>NC_139842.1:25225555-25440555 GCF_963691815.1 Echiichthys vipera
AATCTCAACATTCACCGTTGTGTTTGCGTGTAGTGTAGTGTAGTGTAGTGTAAAAACACTAAAGTGTGCTCTGATCTGCTCACACTGGCTCACGTGGCGTACGTGTTTACGTACCATCCATGTGTAAAGTACAGGTAAACAACAACATGTGGGACTGTTTCCATCAGTGGGACATTCAAGTGTCATGGGTGGAGCCAAGGCGGTGGGAGGCTGCAGACTGTGCTGCAGATCCCTGTCACACTGTCGGCGTCCTGCTTCTCCGCTGTTAGGGAGACAAGGAGAAGGAAGTTTCTACGCATGCACCAGCTCTGGGTGGTGTTGTGTGGCAGTGCTTCACAGCTCCACCTAACCACCTGACGTGAATACTGCAGACTGGAGTCTCTGCGAACAGTGACAGAGCAACAGCTGACGCATATCCACGTTAAATATCTCGTACTGAAACGTCTGTACTGTCACTCCACTACAACTAACAAGAAGATGAGCAAAGTCGGTGCAGCATGTGTAGTATTTTCTTGAGCCGATATTTGGAGCGGATACTACTTTTGCTCCCTCTATTTACGTCATAAAAATTACACAATGATGATAATAAATGTTACTAGTCTCAATTTAAAAAAAAAAACAAGATCCTCAAGGCAGTGGCCGCGGGTTCGACTCCGACCCGACCTTTGCTGCATGTCTCCCCATTTCTCTCTCACCCCATTTCCTGTCTGTCCTATATAATATATGCTTGAAAACTGCCAAAAAAATCATCTATCTAAAAAAAGGCTGATAAAAAATGTAAATATCGGCCGGCTGATAACTAATGTCAAAGGTGCAGTGACACAAAAGTTTCCCTTTTAACAAGCAGCTCTGTCCGCCACTCTAAGCTGTATCACACGGGTGCTACTGTGGTGATTTCATTCATAGCACGGACAGATTTTTGCATACATGGTGTGTGTATGTAAAGTTTAGTCTAACTTTGGAGCGTTATTTAGCCTTCAGACAAGCTAGCATGGCATGGCAGCAACAGATCCCTCAGGTTGTCTAGTTTCATATGATAAAAATCTGTAACTGGAGTGGATTTAACACCTTAACATGCAGAAAGACTGATAATAAAAAGTCACTTTATTGTCGCGCAGCAGCCGCCGGCCTGTTTGGTGCCAAGAAATACTTAAACAAAACATCACATTGAGCCCATGCCAGCAGGCTATATTATTATCTTCATTTGAACTAATTGCCTGGCCAAACAGCGACACGTATGCACACACAGGCTTCAACAACCACTCAGCATTAGGGACTGTGGTGTGCCATCCCTGTTGTCATGACAACTAGACACTGAATTTTGGCTAGGAAACTGTCACATAGTGTGAGAGAGATTCTTGTGAGGCGTACAGGTTTAAAAGGGTTTAACGGTTTGTGCCTGTAGTGAAATGTATGATCAGGATTGTCGGGGTGAGCTGACACGATAAGAAATGCCTCAGGCTTTATTTATTCTTTTTAATCGCCACCTTATTTGCCTTGAATGATTCCCTTCCTCTCTACTTTATGAGAGTGTGTGTGTGTGTGTGATCATGTCTCATTTTTCTTCAACCCTACTCTTTGTATCATGCTATCAGGCCGGGCAACACGGCAGGATGCAGACAAACATCCCAGCGGTTTTATCCTGACTCTATTTGCATTTCATATCCTCTGTAGGTCTTTTTATCTTTAAGACCGTTGGGTCTGTGTGTTTGAGAGAGTGTGCTTTGCAAGCATGTGTTTCTGTTTGTGTGTGTATGTGGGTGTGCCGTCAGCTAGCAGGAATGCATGGGTACCGCCAAAGCTAAGATGGCTGCCAAGCGCTAAGATGGCTGCCAGGATTCCACAGAGCGACAGCACGAGAGAGAAAGAGAAGCAGACACAGAAAGAGTGCGAGAGGAATTTAGATAGAAAGATGTGAAGATGGACTGAGAATGAGGGAAGAGAGTTGAGAGACAAAATGAACTCTTTCCCTGTGTGTTTCCCCCTCTTCTTTATGACCCAGAGTGATGAGGTGATTTTGTTGTCCCTTTTTGTTGTCTTGGTTTTGGCAAAGCACAGAGAGGTTAAGAAGAGTGAAGCAGTTTGCTGGCATGTCAACCACTAATGCCACCCCCCAAGATTAGGACACTGATTTGGGTTTAGAAAACGTTTGGGGGGCCTAGTTCTAGCTGCAAGGGGGCCACGATCTGGCTAGGGAGACTTGGCCCAGGACGGCCTTAAAGCTTCAACGCTGTGGGGTAATTGGCCTGAATGGTATATATGACACAACCATAAAACTCCTCAAGGCTGCATTACACATCTGAAGAAGAATGGCAGCTTGCGGGCCAAACAAAACTAGCTAAAGCAGGGGGCTCTCTGCCCGCCAGCCCCTATAGAAGTTAAGGTAAACACACAGCAGAGATGCAGTCCAATCAATGCCAAGTAGCCCTCAACTTACGAGGCAGCAGAGGAGAGGCTGACGTTTTCTGGGGCCTTCAACGCTTTACTCAGCTTACACGGTCAAAGGCCTTTACTAAAGTAGAATGAATGTTAGAGTGCCTGAAAAAAAGATCTATAAAAAGAGAAAAGTGGTTTTGTCAAGGTAAACACAAACAGGATACATAATCCAAACAATGCCCAAAACCCTCAGTATCCCTCAACTTACAAGTCAGCAGTGGAGCTGAAGGTTCTTCGGACCGCTACCATTTTACCCAACCTACACTGCCTAAGGCAGTGATTCCCAATAAGGGGTTCTTTTACCCCAGGGGGTACTTCTGTTGTTGCCAGGTAGTACTTAGAAAGACTGTGGAGCAGTTCAACTAATTTGCAAAACAAGAAATGTATCAGCTATTAATGATGATTTGATTAAAATATTACATAGTTCAGTTATGTGAACAGAAAAATAGTTTGTAAGCTAGCACAGAAGTTTAAAGTGTTACTCCACCTCCTGGTCTTAGCCTAACTCCACACACCGTATTGAAAAATGCAACAAAGTGTGCAGAGGGCTCAGAGAGGAGGGCTGCCCAACTCATGTGGTGTTAACATTTTTAAAGTCCCCCTCCACTCAAAAATGTGTTTCTCTTCTGTTTATGGCCTCCTAAATGTCTGACATTGACTATAGTGACTTGTATCTGAGCAAAGCACCTGTCATACCACGAGTCAATCCGCCCAAGAGGCTCCACTGCCCTGCCGCCTCCTGTCTGAAGCCGGCTCAAACATGATTCTCTCCCAATGTGTTCAGTCAATCTTGATAGGTGGATTGTGAACTTCCCTTTCACCTCAGGCCTGCTCGTCAACCTCCATGAGGCCAATGTAGAATTTCTCAATGAGGGAGACAGAAGAGATGAATTCCAGCCCTCTGATATTTGCTTAACTCTTGCAAGATTAGGGCTGATTTAAAAACAGTAGGTGAAGTTTCATTTTTTTCCTGTCTTTCAGAACAATCAGGACAATCAGACAACTCAAACCAGCAAGGAGACACAGACGTCAAGCCCCCACCAAATGGTGAGTCTGCAAGTATGTCCTGATGGCACAGGTACACATGCATGCCTTAAAATGTTTGACATACCTGTGCCTACATGCAATCACACCTATAGACTCTCAACACAGATGCACAGACATACTGTACAGGCACACTTCCTCTACATACAGGCCTCTGTGTGTCCATGCAGAGCTGGGTTGAAGTTTATTATGGTAAGGAGAGCTGATGGTACTGTAGCGTGGGGGTTGTGCTGGGCTTGTGGCGGGCCACTCATAAATCACACTGACGTTATTGGAAGATGGGAACCACATGGCCGCTGCCGAGCTGAGCGCTGACCTCATACGCCGTCCCTGCTGCGGTTAACCCCGGACAGGGATGGAACAGGGAGAAAGGGAGGAGATGGAGCACGGTGAAAAGTGAAGGGAGGGTTGGGGGGTTGAAGAGAGCAGTGATGGACAGATGGAGAGAGGGATGGAATGAAGGAGGAAGGGTGTCGATTGCTTGCTCACTTTTTCACTGACAAATGTAGACCCTTAAAATAGGTCTAAGAACAGACTTGGATTCAAGTTTAAGATGGGTTTAAAGTGAGTAAGCCTTCAGGGACTGTTTTTTGGCAACTTAGGAGTCTGACTGGGCGATCAAATATCATCTTCAATTACAATTTTGGCTTTCAGCGATTATAAAAACAATATGATCAAGATAAAACATTTATTGTGCTGCAGACCCTTTCACAATAATGCTCTCTCTTGTCCTGTGTTATAAATCCAACACATCCCTCCATCCGGCAGTTCACTGAGTTACTGACTGAAATATGTTGAATATAAATGAACTCTGAGAAAAGACCTGACTCTTGAGTTGCTAAAGGCCCCGATTTGTTCACAAGCTAGTTGCAAATGTATCTGTGTGCATATTCGTACAAGGCCAAAGCTCATGAGAGCTGTGAGACAACCAAACCAGTAAAGATTAAAGTCGCAAAGCAAAAGTTAAAAGACGCTTGAAGGAACTGCAGACGTGAGTAATAATTCTCTGTGGGTTTGTCACCCGAGCAACCCTTTAAATAGTCATGAGATACATTGCTAAAGTGTAATTGTGGCGTACAATCATCCCGTGGACTTTTTCAGCAATTATATACAGTATATCAAATAAGCCAGTTTTTTTCACGTAACAATTTTAACAGAGAAATCCAGGATAGTCGCTAACAGCCGGACATGGTTAGCGCTGGTTAGCGCAGGTTAGCGCTGATTAGCGCGCGGCAGTACGGTGAAGGCATTAAAACGTCTTTCTTTCTTCTGGCTACACCATCATTCTGGAATAGTGGAAAAATGTTCTGTGTCTTTAAACCAATCACAGTTGTTTTTTGTGCTGCTAAGCTCCAAATGCAGCATCTGTGCCCTTGCAAAACGGATAGTGGAAGGGGCCTGACTTTATCCCAGCGCTGTACATCCAGTAAGCCAGACTTAAGTTAGAATAATGTGAGGACAGGTGTTTAGGGCTAAAGCTAAGGTTAGATTTCGGAAAAGGTTCAAGATCAGGGCTGATTAATCAGGTGTACCTGTACATAGTGGATATAAAGCAGGTATGCATCAGAGGCTCGGTGGCACCCAAGTCAATTGTGATTGGTTTAAAGAAATACAATCAGCCCACATATTTTTTTCTCTCTATTCCAGAATGTTAACTAGTACAGCCAGACCACAGGGCAGCACTGGAGGGTGGTCTGCCAATGCGAGACTAGGGGCTGATGGTCAGACATAAGAGTTTAAAGGACACTCCGGAAAAGTGGTTTAGATAATCTGGCTAAACTGTTTACTTGTTTGCAAGCTGTCTGAACATTAGACAGCTGCAACAGAGTTGTCGGCCAAAGATGTGAAATGAACACACAGTTGTCAAAGAACAGAATTTTCCTTTTAAGGTTTATGTTACAATATCAAAAAAATGAACACGTCCAACCCAACATCCTGTTGTATCTTATAGAAAACACATGGTCGCACTGGATGACACCGACAGTGTGTCGAGATTTTCCATCCATGTGTTTTTCAGCTCCCTCTGCTTGTGTGTGCAGGCGTGCATGTGCTTGCGTGTGCGTGTAGAGTATATACTAATCTGTGCGCACATGTAATTTTATGTATGTTTGGTGTATGCATCTACCCTGCAGCCCGCTCTCACACAGTCTTCTCTCTTCTCTCTCTCTCTCTCTCTCTCTCTCTCTCTCTCTCTCTCTCTCTCTCTCTCTCTCTCTCTCTCTCTTACCCAGGCCACTTGAGTTTCCAGGACTGCTTTGTGACTTCAGGGGTGTGGAACGTAGCCGAGCTGGTCCGCGTGTCACAGAGTGAGTCACGGCTATAATTTCCCCTGTCAATCTCTGTGTCGACACACTCTCCCTGTCCTTCATTGTGCTTTTCATATAATCACTTTCTTATGCACTCTAGTTGTGAAATCACACGTAGCAGCATTCCTGATACACTAAGTATGTTTGTAGAATTTTAAGGGATAAATGACAGTTTTAAGACTGGTGTTATTCTATATTTTTCATATTATAAACAACAATGAATTGATCTGAGTAACATAAGGTATCGGCTGATGCGGGCTGCTGCGTTCGCATTATTTACAGACAGGCGTCCACAGGCAGCTCCGTGTTGATGGAGACGCCTTTTTTAAGTTCAATAAATGTTCCTTTATTGAAATAGAGACTCGTAACATTTGTTATCATCATTGTGTCATTTTTCTGATGTAAGTTGAGGGAGCAAAAGTAGTATCGGCTCCAAATATCGGCTCAAGAAAATCGGCAGTCCGCAACGGTGATCGGCTAAGGCAAACGGTATCTGCCCTAAAAATTCCATATTGGCCGATCCCTATAGAGCTCTATTGTCGTCCAAAACTCTTTAAACACATCAATGAGCCACCCTGTTGCACTGGATGTAATGTTTATGTAATGTTTTTTTTTCCATAAACACACACAGTAGTTTATTTTGTCTCAATCCCACATACATCATCCTGCTGCTGGAAATTTTCTAGAGAGCACCAAAAGATTTTTAATCCGCAGCTGAAAGTAGTTCAGAACAAATGTACTATTTATTCCTGTTTGAATAACATTTGCTAAAAACTAGTGGCCAGCTGTTGTACGACTCTACTGAGACTTTTTTAAATGCAACTCTATATTTTTTTTACCTGTTTTTAATGAGACAATCCCAAACCATATTCTGCACGTGTTCCAACAGCATGGCTCTGTAGCAGAAGAGTCCAGGTGCTAATCTGTTCCGCGTGCAGTCCGGACGTCACTCATTTAGAAATTCTTACTTATTAGCATGTAGTTGCAAATTCTAATATTCTTCTTTATGATGCGTGTGTTTGCATTCCTCAGCCCCGGTGGCTACAGCTACTGGCCCCAACTTCTCCCTGGCTGACCTGGACAGCCCCGGCTACTATAACATCAACCAGGTGACCCTGGGACGGCGCTCCATCACCTCCACCCCCTCAACCAGGTACACACACACACATGTATACATACAAACACCCAAAACAAAGAGTCTCAAAATGTTCTTTTCTTCTGTGCTAATATTCTTCATTTCCTAATTCTATAACCTCTTAACGCTGCTGTTTTCTTTATGCTTAGCTTGCTCTGCTTTTTGATTGTTGTCTTTCTTTCCCTTTTTCCTTCTTCACTGCTAATTCTTCTCATTCCGTCTCATTTTTCCCACCGACCTGTCCGTCACTCTGTCTTTTGTCTCCGTTATTTTCCTGGCTCCCTCTGTTGTCCTCTCTCGCTCGTCTTACGCTGCAGGACTGAAATGGAGCTTTATGCAAGTCTCCCACGGAGGTAGTTACACTCATTACAGAAGAACTCCCTAGATACTAATGTAACACAGACCCCTGCATCACACTCACACAACAGCCACACACGCATTTTGTCGCACAGTTATGCACATGAGGGCACAGATATTTAAACATTTGGATCAGTAGTAAAATGCTGTACGTTCACAACCCCCTTAATTTTATGGGTCACAGATGTATGAGTCTATAAGAATCTGCAAACACACACACACACACAGGACTTCCAGCATCAGCATGCACACTTTCTGTGCTCGGCTTGTGGTGCTCGGCTGCTGTGGGCCATTATGGATACAGCATGTTGAATAAATTCTGGCCTCATGTTTGTCTGGCTGTCTCCAGTTGCGTTGCTTGGTCCCCTTTGGCTAAAACATAATATGAAAACAAAACATTGAAGGGAAACCATGACTTTTAGAATTCCTTTAACTTTTAATTTCATGCAGACACATGCCTGACTACAGGAAACAAAAGCACCCACATATTGTCCTCAAATGTCCAATAAATGATATGTGTGAAATAATTTGCGCCCCAAATATCCATTAGTAGTGCCTGTTAGTTTCAGTTAGAAAGCAGGCTAACAATTAATTTCATATAAAAATACACATTCCGTCCTCTCCACCTTCTCCAAGAATGAAACAAACTCTGTCCTCTCTTATTTCTCTCTCAGCTCCAACAAGCGCAAGTCCATTGACGACAGCGAGATGGAGAGCCCGGTGGACGATGTCTTCTACTCAGGCCGTTCCCCAGCAGCCGGCAGCAGCTCTCAGTCCAGCGGCTGGCCTAATGATGTGGACGCAGGTAGTCCCGCTACAACCTCCCCATCACATTCTGCACGCAGTCCAGACACCTTTTCTGGAGCTGGGCTGAGGTCCACATCAGTTCAGACACAAACATCTCAGTGTTTTTTAGGCTATAGATGAAAAGAAAAGCTCTTCCATTGTTTTTACAGAACAAGTTTACACCAGCTTTACATTGAATTTTAAACACCCTGAAAACTTACTTCTGACATTAAATGAATATTGTTGTAGGAAATCTCATTACTTAGTTTCCTGCCCAGAGTTAGATGAGATGTCTGTATATAAAGTCAAAGGTTGAATATGGAGAATGAGCAGAACACCGCCATCTAGTGTCTCAAGATCGTAGTCGCATCATCAAAAAATAATTCCAGCAGTCGGATTGCCAGGTTCGTTGCCTAGTGTGTCAATCCATCTCCTCCTGCAAATTGCACAATAAAAAGAAGGATTAGAGGAGTTTGACTGAGATTTAGCATTAGCCGTAAGCGTTAGCCGTTCCAGCTAAGTAAAGATAAAAGTGATGTTAGCGATCAAGGAGAAATGTAGCCGTTTGAATGGCGTTTCTCTCCTTTCTCAGTCCATGGAGTGAATGCTCGGCCTATAGTGACTCTGGTTTTTGCCCGTCTCCGCTCACTCAGCTGCTGGGACAAATAACATCCCCTTCACTGAGGCTCCAAAGCAGCTGCAGGATTGGAAAACTCTATTTCACCCAGTGCCAGCCTACAGTAGCTGCACCCAACAACAGACAACCCTGGCAACCAGCAACGCCCAACGCTATTGGCTGATACAATGGGAACAGAACGAGACACAAAGTCATTGGCAAACCCGTCAAAAGTTTAAAATATTAATTAAGACCAAATATATTTTTTCATGGAAAAGCAATACTTTCATTCTGTACCCCTCAAAACGCCCCGTGGGTGTATTACTCAAAAAAATATATAGCTTCTAATAAAGATTCTACATATTCAACCTTTTTTTCTTTCAACCAGATTTTGTTACATTTGCACAGAGTAAGGCTGTTCTCCGTTTTCAATCTTTGTGCTAAGCTAAGCTAACCAGCGGTGATAAAGCAAATCAGTGTAGTTTCCAAAATCATGAACTATCCCTTCAAATATTGTTATTATATGACCAAACAGAAAACAGTGAAAGTTCATGAAAAAAAACATCCATAGCTTTTATGTATTATCATCGCTTGTAGTAACAAGTTGATTGAGGAAATTTGTTTTCAGGGGGTTCAGTTTGTATACAGATATTTCCAGGTGTTACTTTCACACTAACTGATGCGGACCAGAAGCCACAGCTCACCTCCTCCCTCCTCCACGTCCCTCTGCCTCAGTACTGTGTTGACTTTTCTGCCACCTGACCCCCATCATCACCTGACTCTCTCTCTCTTACACTCCTTTATTCACAACTTCTACTCACAACATTGTACCCCCACCCCCCCAAGCGGGCCCGTTTGAGGTAGAAGGACCATCATTATGCCACAGCCACATTATAGCATCATTTCTAACATGCAGCAGGGATTTAAAGGGCCAGTTTATCCAGACCTACATTTCCTCTTTGACTCCCAATAGACATGCAGATAGTTTTGGTTTTATTAGCAGAGTCAAAACCACTGAAACTTCTTCCACCACCAAGTACAATGAAAGTAAATTAAACATTTGAAAAACTTATCACACAGCGTCACAGTTGTGAGAATTATTTTCATAATTTTCATTTGATTTTCAAACCAAATGGTTTTCAATGATCAAAGGTTGTGGCTAGTACCTGAGCCATTCGCATTTTCACTCTACGCAGTTTCACTCTACGCAGTTTCACTTTAGCGGCCATGTGTACTTAGACTTGCATGGCTTAATCTTTGAGAAGAGCATATGCTACTGGCAGGATCAACCAGGTAGCCTGCACTCTTTTAGTACTACCTTAGTCGAGGTTCCAAGCCAGCTGAGGTTAAACTAAAGCATGTCACAAGACTCAACTCAAGCCTGTGCAGGAGACAAGAGAGAAAGATGTTTTTAAAAGGGCTAGATTACTGCAGATGAAATTTAACTGTTTTAAAGGTGCTACTCTTGCTTGTCGGCTTCTAAATAGCTACAGTTATTACGTTGCGATGTAAGATTAGGAATGTCTGTAATAATATCCTACATATTTGTGAATTCAGGTACATTTTACGAAACTAAAAATAATGTTATTGTCTACCGGCGGACCTCCGTGCTGACACTGCAACCTGTTGGCAGACAGAGATTCAGACACAAAGGAACAAAAACATGACACATCACCAACAGTATGATGATTACCTCCATAACATAAGATTCCCTCTGTGGTTTCTGATATGAGAAATACCTTTATGATGTTAAATACAAAAATGGCCATAATACACTGAGTTACCATAGAGTTGTAGCCCTGAAAAGCCACGCCACTTGAGAAACAGCTTTAAGCAGGTAGCTGCTGCAGTGCTGGGCTGGCATATTGAGTTGAGCCATACAATGCGGTGGAAAAAACACCATTTTACAGAAAACTCAAAATTGCTGCAAATAAAACTGAAACTATCTGTATGCTTACTAGTTAGTTCCTTTCAACATTCATTGAGTTTAACTCCTCCAGAGATAGTGTGTGTGTATGTGTGCGGGGGGGGGGGGGGGGGGGTTCTGAGATTGTCAAAGCCACCTACTGTAGAAATAATATAGTAGTATATATATAGTATAAAGTATATAAAAGCTTTATAGACTTTTGCTTGTACAAATGTCTGTCCCTTTTGTGTTTTACTTTGTTCATTAGAATTTAGCTAACATTCTGAGTAAGGCCATTGAAGTAGTGAGTTATTTCTATACATGCCTCATATGGTACAGACACTTTCTTAGCATGAGTTAGATGGCAAGATTGATACTGCTCTCGCTAAAGCAACAGCCAGGAGCCGGTTAGCTTAGCTTAGTAAAGACTAAAAAATGGGAACAACTAATCGACTAAAGTTTTTACGTTTCAGTTTTTGTATTAAAAAAACAACAAAAACAAGCAGGATATAACATGTTAGCCAGGTTAGCTGTTTATCCCTGTTTCCAGTCTATGTGCTAAGCTAAGGATAGCTAACCGGCCTCTGCCTCCACAACGGTGCTAAATTAGTTAACCTACCAAGCTAACCAACTTGAGTGTTTAGGAGTGTACCTATATTCCCCGGGTCCTATGTTCCCGGGTCTGTTATTTCTTCCACAATCAGTGCAGAATTCCCCGGCAAATAGGCCTATATAGACCCTAAGACTACCCCCCAACCCTGACCCTAACTGTAAACCCAAACAAAATGCTGAATTAATGCGGAGGCAGAGGCTTATGCGACCGTGGAGACCCTTTTGGGGAAAGAGTGTCCAATGTTCCCTGAGCGGCGAACATTGGACCCAGGGAACATAGGGATGACCCCGACTGTACAGTCATGACAGTGGTATCAATCTTTCCAACTACCTCTCAGCAAGAAAGCCAGTCACCTATCTCCCACAGTGTCTTTTTTCCCTTCACATTCACCTGAGTATTGCAGCAGAGCAGCACCAGTGTAACCACCCATTAAATTTTTAGATCATAACCACTAACCCTTTGGCTTACAGTATATTTAACCATCATGATGGTACCATGTCAGATGTATTTACAACAGACGCCATGTCTTGGGTGTAGTATTTGTTCTCATGTATTTCTAACGTCACCCTCCACTCACGTGCTGCCATTTTAATACTGCCAGCACTAATGATGTAACTATTTTATAGACACTTGCTGCACTCTATAACATTAACATCCCCTGATGCCCATTATTTAACCACCCTCCTCTCTCTCTTTCTCACTCTTTCCATCTCTGTTTCTCTCCTCCCCTCTCCCATTGTTAACTCTTCCCTTCTCCCCTGTTTGGCCTTTCAGTGCAACACCATTTGGCCAGTGTGCAGGAGAGGAAGATTAAGCATGAGAGCGATGGAGTGCAGTTTCCTTACCATGGTTAGAACAACATTAAACATTATACTGTGTACATGTATACATGCTCTACCTAAGCTCACACCACCTTCAACTTGTTTACATCTCTTTGTCTTTTTTTCCAATCTGTTTGCACTTCCTGTGAGCTGTTCTGCATCTTCCATTCGTCCTTTCTCTTCTCTTTTTCTCCTCTCTTCTCTCGTGTCTTGTTCTCTGGCTATGCTGCCGCTGGGTGGGGTTGTTTCTGCCAGATGTCTGCTGTTGTCCATTGTGGGTTTACCAAAGCCTTTTGGTAGCCCAGTAGCTCCATAACATCCACCGCCTGTCTGCCTCAAAGATGTTGTTATAAATCTGAGAGACATCAGACATCTCTAATGAAAACATCCCATGTGCATTAAAACAAACCCAACTCTGAATTATTTTTATCCTGACATACACTGACTGACAAACAATCCACTGTTTTTTCAATGTGTAATTATGTGCATTATCTTATCCAAAAACCACATTGTTGTGACACACCACATGCATACAAACAGTTTTCCAAGGTGGTGTGAATTTGTCAGCAACAGTCAGCTAAGTGCTTTGGGTGTTGTAATTCTGTTGTCGCCTTGAGAGAGAAGGCGATGAAAGACACAGAGGAGGAGTGCGACGTGTGAATGAGGGTTTGTTAGCCGCTCCATGCAGCCAGTTGTTTAGACGGAGCTGTTGAGTGGTGTCCCACCTGCCGTAGGCCTGACTCAACTGTCTTTGAAAGACGGCGCAGGAAAAACAACATAAGACCCAAACAAACACGACTAAAGGCACTCAGGTGTGTCATCAATGCACAAGGCATCTGCTGTCTCCGAGACATGCTTACTCACTAACATGCACATTTACAAATGCCAAGCGCACACACACACAGACAAAATTTCAGCTCTTTCTCTGATTTACATTCACACACACATAAACACACACACACACACACACACACACCCCAATCTGGAGAGGAGCAGCGTTCCGGTCCAGATGGCACCTCCATGTGTCTACAGCGAAGGGAGCTACTGGGTTACAGCAGACATCTGTTCTGGTGATGGTGGTGGTGGTGTTGGGAGTGAGAGATGAGGAGAGGAGGGGCGGAGGACACGAGGAGGGAGGAGGTGGAGGGAAGGGGAGGGCCTCCGCCTCTGCCTGCTCTGGAGGTGATCCTCTACCTGAATGAAAAGCTCTGAGGCATAGCAGGTGATCATGTAATTCATCATTAAGTCTGCTGTCTCCCACTCCGTTCTCTCCTTCTGCCGGCTTGCTCCTGCTGCTCCGGGGCGGCAAACCCCACTATCACCTTTTCAGTAAGAATTCATGATATTGATAGAGAATTCCAGCTAAGTATTTGGTGAAATGGGCTTAAAAGTGTGTGTGTGTGTGTGTGTGTGTGTGTGTGTGTGTGTGTGTGTGTGTGTGTGTGTGTGTGTGTGTGTGTGTGTGTGTGTGTGTGTGTGTGTGTGTGTGTGTGTGTGTGTGTGTGTGTGTGTGTGTGTGTGTGTGTGTGTGTAAGGTTGAGGTGTTGCTGAGGTATCCTTACTCTGCCTGAAGAACATTAGCCCAGTGTTTATGAGTGCTAATGATGTGTGAGGTAGTCAGGTAATGAGGGACACATCACTCTTAATGTACATCGTTTCTTGCCTACCTGAATGACGAGTGAGCTTTTTTTTTCTCTCTTTTGTGTGTGTATGTGTTGGTGCACACGCTAGTGAACCAATTCTGTGACAGTTAGAGGGCTTGTGTGGTCGCCAGCTTGTTAGCGCGGCAAGACTAGAGGGTCATGGGAGCAATTGGCTGCCAGTCTGCTTGTGCAGTGTGCCAGGAGCAGGACATAGAAATAATGTAGAACAAACAAGTGTGTGTGTGTGGGGGGGGGGGGGGGGGGGGTGTGTGTGTGTGTGTGTGTGTGTGTGTGTGTGTGTTTGTGTGTGTGCGCGCGTGCGTGCGTGTGTGTGTGTGCGTGCGTGTACACTCTCACTCTCACACAGATTAAAGGAGAGATCAGAGTAACTTCTGTTAGCTTTATCAGACAAAGCTTTCATTGGGCATCTGGGCCTCATTTGCTGCTTCTCTCTGAGAAGCCACATAGTACCAGATATTTTAGCAAGATACACACTAATTAGGGGAAATCACAGAGACTAAAAACAATATGTATAATTTAAGGCTGCCTATGCATAATAAGCTAGTTATAATTGATCTTGTTGTGTAGTGGCACACAGTCATCCCTATACATACCACAGAGGAACTGGAGCCAAACCGGCTTCATTGCAGCGATGCGATGAATCTACAACATGTTTGTGTTCCGTGTTTATCAGTGTGAGCAAGCAATCCAAATGCCAGTTTGTGCCATTATACATTTTACTCTGGCTGTAATTGTACAGTAGGCATAAATTGTAAAACTGCACTGTGTGTAACTCAAAGTCCATTAGATAGCTATTTTGCTGACTGTTGCTGTGGTGAAAAGTAACTAAGTAGCTTTATACTGTATCTGACAGCCATAGTTAATTTGCAGATTAAAGGTGGTGTACTTGAAATACTGGTCAGGATGCAATTACTCCACTTTATCTTTACATAGAAAATATTTGTTTGCTGCTATATTCATGTTATAAATGTTACAACCCCTTTAAAGTTTTGCTCACAAATAATAATACAGTGTAGTAATTAGTAAGAGCCACGGCATTGAAATGCTGCTTGAAGCACATTTTTGCTTCCATCGTTACCGCCTTTATGCTTTCACGCGTCCTCTACGTTGGAGTGGACGTTGATCAAAACATCGTCTAGAGGGCGTCGTTCAGGTAAAAAAGTTACTCCAATAAAGTTTTTTTTAGTTTTCTTTTGATGACACTGCTCTCACGATTTCTGGTGCCTCTGCAACGTTTGGTCAGTATCAGTACGCTAAAATGCTTACGCCAAGACCATGACAAGGATCAGCAAAACAGCCCAAGAGACATCCATTCATTGGAGTTTTGCATGTGTTTCTCCTTACGATGATGCCTGTGAATACTGTACAGTGAGCAGGGACAGCTTTGTAAGTTAGTCAGGATTCTCCACAGTGTAAACAGGGATCTGCTCCATGCTAATGTGTTCAGCTACGGTCCTGTTTATTATTGCTACTGTTTTTGTCTCAGTGCTAGTTGACTACTCAGACTCGTTTTTGTGTCATCCTGTTAAATTAACGTCTCTTCACGTTAGACGGGCAGGACTGATGACGTCAGCTGCTTAGCTTCATTGTTACCATTACTTATTATTATTAGACACTAGCTACTAACTTTAGATCCTTAGCCTTTCCCTGGTCGTACGCCTACAACACTTTTGCTTTATTCGTTTCTACTAAAACCAGTAACGAAGTTCCTCGCACATTAGCGATAATGTGTTCAGTCAGTTCAGAGTAGTTGACGTGATGAACCAGCGTTCATGTGCTCAGAGAGACGAGCTGTAGCTACTGGGTCACGTTACGCGTCAACTGTAGGAGGCAGAGGCTGTACTGTTGACGGCAAAAGTATTGATACTTATGCAAGTTAGTATCTAATCCAATACAAGTTTTTAGTATTGATTCTTCTCCTTTTTTTTTACAACCCTGTGAGAGACATTTCACTTGATTAACATTAAGTTTAAAGTTATTTATTTTACTTGATCTCATATGTATAAATAGTCCAGGCAGTCAGGGATGTTTTGTTTAGAGTAGAAGAAAATATTTGAAGGCGAGCAGGGAAATTAAAAGTTAAATTATTCCTTAATTTCCTTATAATCCTTTATTTCAGGACAGTACTAGGAGTTTATGTTGATTTTGGTTTACTCTTTTGGAAAACAGGTGGTAGTGTCACTTGCTCATTGTGCCTCAGTAACAATAAATTAGAATTGCTAAAATCAGAAACTTAGAAACTACAAGATTTTGCATTAGAAAGCGCAGGCACGTCTACCTACGAAATAATTTTGTCTGCTTTTGCATTAAAACTGTAAACTGTATTTGTTTATATCACAAGTCATAATCACATTGCAATATTCAACAACAATATTCCCAGTCCCAGCCTGGTCAGATGCGTACATGGAGTGATGAAGCCTCTTGGATGAGTGGTGAAACGTCTTCCTAGACAAATAACCAAGTACAGTTGCTTTGGACTGAAATTGCTTTGAGGATAACGATGACCTGGACGAATGAGAACATTCACAGGCTAACAACAATATTACATATTGCAAGTTTTCCTGATATTGTGCCGCCCTGTGCATAATCTAATTCCGAGAAAGTGGCCATTCCCACTAATGAGTACTTTTACTTTTGTTAATACTGTATTTTCACTTAAGTATAATTTTGAATGCAGTTATTTTCAATGTGGTATTACTACTTTTACTTAAAGGGTCTGTGTGTATGTATTGCCAACTGTGTGAACAGGTTATAACATACCTTTAAAAATGGGACCTTTCCCGACGTCCTTGGTTGCCTATAACAGCCTGTGGACTGACTTCTATGTAAAGGACTCTCTAAAGGATGTGAAGTTTTGTGTGCAATCCCTTGCTTCTTTTCAGCTTCCCTACAGCCAACAGCGTGCAACATTAGCTTAAAATAGCTTATAAATGGAGTCTGCTAATGTCGATAAACGACAGGCGCACACCACAACACATACACACGTGTTTCTGTTATACATTTTGCAGTTGCGGCCCGGAGATAAACTTGACAGCTGCCCTGTAACAGCAGCAACTAGCTCACTCACCCGGCGGGGAGTTGGACTCGGGGCAGTCTGGAATCAGACCCCTGGTGCTGAGGTTTGGACAGGCTCCCCCTGCAGAGTGTGTTCCCCCAGTACTGATAAAAATCCTAGAGGAAACCCTGGCATGTGAAATATATTGTGTTTTAGCTGGCTGATATTAGCTAATGTGGACAAATTGCTAGCTATCTAACGTAGCAAAATACTGTCTTGAGTGGATGACGTCAGCTAATTCATCTAGACTCCTTGGGCTGGTTCGCTGTCTGTAAATGACTTTATCAGCTAACATCGCTCTAACCTTTGCTTGCTCGCTGACATCAGTTCACCCTAACCTGAGCTAAGGTTGGTCAGCTGGCTGTGTCTCGGCTGCACGGCATGAGTCTGCCATCGGTTGCTGACTCTGGAGTTCCCCTCTGGCTGTTGGAGTGAGTTGCAAACAGCGAGGTAGTGTTATTCTAAATATGATTGTCATTCATCCAGAGTATTCTATCAGCATGAGGCCGTTTAATCATATTCAGTCTCACGGTTTTGGGTGGTACTCACTCATATCGACGGAATGCGAGCACGCAAGCAGGATGCTGTTCACTGGTGTTGCTGATAGCAAGGCTTTTCTGAAGGTTCCCCAGAGAACCTTTAAACCTGAAATAACTCGTGTTTTTTGCCACTTGAGGGCAGCAGAAACAAGCTGTGAACACAACACTGACATATTTTCACCGTGTCATCACACAGTCACCTAGTTTACACATCCAGCAGATACGTAGCATGAATTAGCTTTCATTTAGAGCCGTATTTCTGATGAATCTAAGTCCAATATTCACTTTCCTTTTAGCTCTGTTTCAGTCTCTACAAATATCTGTCTATTACACTGCTAAATGCTCCACTGTATTCACCAGCTAGTCACTGTCTTTGGTTGCAGTGCGGTGCCGGGCAGGTAGCGTACAGTTCATGTCATAGATATTTTCCAGCAGGAACAGCTGCTCCCTGTGGGTATGAAACTAGCTAGTCACCGTCTTTGGTTGCAGTGTGGTGCCAGGCAGGTAGCGTACAGTTCATTTCATAGATATTTTCCAGCAGAAACAGCTGCTCGCTGTGGGTATGAACACCACTGCTGAGGCTAGCTGAGAGTGAATCAAAACAGTGAAGTTGCGGGCTGGGAAACCAAAACAACAAGTTAAAGTTATAAATCTCTGTGGAGCTGAGGGGAACTCCAGAGTCAGGTGATAATTCTGTGTGGTTGCGAGCCCATTCATATTAAAGAGTAGTCATGTGATCCATTGGTATTAGAAAAATATTGATTAGCAGCTTTAAGTTAAGGTTCTGCGTATGTCTTCCACTAGGATCTTGTCAACATTTTGCATTGCAGCAGTGCAATGAATTAGATTGGTTGTAATATATTACCAAGCAACAGTCCAAACACAACATAGGAAGTAAAATATCAGTGCCAGATGGAAGACAAGCCTACACTTCTAATGTTCTGCTGACTGTAGCAAGTGGTTTATACCTTTTATCTTTTTTAAACTTTGTATGTACCCTTTTTGTTTTAGAGGGTTCAGCCGTTCTTCTACGGTTTTCTTTTCTTTTTTGACTTCTTCATTAAATACAGATGGAATAAGATCCAAACATACAGTATAATGTTTGAACAACAATAAAAGCAGTATTGTCTTTTAGCTGTAATATTTGTCGAACTTGTCGGCTTCTTTTTTTCTTTTCATGTTTCCAACCGTAAATAAAATAGATCTCACCCTGGTTATTGTATCTGCTCCTCCCACCTACAGTCACATGATTTGTCTCACTTAACATAAGTGCCAGCGCCCACCTTTTTCTATACTTATCAGTGCCCACACAAGCACAGCTGCGCCCATGCTGCCTATGAGCATTGTGGGTAAATAGTGGTAAAACATTTCCCAGTGTAGCATTAAAGAAAAGCTTTTCAGAAATCTGCTCTGTTAGACTTTATATGCTTAGCTCATAAAATCTATTTCCACGTCTCTTTGGGCCATGTTGAAATTACCCACGTCTTTATTTGAGTGTGTTTGTTTTATATGTGTGAATATTGTGTCGTTTAGTAGTTTATGGGGCTTTTGCTCGCCGAGGTTGTTTATGACTGTATTTTTTCAACCAAATCTGGAGCAAACAAAACATGAGTCCAGTGGAGAAAAGTAATGAGGTCTGTGTGTCCACGCTGATGTACTTTTCTATACTTTTACTTCCTCATTATTCGCTGTTTTATGGATTGTTCTTCCCAGAGTTTTATTTCAGCACACATTCAACATTGCGGTTCCCGGAAGAGGTCAAACACACCATTTGGCACTGCTCCTCAAACCCTGAAAGTCCAAATTGTGCCTTTGGATTACCATACATCAAAATAAATTCCCTCAGTGCCCACCACACAAGGCCTTGATCACAGAAGAGAGCCTCTTTTATCTGTAGCTCTCACACTTTTGGCCATGTTTCTGGTCCACTGGTGAGCCCGGCCTATACTTACTGTGCCCGTTTTTACCAAACTGAGGGATATTTCATGCAGTTCTTTAACCTCAGCCGACATTTATAGACAGAGGGGGACACTTTAATATGTTTGTCTATGTGTGTCGGCCATGCCGTCACCACTCCTCTCCCCCTTAACTCCTTCCATCTTTCTACCGCTCTCCCTTCCAGCGTTTGCTGGCAGTTTGCCCGACTTTCGCCACCCAGCCTGAACATCTTGTGTATGTATGCGTGAGAGAGTTCAAGCAATTCTTTATGAAATACTGTACGTCTTAAGGCAGTAACATAAAATACCTGAGCGTCAGATATTGCAGAAGGGTACTACATCAGAGGAGCCATTGATGTAAGTTTTGGCATGCTCTTCTACATCTATATGTAGTCCCGTAGCTCATGCTGGCTTTGGCTTGAAAAACACTGTCTGCCCCAGATATGAGGCCATACAGGATCCCATTCACTCTAACGAGGCATCCTGACAAGTGCAGTGAGTAGGTTGGTTGGTGTGTTTGTTGACCGTGCTCCTCTGAGATCATTGTGGCTTGGGATTAGTCAGGTAGTTTGGATCTCAGAGGGGAGGCACATTTGAATTGATTTCAATGCTATGCCCTGTGAGTGAAACCAGTGAGTATGACTTTGTTGTGTTGTTCACACTGTACGCACCAGTGGTGACCACAGCTGGACCGCCATTGCATTTCCCAGCTCTCCTCTCTCTCTTGACACTGTGCCCCTAGCCTCCAGACCTCCCCCCTTTCATCACCTCCCTTCGCTTTGAACCCCTGCTGCTTCGAAACATGGCCTCTCCCCGGACCCTGCCCTCAACTACCCCCCCCCCCAATCTGATGGACATGGTACAGCCCGTTGACTGTACACATAGAGTATTGGACAGACGGATTGTGAGAACCCATCTATATGTTAAGCCAATCAACAAATCAATGAATGAATCAAACGATCAATCCATTGATTTCAATCATAATCATTAGTTTCTTGCAATCAAATTAAAAAGTGATAAGCTTATTTTCCTAATTTCTTTTTTTTTTTAGTAGAGTCGAAGTAAGAAAAGCAGCCATGTTTGATTAAAACCTCGTCTCTGTTCTGCCATTTTGTTGATCCCCTTTTTGCCAGGACTCTCATCGCCTGGTTCTCTTAAGAAGCCGGGGAAATTCGATTTCAGCGCCCTGTCCTCCCAGACGAGGTCCCCCCGCATGGCGTTCACCCACCACCCACTGCCAATGCTGGCGGGAGTGAGACCAGGTGAGACCAACCCAGCTCCAGATCCTGATCGCCCCCACCCCTTCCTCTCCCCCCCTCACCATCTCCTCCTACCCACCCCCACTTCTTCAGGGCCCCACCCCTTCCCCCTGACGCAGAGGTGGGAGCATTGTCTTTGGGAGGTGAGAGGGGCTGGGAATGAAAAGCTGGCAGGTATCTCTGTAGGCCTGTGCTCACCTCTGCCTCCTCCTCTGCCTGTTCTGACCTTATAGGGTTCAGGTAAAACTGGTGACGGAGCTTCTAGAGAGTCTGGGTGTGGTGTGTAACTTTTCTGGGTCTGTCTGGTGGATGGTCGGTCGCTGACTCGTATATCTCTTAATATCCATGTAGAACACTTTCTTCTTCTGGGTGTGGAAGAACAGGGCCAGGGGCTTGCAGCTGCATGTTCTGTCACATCTCTAATTTCACAAATTTCAGTTGATTGTAAGGCTTTCACGCTCTTATTTTGGTATTTGTTTTTAATTACATAAATTACACTTGAATTAAATGTAATTTACTCATTGACTCCTTGCTTATCTTGTCATGTTTGGACGTTTGTTTTGCAAAATTTCTGATACTTGTAAAAGTTTGCAGAACATGAAGACCTAATTAAATAATATCTAAAATACTACATGAATAAATAAGTAGATGTATATAATTACATTAAATACATTTCTTGTGTCTCATATGCAGACAAAACAACTTCAAATGTATGATCAACAAGAAGTAGATAAGATATATTATCATTTCATTAGATCGTAAATATTTTACAATTACACATAAAAGATTAATAAGTGATGCCTGAACAGTATCATTACTTGGTGAAAAAGTTGCAAGTGATATCAACTGTACCACTTGAATGCGCTACCCTTACAATACCTTTACAGTTTACTGTTCAGCCTGTGATAACAGCTTTGTAATGTCTTTTGTGGCTCTGGCGAGAGTTTTAATGAGAGGATTAGTAAACGACACTATTGAGTTATATTTTGGTAAATTTAGGATGAAGCTTTTTCTCAGAGCTTGATTCATAACTGTAGACTCCAGTCAACATATCGTAGTTTCTTCTAATTTGGTTTTGACCCTTTTTTTAATCGTGAATTCCCCATCTTAATGGAAGTACAAATCACTGGGGCCTGTGCCAATGGCATGGGTTTTTATGAGGCTACATACCAACCAGGCAAAGTGGGCCAATTAAAGTGCAAAGAGTTGCTTAAGAGTATGTAATGTGATCTGGGCCTTAACACGGGTCTCGAGGCTCCATCTCTAATAGGGTCCCTGTATCGAAATCTTGTTTAAGAGCGCACTCACACTTGGCCCAGATGATCCATGCCGTGCACGATTGCCTCTTGCTTATACGTCATCACCCCTCAAAGTTTTTCTTTTGTGCGACTTTTTTTGAACATTTCATCTGACCAAATCTGCAGTGAACACTCCACCTCTGCATCAGACCACCACAAACCCTTTGATGGCATTTTTTAAAATGTCTATCGCAGGAACAGTCGTATAAAAGCAGACATCAGGACCGTCATCAATGCTCGTGCTCATGAATGTGCATCCATGCTTTACTCAAGCCCACCTCTCTCAACTGGGCTTCAGCCGGGAAGTGTGCCGAACAGTTGCACTCAAACTGGTCAAACAAACTAGACTTTAGCCGTGAATCGTGCGTGAGCACGTTGAGAATGGTAAGTGGGAGTAGACCCTTGGTGGTACTGATAACATGCTTTCATTGTGCAAATCCCTAAATGTGTATGTGTTTTAAAGCAGTTACTTCTACTGAACATGTTGCACAGAGAGTTGGATCACCGGGGCCCAGCAAATTCTTTTAGCCCCAGA
Organism: Echiichthys vipera; assembly: GCF_963691815.1. Taxonomy (NCBI): domain Eukaryota; kingdom Metazoa; phylum Chordata; class Actinopteri; order Perciformes; family Trachinidae; genus Echiichthys; species Echiichthys vipera. The sequence goes on from NC_139842.1 coordinate 25,247,863, forward strand.
ACCCCAAAACAGGCCATTGGTGTTGTCATTTCACTGTTCCCTATCTTCCTTGCTATCTTTTTACTACTTCTGTCCAAATTCTTATTGACTTGTTTTTCTTGACAGTGTTGGAACAAATTGATCTCAGTGTGGGTGAGCACATGTTTTTATTCATAATGGCAAGGGCAGAAAATAAGACTCTGAGTGTGAACCAGCTGATCCTCCACCAGGCTGAAACAAGCAGCTTGTGATAACATCAAATATCAAACAGAGCCAGGGGCTCCAATAATAAATCAACACTCTTAATTTTATCACTATAGCACAGATCAAAAGAGGGACTTCCTCCATTTTTGGAAAGTTGCACGCCTGTGAATTCACCCAGTGAAGGGGCTCACTGAAGATAATTAGCCATGTGCTTTAGTTCTGTAGCTAGGCTACATCAAAGGCTTTTTAAGCCAGCAAGCAGATGTGAAGCAATGAGTTTGACCGCCGTGTCATTAAACCTTCATCCTTAGTTGCTGACAGACCCTATGCCTCTTGAGATGTAGCTACAGCGAATGCAATGTCCAAACACTCGTTTTCATGTTCCAGCTGACGTGCACAATATCCCAACAGTTGGTCAACAGTTGTGAGTTATACTGTTGGGATTTGTTACTTTTTACGCAAACTCAAGCTGGAACTGTTCCTGCGCTGCCATGAAAGTGCCTACCATATCATCAGCTTTGTTGTTGTTCTGTGTGGAAGAGAAGATCCAAGAGGATTTAGGGGTTTGTAAAGTTGGGTTGAGGAGTGTGTTAGAGCGGTTCAAAGTGGTATTGGTGGTCCAACCATCGGTACTCATGCCCCAGGGGTACTTCTGCAGTTGCCAGAGAGTGGAGTAGTTCACCTAATTTGAAATGAAGAAATAATTTCCATCCATCTATCCATTAGCTATGTCCCCTTATCCTTATGACGGTCACGAATGGTTTGTGCTGATCCCAGCTGGCATTGGGTGAGAAGCGGAGCACACCCTGGACAGGCCATCAGTCAATCACAGTGCTGACACATAGAGATGGACACCAACGCAGGCACAGGGAGAATATGTAACCTAAGTACAAAAAGGCTGGGAGTGAGATAACAGTGCTAACCACTGTGCCAGACCAGAAATCACAATTTGTTTAAGTAATATACGGTATATCCACATAGTGAGTGTCTGTAACACGTGAACACAGCGTGTTGTGATTGAAGATGTGTAAAAAGTAGTTGGAAAGTGAGCATAGAAGTGTAAAAGATAGGTAGAACTTTTGGTGAATGCTGAAAAAGATCACTAAAAGTAATCAGAAGTATATGAGAAGATATAATGAATAAGTTGTTTAAAAGAATGTAAAAGTTAGTGAAAAAGTAATGTATGAAAAAGCCAAAAATATTTGATAAGTGGCCGAGCCAATCAGGACCACCGGGCTGGGTTTTATAGATGTGACGTAGCGGAGAAGCGACTGTTGTGATTCAGACAACAATGGCAGCTCACATCGAGGAAACGGGCGTCAACATGGATGCTGCTCTTTCATCCGTGTTGTCCAATCTAGAGAATCTTTCTTCTTTAAAAGAACACCAGAGAACGGCTCTGAAGGCTTTTGTTGGTGGAAACCATGTTTTCACCCTTCTGCTGACCGGGTTTGGATTTTCCCTGCATCGCTCAGCGTCACAGGTTGGTTTCCATGTGGGTGGTTGAAGTAGCACTTCAATAAAGATGACGGACGAGTGTTTTATCCAATCATATGCAAGGATGTTTGATAAGGCCCAGCCTCCTGAAATCACTTTGCTATAGAGCGATCCCAGATGGAGGAGGGAAGCAAGGCGGAACGAAATTCATCTGGCGAGAGTCAGGTTAATAAGTAATGACTATATGATTGAAATAATTATCTTCAAGTGATGGATACATGGTCAGAATTTGTAGTAATGAATAAATGGTAAAGAATTTAAAAGTAATGTTTAATGGTTAAAATAGTTAGCTAAAAGTAATTTTTAATGGTTAAAATAGTTAGCTAAAAGTATTGTTTAACGGTAAAAATGGTTAGCTAAAAGTAATGTTTAATGGTTAAAATAGTTAGCTAAAAGTAATGTTTAATGGTTAAAATAGTTAGCTAAAAGTAATGTTTAATGGTTAAAATAGTTAGCTAAAAGTATTGTTTAACGGTTAAAATGGTTAGCTAAAAGTAATGTTTAATGGTTAAAATAGTCAGCTAAAAGTAATGTTTAATGGTTAAAATAGTTAGCTAAAAGTAATGTTTAATGGTTAAAATAGTCAGCTAAAAGGAATGTTTAATGGTTAAAATAGTTAGCTAAAAGTAATGTTTAATGGTTAAAATAGTCAGCTAAAAGTAATGTTTAATGGTTAAAATAGTTAGCTAAAAGTATTGATTAATGGTTGAGATGGTTAGCTAAAAGTATTGAATTATCCAGCTCCTGCCATAAGGTATTATGAATTAGGGCTGCAACTAATGCTAATTTCCATTATCAATTAATCTTCAGATAATTTTTTTGGTTTATTGATTGATCGTTTGGTGTATAAAAGTAGTGAAATGCCATTCCAGTTCCCAAAATTCAGTTTAATATGATACAAATCAGAGAAATGCAGGAAATCCCCATATTTGAGAGGCTTAAACAGCATCCTTTTCTGCCATTTTACGTTCAAAATTAACGATTAATTGTTGATCAACTAATCGCAGCTTTAGTATGAATGCAAAGTTGACCAAATAGACCTAAACATGGAGACTTCCGTTGTACAAACAGTATTATCACCATCTATATACTCAGTAGTGTTAAATAACATCCAGTTTAAAATCAATTGAAATGAACACATATGGAATATGGTGCGTGGTGTTGATAAAGGGATACTGGAGTTCATCTGACAGGGCTGTGGGAGTACATTAGACAAAAACGGAACCACTGTTCTTGAGGGAAAGGAGAGTAGGTAGGGGGTGCAGGGATTCCCTGTGATCCTGCCCCCCCCACCATCCCCACCATTCCATCCCATCTCCAACCTGCCCCCATACCCCCAGAGTGTTTGGCCTTCACCCATTCTCTAATGGGATTAGTTGGGGACTAATAGAAGCAGGGAGACAGCTCCACTGAGGAGCAGGCAGCCTGGCATGGGAGCAAGATGTTGCTGGGCTCCGAGGCATAGGCCCCTGTCTGGGGGGTAATGCAGCAGGGTTGGCACTCTCATTAAGTACACTCACACACACAATGTATAAGATGCAAGAACCAAAGAGTGTTGGCAGCCCAATATGGGCAGCTGGGGAGCCTGGATTGGATAGGGTGGGTGTCAGACTGGCACAGCAAAGGGGAGAACAGGCTTTTAATACAAATCAAGGAGATTTAGTAATGGATATAGGTCTGACAGGGAGGACTTTGTGTTTTGTCATAGAGCAGATATGAGGCTCCAAAGCATTTTAACAAAAAAGCATCAACTTAGACATACAATGTCAACGTACAGATTAGTTCTGTCATAGAAAAAATGTGTCAGATGAAAAACGGCTTTACCGTCTGGATGCCAATTTGCATCAACGCCAATGAATCACACCCTCGAAACAGCACACAGGCGTGCAGGCATTAAGACTGGCTAATTTAAGACAGCACTCAATGATCTCTTTGTGCTTTTTCTATTTGCAAGCTCTTTGAATCTGATTTCTGCTTGCATCTATTGAATCCGTGCACATTCAGGTGTGTGCTGTGTCTACATGTGTACAAGTCTGAATGGTGTTGACTTGCATCCGTGCACACATGAATGCAGTGTGTGTGTGTGTGTGTGTGTGTGTGTGTGTGTGTGTGTGTGTGTGTGTGTGTGTGTGTGTGTGTGTGTGTGTGTGTGTGTGTGTGTGTGTGTGTGTGTGTGTGTGTGTGTGTGTGTGTGTGTGTGTGTGTGTGTGTGTGTGTAAATCTCCATAGTATAGATTTATTGGAGTGATCATAAAACATTATGAACAATGCCCATAATAGCTATTAACTTGAAATCAGCTTTTCTTGGAAAAACAACATTCCTTTCATGTAGGACATTTTAAAAACCTGATTTATACTTCACTGTTTCCAGTTGTGATGTGGTGTTGTTGCTATCATTCTTTAATCACTCAACACATCTCTGCCATCTGTAAGATTTTGTGGGAATTCAGTGGCCCGTGTGTTCTCTCGCTCTCTACATCTTTCTCCACTTGTGTTCCTCTAATAGAAATGTCTCTGTTGGCAGGGAGTCCCCGTGCCTCAGCCTCGGCCTTGCACTTCCCGTCTCCCTCCATCATCCAGCAGTCTAGCCCCTACTTCACCCACCCAACCATCCGCTACCACCACCACCCTGGACAAGACCCCCTGAAGGAATTTGTGCAGTTTGTCTGTGCCGATGGCTCAGGGCAGTCCGCCGGACAGGTAAGGTTTGGCACCAGAGAAGGAGACACTATTACTTTCAAACTAAAAACCTTTATACAAAAACTGTCAAAACTTGTACCTAGCTTGCAATTGTATTGCACACCACTGAATGTAGAAAAATAAAGTATTAATGGAAAAATGTGTGTATGGAAGCAGCAAATGTATAATAACAATAATACATCTAATTTAACTGAATTGTAAAATTTAACAACTACTTAATACTTGTTCTTAAAAAATACCACAAAATATAATAGCATTGAAATATTTTGCTTGGAAAACCATCTGTCTGTGAATGATGTGACTGGACGTAGCTTGATAGGACAGTTAGGTCTTATCGATCTTATGCAGCCCTGATTGAGCCTTGGTAGTCATCATTTTGAAATATGAATTTTGGTGTGTGTGTGTGTGTGTGTGTGTGTGTGTGTGTGTGTGTGTGTGTGTGTGTGTGTGTGTGTGTGTGTGTGTGTGTGTGTGTGTGTGTGTGTGTGTGTGTGTGTGTGTGTGTGTGTGTGTGTGTGTGTGTGTGTGTGTGTGTGTGTGTGTGTGTGTGTGTGCTTGTGTGTGTGTGAATGGAAATCTTATTCAAGCAACCTGATTTTTTTTTTCATGTGTTTTGTTTTTTTAGATCAGAATTGGACTAAACTGAATTTGAGCAACTTCATTGGGTTTTTTTGAAAACCGTATGCTTTTTGTCATGTTTTCTGAATTTTTAAACTTTATCAAAATCAGATTTTTGGATTGTTTAACTTGAAAGTACCATCTAAAATTTTTCATATAGGGTAATTTAAACCACAAAAACTCAGACGGATAGATTCTGAAGTAAAATATTTCAATGCTATATGTAATTAAATTTCAAAATGTCTTATTGATAGTTGCTGGCCTGTTTTTGCTTCCGTTTATGAAATTGTCAGATGGCTCACTCTATATATCTAAAACTGTGTTCAGCACATGTTTGAATGGCTTTACAATGCAATATTACTATAATTATATGAATTTCCTCTTACCACAGCTCACGATATGGTGTCATATGTCTTCATAAAATATAGAGAAATGCACAGAAATACACTCCACGGCCACGCAGATGAATACATTAGACATCTGTTCATTCAGTTGGTCTACAGATCTTTGTATTGTCTTGTCGATGTCATTTTGCCGTTTGCTGTTTCAGACCCTGATGTTCCCCCTCCTCCCCCTTTTTTTTATTTTAATTTTTTTGCTCCACCCAACCCCTCAGAAGTTACAACCATCAGCACGAAAGTGAATCAGTCACAGCACACTTCAGTCAAGCATTCCCGTCCTGTGTTGTGTCATCGTGTTTCTGTTTTCATCTCTAGCCGTTACGATTTTAGTTGGAGTTTGGTTGTTTGGTGCTGGTATCGTTGGTGTTGTGCTTGTGTAGACGAGTATTATCCCATGGTTTTTATTTCTTGCCATTCTCTGGACAAACCCAGTCAATAATTTGCTCACTTCCCTCCTTCACACCTCCTCCACCCACCACGGACCACCCCTGTGGAACCTCTCACCTCAGTCTCCAGCTTCCACTCTTATCAAACCCTGTGGTGATTATTATTTTTCACACCTCCATTAAAGATGCCGTCCGTATACATCATTCCTTTGGTTATTGTTTCTCACTACCACCTCTCCCTCCTTCCACCATCGCCTCCCCCACACCCCCCACCCCCCGTCATGGATATTTTTTTGGACCTGGCCTCCCAAGCTGCGTCCTCTTTTCATTCCGTGTCTGCGGATTGTCGCATGTCGCCCTCCTGACCCTATTTGTGTTGTCTGCAGCCAAACGGGAGCGGCCAGAGCAAAATGCCAGGCTCCTTCTTGCTGCCTCCACCTCCCCCAGTGGCCCGCCCAGTGCCCCTCCCTATGCCCGACTCTAAACCCAACAGCACGCCCCCTGACGGCGGACTCTCCTCGCCCGCATCTCCGTGTAAGTGACCCCGCAGAGACCGTTCTCAAAAACCAAACCAACAAACAAAAAAATTTGAAAATCCCAACCCTCTCCAGTGAAAAGACCCCTGCCATTGTTCTTCCTCCAACTTCGTGCCATCATTGTTCCTGTGTATCCAACATGTCACCTCCTTTAACCCTTGGAAGTCCATGGAAGCCAGCACAGGATATACTGTGGAGCTGAGAGTAGATCAAGGCCGCCAGAGGTCTGGTTAGACATGTCTTTCATAATGGACTCCTGTGGTGCTCATCATGGTTCTGTATTAGGCCCCATCAGTCCGCTCTACATGTTGAGCCCATTCTGCGTTGCCTGGTGTGGAAGCTGGATCACCAACCCAGTTCTTCTGTTAAATCCGCCTTTCTTTCCCTGATGGACTCATTAGCAAACCTTGTCAAAAAAATCCAACTTGAGAAGATTTAGATTATTAATTGATTCTTCCTTGTGAAGAGCACAGATTTAGGGCAGTTAATTATATGGACTCCAAAACATTCCAGTAGGAAATTAGGACATTGATGTAAAAATGTATTCATTCTTGATTTTGGTTGAGCTGATTTTAGCGTCTTGGTAGGATTTTTGTATTCCTTTTTTTGTGGTGATGGTTAAGCAGAATACGGTGTGATTATAAGGTGAAGGGGTGTCAGTCCAACCGTGGGGCTTTATTTGTCTTCCTCATCTGTGATAGGAGGGGCACTGGATGGAGCACTTTACTTTTTTTTTGTTTTTAGCTTTCCTTCAAATTTAGTGTTTGCGTTTCCCCAGTCAGTGTCTCAAAGTCTTTTATGTCTTATGTATGTTATTCCGATTCTTAGAAACACATGGATGTATGCTGTATATATGTCCATGCACATAAATCTCCAAATGATCTTTCTCTCTGTCTCTGTCCTTCTCGTCCTTCCTTCCTTTCCTCCACACCAACACATATGCACAAGTCTGCACACTGCATCCTGAATCCCTCAGTGAGATTCAAACGCTGGAGTCTGTAGGGTACCTCAAACTGCCCTAAATTTGTCAGAGGCTTTGATGCCAGTGGGTTTTAAATGTCTCTGACTGATCCTCGATGTCAGGATTTTGGTGTGCTCAATCACTTCCATCTGAGCTTATCAACAGGGTTTAATCACTCAGGGAGATCTAAGTTTGCATGCCCGATTTTGGCAGACTTCTCTGTGGAGTTTTGTTGACCTCAATGAAATATAGCAGTACTTTCTGTAGTACTGAATTAGTTTATCTGAATTTATGTAATTTAACAACTGCGATCCAGTAGGTTTACTTTATGCTATTACATGTTAAGAACATAGTTTGAATAGTTAACTTTTCTTGGCAAGTGCATATGATAAATATGAAGCTACAGCCAGCAGCCGCTTAGCTTAGCTTAGCATAGCATAAAGACTGGAAGCAGGGGAGAAACCGCTAACTGGCTCTGTTAAGATAACAAAATCCACCTACCAGCACTAAACCTCACTAATTAACACTTTATATCTTGTTTTTTTTTTCATCTGTATAAAAACCTAAATGTGTAACATCAACACATCGTGGTGTTATCAGGGTTATGTGTCAGGCTATTTCTTGGCCAGGTGCGTCACTTCCTTGAGTCTTGTCATTTTTATACTTTGTTTTTTGTACAGATTAAACAAATATGACATAATAAAACATAATAAGCTTTCGAGGTGCTGGGAAGCAGATTTGTTCCCTTCTGGCCGAGCCAGGCTAGCTATTTCCCTGTTTTACTCTCTGTGCAAAGCTAAACTCAAGATAGCTTTTCATTTACCACACAGACATTAGAGTGGTAGTCTTCCCCTCTGATTTTTCGGTAAGAAAGTGCATACGCATATTTCCCAGAATATAGGTATTGTGTTGAGTAGCTTTCTTTGTGTATGCACTGACGTCTTTGTGTCTCTTCTGTTTCTGTAGCATACTCCACGCCAGGCGCCACAGCTCCCAACAGGTTTGTCGGCATCGGATCACGGGACAACAACTTTCTGAACATCCCGCAGCAGACACAGGTAGGAGTGTGTGTATGTGTGTGTGTACAGTGAGGAGGAAACTCGTCTGTTTGGACTGTGATTACTGGTCAAACTCAGGAAACGTATTAACTGTGTGGATAGGCGCCAAAATATTTCTTATTCCCTCACTCCCTGAAACCTGCTGCTGCTGGGTTTCCTCCATCTCTCCTCTCACACCATCCCACAGCACACACATCAATGTGTGCATTTGTACATCTGTATTTTACTGTACGTGTGCGGTTTACCATATGTGCTCCACTGTTTATTTGGCACATATGGAGCCTACCCTTCAGGCAGCAGGCCTTCTCCCTCGTTGCCTTTTTCACTCCCTCTCCTTTCCCTCTTCTTGCCTTCTCTCCTTCCCTATCCAGCTCAGTCCTGCTCCGCTCTCCTTCCTCATTCTTATTCATTTTCTTTGTCTCCGCCTTGTACTTTCTCCCTCCTCCACCTACTCCGTTCCTTCCCTTCATCGCTGTGCGCCTCGTTCATATGACTCCTCCATTACGACCAGTACTTTTCTCATTAGTGTCCAACCACACCCACCTGGAGCCAGCTCAGCTCTGCTCTGAACACATGGAAACCATCTGAAACTGCTGTGCTGATCCCCTCCCTCGTTTCTCTGCCCGCCGTTCTCTTATTTTTCTCCATTTAAATTTCTCCTATTCCTGATCCTTTCTGCCCCTCCACCCATCATTCCCTTTCCTCTCTTTCTCACTCCAGTCTTAATCTCCTTTTGCTCCACCGCTTTTTACTCTGTCAGTTTTTTCTTCCCATTCTTAATCCTGCTGCCTTCTTTGTTACTCATGTGCCTCCACTCTGAATAAATCCATTTTTTCACCATGGAATGTTCTACACAACTTAATACACTACTAAAGTAGGTGGATACCCGACATTCATATGTGATTGCCGTACATCTCGTTCCAAATTCATAGGCATGGCCATGGGCAACATGCTGCCATAACAGCCTCCACTCTTCTGGTTTCAGGCGTTCCAATAGATTTCAGAACTTGGCCGCAGGGGTTTGCTCCTGTTCAGCCGCAAGAGCATTATAGTGAGGTTGGGCCCTGGTTTTAAACGTTAATGCCTGACTCGCAGTCAGAGTTCCACAGGGACATTTTCATTTTGAAACAGGACAAGGTCTTCCCCAAACTGTCCCAAAGTTGGAAGCAGACGATTGTCTCAAATATCACATGCAGCGGCATTAAGGCTTCTCTTCATATGAGCTAAGAAGCCCAGGACCTACACTAGTGCTGGGCAATGTGGACAAAGACCTCTATCCCAATATAGGTCATTTCATATCTCTATATGAGTATATATCACAATGTTTTCTGGTAATTCAATAAATACATAGTCAACATGAAATAACAACATGGTAAAGTCTATTTTTTATACTGAGTAGTTCATTATATTAGTAAATAGTAGCCGGTCTTCTTATGTTTTTCTTAATCATTGATGTTCAGTACCGAGTGGGACATCATGTCTAAAGCACAGTTTTACGATTTAAGGCAGAACCAAAACACGCAGCTGGAATAGTTTGCATGTGCCTCTCAGAAAATGACACACAAAGATTGATGATCCACTAAAAGAAATGATGGATTACAAGACAAAGAACATGTCAGAAGAGTGTATGTGGTGAGTACAGGACAGGCTGCAGAGCCTCTCACACTGACAACATTGGGCTCCATGTGCCCTCTAGTGACGGATGTGAAAGAGTGCAGGCAGGGGAGAAAGAAACAAGATACAAACGGGGCAGGACAAGAGGGAGATGGAGGGAACGCATCAACAGAGTTTCGGCCCTTACAGAAGTCACGTCCCGGCCGTCTCGTTACCCCCGGCAACCAGACATGATGTCATAGCAAGTTGATCTTGAATTTGAGAAGGGGTTGCTTCAGAGGGGGTTAGGGTGGGGGGCAGGAAAGAAAAGAAGGGCGGTCACTGTCTGCTGCCAAGGATTTAGTGGCAGTGTTCACAGGAGATAGATAGATTGTGTGTGTGTGTGTGTGTGTGTGTGTGTGTGTGTGTGTGTGTGTGTGTGTGTGTGTGTGTGTGTGTGTGTGTGTGTGTGTGTGTGTGTGTGTTGTAAGAGCATACACAGAAGGAGAGAGAGGGAGAGTAACTAAGAAGGGAGAAGTTACAATGCCCAAGGCCTGCTGGGACAGTGCCCAGGGGAGTAGGGTAGCTGAGAAGGGCAGGAGGCAGAAGGGGGGTATTCATGCGACCTGTTCGAGTCAAACAAAACAAAAGGCTGCCTCCCTGGAGGCTCAGAGTAGTTTCCAAGGCTTGACTTCTAGAATGTTGGCGCACAGTGCCAGATCCTGCAGGCCAAGCAGGGCAGCCAACAACAGCGACGTTGACCCATTTCTGATCCCTGCTCACGCTGAGTGGGAGAAACCCAACGTGAAGATGGTGCAAGTGACAGGGAGAGCCAGACTGCTATCCCACTGCTGCTGTTGGCCATTAGTATCCATTCACTGGTTGGCCAAATCCAAGACAAACTGTAATTCACTCCAGAAATGGAATGAAGTGTCACTGAACTGTAGGAACCTCTAGTTGCCAAAAGTCAACACAGTGTACAGAGTAATTTTTAGGGACAAAATAACAGGGACACCTTACAGTACAACTGTTTCAGTACGTTGCATCTGTCATCGTCATTTTTGACATATTCCCTTGTCACCCCATCTTATTAGTAATCCTTGTGAGGTTGGTCGCTCTGTCCACCACTTTGACGGCAGTGGGTTTTAAAGCTTAATAGACAGGGACCACATAAACATCTCAGCAACTATTCAATACATTTTGTACAGACATGCTCCCCGAAAGATGAGTCCAGCTCACTTTTGTTTTATTTTTTAGTGCCAGATACACTCGCCACTTTATTGGATACACCTGTTTGAATTATATTGAAATGAGTTTCTAATATCCTTATCTCTATAAACAGATTCTGCATGTGAATGTAGAATCTGTAGGCAACGGTACAAGATCTGTGTAGAGGAAGCAATCTTGTTTGTGTTTGTAGTCATAGCAGTATCGCCCAATCATGTTTGAGCAGGCTTTGGTAAACAGTCTATGTGGAGAGGTTGAGAGTCCAAACACACTGGCTGAAATGCAGCTACCCATCAGCTATCCGCTGATGATGATTTAGCTTTTTATTAGCTTTTCGTCTCTCCACTCCCCAACTTCATTCTCAACTTTGCTTATCAGACTGTAAACAATAACCTCCGCTCAGAAGAGGAAGTCAAGGCCTGGATATCTGCTGGCTACACCGGAAAGCCTGAAATATTAGCTGCTGCCCCCAGAGGCTAATTCATCATCAGACCGATGGCCGATGTGTTCAGAGATTGGTTACATTCTTACTTCCTCTTGTGTGTTTATGGGTGAATAAAATTAGAAACACTTTTCAATATAAAGCAGTCCAGTACAACAACACCATCCACTACAACCTCAATAATTAAATTCTTTGTTGGCACCATTTGTTTGATTCACTGGAGCCCACACTCTGCTCTGATAGAACAACATAAATCCTCCTGTTTTAGAAAAAAAATGCTGCCTCTACGTGCGCATAGAGCCTGTTGTTTGTTTTGGAAAAATCCACCGCGTCTGTATCATCCTGTCCACTCAATGCAGGTCACAATTGGTGCACATGCCCCCACCCCCTCACGCATGGCACACGCTAAATTACGTTAGCAGTTGCTATCTATGAGTAAGTTAGCCAACCTACCTCCATGTAGCGTGTACTCCATGCTGTTTATGGATGAGAGAAGACACGGGCGTGTTCACAGGAATCTGGTGCACACGCACTGACGAGCACTCGATGGGAGGTTGAGGGGGAGGAGTTGTAAACATTCAAAATTTGACTGAGTCAACTCGATCTGCCAGACTTGCCGACTGCAGCTTTACAGCAGAATACATTGCAGGGTTGTTGGATTGCATGAGTTTGTAGAGGTGTACCCATAGATATAATATTATGGTTTATATCGGTGTACCTATAATATACAAAGTAGTATATAATAAAGTGGCCAGTCAATGGATCATCTTTGTTATTTGTCATGTCCATCCAAGCCATAGAAGCGCTCAAACTGCTGGTCACCAGAATGATCATATTGCAGATGATTCAATTGTATTGTATGTTGGTTTTTTCTTTTGTTATTTTGTTCACCACTTGTGTATGCACATTCACACGCATTCTGCTGCCTCAATACTGACTTGATCTAATGACCCCTCTTCCCCTTTTGTCTTTTCCAGTCTTGGTTCCTCTGACAAGATCTGTGTCCAAACCAGCAACTAGAATTCTTTCTTTACAATCAGAAATAGAAAAACAGAGAAACAACCCATGGGATAATAATTGTCGTCCAACCAACCCACCGACCGGCCCTGACAGTACGTCTCACCTGATACAAAATATAACCAAGCAATGCAGGAAATGACAGCAGCATGACACTTTTAGAGGAACTCTGGACTCATTTATCCAGTCGGAGGGAGGACCCGTTTCAAGCAACAGATGGATAGATGGAAAGATGAAAGGAAGGACAAGAAGATGCCAGCAGCGGGCGGTTTTCTCCTGAAACCACCAACCCCAGCAGCCATGCAGGAGGACCCTGAGGAGAGAAAAGCGGTCAACTTCTCCTACTTTGTGAGGACCCATTGTTTAATGAATGGCTATGAAAATCAACTGTCCAACAAAAAAATCAGGTTTCCACGACACAGATGTAACATTTGCTACACCCGCAATGAATCCACAGCCTGATTAAAGCCAAGACACTTATTTGGTTTCCAATGAAAGCTGCAGTCCATGCTCCTGTGATGTCTGTCATCACCCAAAACTAAATCAGAACCACCAATGTTTCTCTTCCTCTCAATGACCACACAAAGTCCCCTGTTCCCTTACTACTAACTAGAGAGAGACCATGCCAAAACATATCTTGATTAAGGGTTGCACTAGAAGCTGAATCAATTAACACTAATCTTAACGATGTGCACTATTTACCTGCAAGGCATGGGAGGTAAACCAGCCTTGCCTATTAGGAGTTTCAAAGAGGAATAACCGAGGTACAAGCAGCCTTCACGTGTCCTCGAGCCCCACCGTTCAGTTCGACAAATCATTGGCCTCCGCTCATTCTCACATCTCCCCGCACAACACACACTCACACACACAATCTGTGCCGTGACCACAGCATGTGTGTACAATTGAAAACACACGCAGTCGTCACGGTCAAACCTTTTTCGGTTGTAGTATTCAGTGTAGGTGGTGGTGTTGTGTCTTCATATTATCATTTGATATGCACACAGTAAGCCCAGTAAATCAGATATCCAAACATCTCTCACAGACACACACACACACAAACACACACACACACACACACTCCAAATCAGTGTGTGTACATCATTACTGACAGTTCTCACGACTATAGACAGCAGCTATTGGTTCCCCCTTTGCCCTATTGTAATGTAGATGAATGATTTTGTTATCTCTTGTGTGTTCTCTTATTTGAATTTATTCCTTTTGGATTTGTACTATTTTATAACTGTTTTGTATTTGAATGACAGCACCTTATAGAGAAACACAGTAAGAAGTGGGATGTTGAAGCGGTGTAGACAGGGTGGTTAGCTGACCTGGATCAAATAGTACGTGCAAAAAAAATCCGGACAACATTGGCCATTCTAGGAGATACGCTTATTTGCTTTTTTACTGAGGGTCAGATGAGAAGATCCATACTTCTCTCAGGTCTGTACATGAAACATAAATCTACCACAAGAAGCTGGTTAGCTTAGCCTAACATAAAGGATGGAAACAGGGAAACAGCTAGCATGGCTCTGCTGGAGCCCTTTGCAACTGAACCCAGCCTCATGCCAGCCACTAGACATGAATCTTCGGCTGTGACGCCCTCCAAATCCGCGTGCACGCTTAAATAATCCACACTCCAGAGACCTCCACCTGCACGGACACTCTACTCCCCCTGTACCAGTCCCTGTAAGAGTGTTTTTTGCTCTGCGTAGCAGCAGACGTCCCCTTCGCAGAGTGCTCCGTGCAATAGAGCCACTGAAGGAAGTCAAACATCGTTCATCTGTTCATGTGAACGTCAATTGTTCATCTCCAACAGCAGAGGTCTGCTCCACAGAGTGCTCTGTGCAAAGTATGTGTTTTAAGGAGCCAAACTAAAGTCTGTAGTTATAAACTTGACAGAGGAAGCAGAACTAAACATGAAGCTTCTCTGCTACATTTATAGAAGGAATTAATATTTTCTGTAATGATTTTATATCAACCCATCCACCCGATTGACGGGATTAATTGCAGTGCCTGCAGACAAAACTGCAAACTGCACCTCACTATCGGCCACACCTGAGAACCAAGGCGGTTTTGGACCTGACACTCGTCTGCAAAGCCCCAATCGATTTTTGGATGGTTCGAAAGATTATCTTGCCAGATTTTCCTGTCGTGGTTCCTTTTTTTTCCTGGTAGACAGATTTTGTTACCTTTGGACAGAGCCAGGCTAGTTGTTTCCCTGTTTCCCTGAATTGTGCTACGCTAAGCTAACAGGCTGCTTGTGATAGTTCCATCTGTAACAGATAGACATGAGATTGGTATCCATCTCATTGTCTTACTCTTACTCTAAAAATGGGGATAAGCATCTTTTATTCATAATGCCGAATTGGTTTGTTTGTTCTCAGTGCCAGACAAACCGATTTGCCACATTCTGTACTGGAAGACCACACGATGCAGAATTTTGACAATCACAGGAACCTTATTTTCTGGGGAAAGCCCCATCTACTATTTGGCCCAGGTCCAGCTGGTATATGAGCTATATGAGTGGTAGAAACAGAACCAAGGAGGGAAGGTTGCTGAAAATGGGACCCAGAGTAAAAGAGAGAAGCTCTTCTTCTCTTCTTTCTGTCTCCCTAAAGTTTACCCTGTTGTTTACACTCCCAGACGGGCCGCTGCTCCAAGAGCAGAGGGAGCCACACTGTGGAGCAAAATGAATATGTGACATATCTGGCTGTTTGAGGGAACGAGGGCCTCTAAGGCTAGGAGTAGGAGGATCACACATGTGTTTTGGTGCACAGGATCAGGTAAAGGATATTGGTTGCTATGGTAACCCCCCCCCCATCACACACACACACACACACACACACAAACACACACATCAGCACTCCCCCTAGCTATTGTGAATGGATGAGCCCTTAAAGATCAAACCTGCACTAAAACAATCATACCAGCCAACTTTGTGTGTTGATTGACCACCCCTTCCAAATCAGCGGATGTATCACTGGGATGGAAACACACTTGTAGAGCACAGATCGCCACTTGTTAAACACACAGACGTATGAAGACCACTCACTCTAAACGCAAACACCTCTCCCGTGCCCGACAGAATTCAAAGGGAAGTCTTAAAAAATAGACAATCTGAGGAGGCCTTTATGCTTTTAATCGATTTGTATCATTAGCCCATATATTCTGACTGATTCAGTTAGTTTCCTATTCAAAGTTTCAACCACCCATCCAACCTCACAAAATAACTGGACTGCCTGGCCATGTTCTTCACTGTAGGGAAACACAACCTAGTTGGCCAACCGAAGGGCGAGCATCTCATCAGCTTCGTAGAGAGAAGTAGCTCTGCTGAGGAAGACGTTAACGATGGCTAAAGTGATTTCTTTTCTAATCTATGGAAGTGCCTCTGTATTCCCATTATGCAATTTGTCAAACATGAATTCAGGTTCTTTTTCTCACATATAAGCTATAGTGAATGGTGAAAAATCTATGTCAGGAGAGGGGGGAAAACGATGACAGCTCACTAGATAATCACAAGCATCTTTATATATAATACACATATATATTTATAGATATATACATTTTTTTATTTGCAAGATAAGCTCTGTGGCAGTCTAGTTATTTTTTGAAGCATGGCGTACATCGCACAGTCATAGGATGCATCTCAAAACCCGCTGATGAGAGCTAAAGTACCAGTTTCTAAACTCACTCTAAAGGACGTCAAGTGAAATCCATGGCAACACAACAATAGATTCATAGACAGTGATGATAATGTAGTTGAGGATAACAAAAAAAAGAACAGATTAGGTTTTGTTGTTTTCTTTCTTGTTTTGATGGGAAGTATTGTTCTTGAAACTAAATGATGTATGTTGATTGAGCCATGTGCAATGCCTTGGTAGAGGAATTGTGTTTGTTCGTTAGCGATTGTTTGAGGGTGTCACGAGAAAAGAGGGAAAACCCTCATCGTTTTTTTTTTTGGTTTGTTTTTCAAGTCCACGCGCTCCGGGACTCTAAATACGAGGGCAGCGAGAAAAATATCCCAGTCTTTGTAAGTAAGTTTTGGGAAATTGTTTTGAATTTCCCTTTTGTTGTTTTTTTTCCCTTTTATCACTTGTTTTAAAGAAAAAAAACTTCATTTCTAATGATTTGTTTTTCAAAATGCGGGAGGGCTGAAGGAACAATTTTGCAACTCATAAAATATATATCACTATAAAAACCTGGTGCTTTCGTAAAGAATAAAGTACATTCAATCTCTATTATACATAAATAATAATAAACGAAATTAAGTGTTATCATAAAAGCAAATTTTAGGAAAACATGCATTATTCTATTTCTCTTTTTGTATTTACCGAGGGGGGAGGGGTTCATTGTATGAAAAGGTTGTTGTGACAAAAGGCATTTTTCCCCCCCAACCTTGACACCGTAGCAGAGGAACAGAAACTGTATCTCGCATCCAACACAAGTGATGCTGGTGTGGGACACGGACAAGATCTTCCCCGATTTGGGAGATGCACAAAGAAACAGGGACGATGAGATCTGGTTTGGTTTCTGGTGTAAACGTCTAGTTGGTTCAGGGAGAGGGAATGAGCAGCCTCTGTCCGGTCAGAGGGGTGCCGTCATCAATTCAAGTGAACCCCCTCTCCCCCGCCCCCCTCTCCCCCACCCCCCACCCCCACTGTAAATGATTATAAATATTCGTTTGGTGATGTAGTGTTATAGACTCAGAGCATCTTAAAGGTTGTCCCTAAAAAGTGCCTTTTGTTCACAGATTCCATCTTGTAATCCTGAGTGCCCATCTCGAAAGAAAAAAAAAACGTCCCCTCCTTCATACTTCTATATCTTTCTCTTCCTCTTCTTGGAGCTTTTTAAAGCAGTATACATAGTACTAAAGGAAATTGGTGTGATTTAGTTCCTCTTTTTATTGTTGAATAATTAAGAAAAGCATAAAAAAATCCACAAAAAAAGATATTTTCTGTCTTGCTTCTCTTCCTCTGTATCTTGTCTTCTGTCTATCTTGGACACTGGAGTAGTCTGTAGCCGCGTAACCCTCCCCTTCCTTTTCTCCCTTTCTCTGAACGGCGGGGTTTAAAAAAAAAAAAAAAAAAAGAACACGCAAAGATTTTTTTTTTTTGTCTGAGCAGAATGCAGTTAGCTCACATGTTATTCTTGTCTGTACGCTTCACATTGTATTACCATACCCATCTTCTTCAGCTTCTCCATTCAACAGCTAATGTAAGTGAACAAGTTACACCACGGGGCTCTGGGCTGTGCTGAGGACGGGGGTCGCAGCGGGGCAAAGAAAACCTTCCCCCTGGGAGCCAGTGACACATGGACCCCTGGTGGAGGGAGAAAAGCACTCGGGGGAACTTTTGGTTTTGGTCTTGAGCGAGGGAGCTGAGCAGTAGGACTGCTAGGATAGGCATATTAGTTTCTGATCCCTTTACTATCTATTTTTTTTTATATATATAATCGAATTAGGATTTTCTTTTTTTTTTGTTACTGCATATCTTAGGCGGCAGGAAGATGCTGCGTTGAGACCTTCAATTATGCATCTTTCTAGTGGTTGAATGAGACCAGCTTTTTCTTTTTTTCTTTTTTAAAGGAAAATAACTTTTCCTTGAAGCACCTTATAAGCGGACGTTCCACAGCGTGGAGACTGAGAGGCTCCAGTTTAGCACAATCATGAGAGATGTTACGCATTGATTCATCGCCTTTCTAAACCGCAGTGTTGGACTGACACGTTGACCAAAGTGATGTGGTTCCAAAAGCTGTACGAAACTAGTGGGTGACTTGTAGAAAAGCACCGTGAAATTCCACCAGCAGAATCAGGTGATTACAGATATTTTTGTCCTGCCAGAAAAAATAAGAATAATTACATATATGCAACTTTTTATTTTTCATCATCAAGTAAATGAAGCCAGCAGCAGTATTATCAATCAAGCCTTTGACAAGTGAAAATGCCACAGTTAAGAAGCCATATCAGAGACTAACAGGTCGCACAGGGCAGAGTGTGTGTATGTGTGTGTGTGTGTGTGTGTTGAGGGAGGGTGTCTACAGTTTCTGCCCCCGCACCGTTCAAAGAGCCCAGTTGGACCCCGTGGCCGAACCGTCCGCCGTTCTTTTTATTTTATTTTTTGTTTGATTTTTACCCGTTTTGTAGGATGCTGGGCCGTGTTTAGTGTAGACTGAGCACCCCCCCCCCTGCCGACCTCACCCCTCGCCTTGGCCCTGTAGCCTCCCTCCCGCCATGAGTGCTCCTCCCCCTCCCTCAGAGCAGCGTCCCATCCTCAGACGCACCCCCCCAGAGCCCATGGTGAAATGCATGTGTTAATTACAGTTTCTTTTCCATAATAATAATAAAAAGCAGTTTGAAAAGAGCAACCCCTTTACTTGATTGAATAAAAGGATGTTCTTGACTGTATCCTACCTGTCGCCTGTGGTTATTACTGTCATTTAGCCGTGTCCTGGACAAGGACAAGTCCTGTGTGAAAACAAAAACGTACAATATTACGTAAGATATTACAAATATTTGTTCTGATGTACTACAGACTGATATGTTTTGTGTGGTACAGAATGAAAGTATTGCTTTTTCATTAAAAAATGTATAAAATTAGTCTAAATTAATATTTTTAAGTTTTTTTGACAGGTTTGACAATGACTTTCTGTCCCGGTCTGTTTCCATGGTAGCAGCCAATAGCGTTGGGCATTGCTGGTTGCCAGGGCTGTCTGTTGTTGGGTGCAGCTACTGTAGGCTGGCACTGGGTGAAATGGAGTTTGCCAACCCTGCAGCTGTTTCAGAGCCTCAGTGAAGGGGGCGTTATTTGTCCCAGCAGCTGAGTGAGCGGAGACGGGCAACAACCAGAGTCAATATAGGCCGAGCATTCACTCCATGGACTGAGAGAAAGGAGAGAAACGCTATTCAAACGCACGCCCACATGGCTACGCTTCTCCTTGATCGCTAACATCACTTTCATCTTTACTTAGCTGGAACGGCTAATGCTAACAGCTAACGCTAACTGTCAGTCAAACTCTAATCCTTGTTTTTTTGGTGTGATTTGCTGGAAGAGATGGGTTCAAACAGGCTCAAACTGACTCCGGCCTCCTTACTGGGCCGGGTCTAACCAACCTGACCCAACTTGAGGCACTAGATGGCGGTGTTCTGCTCATTCTTCAAATTCAACGGAGAGAAAAAAAATATTCATAGAAAAGGTGCTCAAAGACAATCTAACCTCAAAGAACAACTGTTCACAAAAGCCTCCTGTGACTCCAACGACTGTCGTTAAGACTCAATAGAGCACTAATGAAGTCGAAATCAACTTCCCACCAACGACTGCCACTCTAACGACGGTCACTCGGAGCACAAGGGGTTCCAGTGACATCATCAGTCTTGTGAGAGGTTCAATATAAAAAGATATTTGACCCTGTTTTTATGGATCAACTGTTTCTAAATGCGGCTGTGAATGATGAATAACAAAGCCCTCTGTAGAAACCTCCAGAATACAGTCAGGGATGGAGCTGGAAAGCTTGGTGTCTGTAAGTGTTGCTGAAGTGCAGATTTAAAAGAGACACTACAGGTGAATAAAATGTTAACTAATAGATATCCCCATGAAACTTCTCCATCTGATTACTGACATTAAGACTATGATTTTTTCCGAAATGTTATGTTTAAATATGCAAATGCAGATCTAATGCTATTTTGTGTGAGTTTGGGAGAAATCTACAGACACAAACAGACAAAGTGAAGTCAAAACGATGTTTTCTTTCCTCCAGTCTGAAAGAAGACGTGTTAAGGAAGAGAAAGAGCCACAACTCTCTAAATTAACCAGTGCATGAAAAACTGATGTTTAACTGTGTTTTACTGTTTACCTGATGGGGAAGACATCATATACTGTATATAGGGGTTTAGTCCAGACATGTTGCTTGTTCACAGTGCATGTCTGTATTGTCTCCAGTACTATATATCTTTATTATGAGAGAACCTGTGTCAGGTAAATATCAGGAGCCTGGCTCTTCTATGAAAGCTCCGTGTTGATGCAAAGTGAACGTCACCACCTCAGGACTGACCTGGAGAGTTAAACACGCCTTTTGTCTTTCTTTTTTATTATTATTTAGTTCAAATGAAATGGCAGCAATTGTCACTATTTTTAGAACTAGTATGTATTTCCGACAAGTAGCTTCAAACTGTAACAACCTGATTATTTAAAAAAGAATAATTTTAAAGTGAAAGTTTTTTAGATGTCTAATTGTTTCATGTGAATATCATGAGATTCCATGTTTGAAAAAGACCCAAGATAGCTGGAGCATTGCTTTCACCAAGAAGAGATGACCTCAGTCATGGAATATACTGTATTTATTGAATAACCACATCCTTCCTCAGCTAGCGAAATGTCATAGCTTTGAAGAAGCAGCAGATTTTACAGGCAAAACAGTGATTACTTTTTTGGACCCAGTGTATGTTTTAATAGCTGATTTTGTTCTGCTTAATGATGCTGCTATAGGCCTACTCTGCCGGGGATTAATACTTTTCCTGATACTCTGAGCTTCTCTCCTCTCTGTCTGTATCATTCATGTCTCATCGATGCATGTTACTGATTCAGCTTCTTCCCCGGAGTTGTTTGTGCTTTGTCGTCTCGCAGGTCTCTGCTGATCGTGGTGGTGCCTGCTGCCGTGGTCCTGCATGACGCTTCCTGCTGCTATTATAACTATTAGTCATATATACTATCATTAGGATTTCAAACTATAAAATTTTGTCCATACATTTTCATTGTTATGCTGATGATACACAATTATATCTGTCAATCAAACGAGAAGAAACCGATCAGTTAGATAAACTTCAAATGTGTATTATAGAAGTAATTTGGCACTATAAATAAAATTGATTTGAATTGAATGAAATTGTGATTTCTTTTATAACATTTAACCCACGTCTCATGCCTGGTACTGAGCGAACTTACCTGTGTGCCGTGCACTTAAAATTAATTCTCTGGGCGAAACTGCCAGGGCGGTGTAGGTCCATTTTTCTTGTTTTAGGTCATATCTGTTGTTTCTATTCAAATTCAATATAAAACAGGTTTTTCAAGACACTATGTCAAGGAGAATTGGCCACATTTCGATTCTTCCCCGACCACTCATCCTTTGCTTGAAACCCTCCTGTTCCCTCCAGACTCCAAACAGGTAATATCAAAATGAGTGGGTTCTTCCAAGTCTGTTTCAGGTTAATTCAGTAAACGATGCTGCAAAGATTGCATTACTCCAAAGCAAAGCTAAATCTTATTTTCCCATCTGTGTCCCCTGTATGTGATGCGTCATATTGCTGACTGCACAATTTTTGGTCAGCTATATTTGAACAGTCGTCAAAAGCCTACTCCAGAGCCATTCAGCCGAACCGTGACCTGGCTATCCTTGGATGCTCGACTGAGACCTCTGATCTTCTGCATGACACGCATGTCGCTCTGCACCTAGGGATGGTGGTGGCCAAGACACTTATTCTCTTAACTTGGAAGTCTATCACTCTTCCCACCTTCACTCACTGGCTCTGGGAGTGGTTATCGGTTATTCAAATGGAAAGACTGCGCCTGCACAAACCCAATTATCAGAACAGATCTGAGAGAATCTGGGGACCCTTCCTGGCCCAGTGTCAGGTGTGATACCTGACTCAACCTTTCACATGGTAATGGCTTTACTTTAACAACTACAACTATGTTGTTTCTGTAAGTTTACTTATATAAAATCACAGATGACTGGCACCCCCTTCTGTTTCTCTTTTGTTTGACTGTTTCTCTACTGTGGTATGTTTTATAGTTTTGTAAAGTTAAAAACTGTAAATAAAGTGTCTTTGCATAAGGTCTTTCAGTCACATTTAGGAAATGAGTAGAAATTGGTTAGGATGCACATTAAAGTTTGATTGTTGGTAATAATTATTGTACATTTGAAGTGAATTTGTTACATTGTTTATTCAGTGTTGTACGTATAAGTATTCTTATATGAAACTAAATCATAGCTGATAATGTAACTCCAAAGAAGAGCCCACCACCACCACAACACACCGGAGCAGACATCAGACGAAAAGAGACACAAAAGGACTGTGAATGATGCAGCTGCATTGTTTTGCATCTCTCTGTAGTCATTCTGCGTGTCTTTGAAGTCCTTTCACTTCTCTTTGAAGGTGTTTTGCGTCTCTTAAGTCACACTTCGTCTCTTTGAAGTTGTTTTACTTCTTTGTCTTCCGTCTGGGCTCTTTGAAATTCTTTTTCCATCTCTTTTAAGTCATTCTGTGTCTCTTTGTAGTCATTTGATTGATTTTCCAACAAGTCATGTCAGTGACACCATACAGAAGTTCCCTTGGCCTGAACCTGATTCACCCGTTCAGTAATCCAACCATGGTGCTAACAAACACTACTACCCGTCACCTTCTGACCACTAATCAGTTTCCGTGCCGCCACCACCACCAACCCCCCGGCCCCTCCCTTGCTTGTAGTACATGAAAGTACGTTTTGAACCCATCAGGCAGCAGTGGCCGTATATAATGCAGGGCAGCACAGTGCCACACCATTTAGACAACAGGGGAGTTACTTTAGTGTCATTTTACTTTTATTCAGAATTGAATCTAAGCTTTATTACAACTCAGATTCAATCAAATTGAATGGTTTAAATATCTGACATTCTCCCCCAGGTTGGGAAGATAAATGTACAGTGTTAACTCTAAAAGCGATTGTAGATGGATGTGGCTCCCAGTTCTTTCCCTGAAGTGTTTAGAATGTCTGAAAGCAATGTTACAAGGCAAAAAAAGCTTTTCCAGGTATTCTAGGCTAGACATGTTAGTACAATGTATGATGGTATTAAAAAACAACTGTATAAAGTTGCTTATTGTTAACGCATCTTTTGGGACCTACAGGAAAGGAGAATTGTCGCATGGTCCTGATGACTCAATCATGTGACACCATTAAAACCCATGCAGCTGGTTTGAACCTAACCAAGCAGTAGTTACACGTATCAGCAAAGACATTTGCATATAACACGTAAGAACTTAAGATTGTGGGTATTTAATCAGTTTGGTTAACATGTAAAATGCTTTCCCACGTACTGTGGGTCAAATCTGGGTAAACTAAAAGACATACAGTTAAGAGTGTAGGGCACCTTGATAAAAAATGTCCCTCTTTGGGTAAACTGGGGATAGAACGGTTTCTGTATATGCAGATCGGTTACATCTACTAAAACTGAATGAGACTGGGGACCAGTTTCTGCTTAGGTTTCTCCCTTTACTGTTGTTTTTCTTTTAACACACAATAGCAAAAGATCTGAAAAATGCCTGATCAGAATCTTGGAAAATCTAATGTGAAGTTGGACAGAAGATTTTATGGGTAGTGTTAACTGGCAGCAGAAGCTATCAGCATAAACAAAAGAGTCAATTTGGGAAACCTAAAGGAGGAGGCACAGCATTTGCAGGGACTCTGATTACTACAATCTGTGCAGCCACCATGGAAGGAGACGTGAGGGAAGTACAAAGTGAACAGAATAACCAGATATGTATTTGTCAGTTTAGTTCCCCCACCCCCAAACAGACTGATAGACCCCAGCAACGTCATGTCAGACACATACAAAGGGCAGCACGGTCCAGTCTATCTCTGCCAATTTCCATTCTTGGACGTACGTACGTCATGAGGCTTACAGAGGTACATACAAGCAGTTACACACACTGATAATGTTGTTGAAGTGCAGTGAAGAAAATGTGCTTCCATACAATCCAGCTACAGCATTAACAAACTTAGAGAATGCAAATTGATTAACTTTTTCAGCTTAACTGTATCGCATCCTTCTGCACAGGCACACAGACATGTACTCATACACGCAGACACAAGCGCACACTCTCGTCACAAACCCCCCCCCCCCTCCCCCATGTCACAAAGCGCATCTAAAATCAAATTATAGATCTCCCCTAGACAAACCCCACACATTCCATTGGAATTCACGTGGATTTATCATTCTTTCTATCTTTTTCCTCCCCGACCTCCAATAATCCAAGTCTGACCTTCCTGCACACAACCTCCAATGTGTACTTTATAAGCGTGTAACCCAACATTAGATAACCTAACCCAACTTGTCGCCCCTTCCCATCCAACCCCCACCCGCACCCCCTGCTGGCTCCCCCCCTCCTGTTGGGACGAGCTGAGGTTGGTAGCTGTACAGTAAATTGGGGGTGCAGTCTTTATGCTGAGCTGAAGAGGGGAAGGGTAGGAGGGAGGAGCAGGAAGGCAGTGCTGTTCAGTCATCTTCCAGTCCCTGGTTGAGAAGAAAGTTGGCTGCCAGGTTCTCGTTCTTCTCGCAGGCAAAGTAGGCCTGGATCACCAGAGCCTCGGGGAAACCCAGCGCTTTTAACTGTTAAGACAGGCGGAAGAGGGGAGGGAGAGAAAAAGAGCAGGGAGATAGGAACGAAGGCTTTAAAACAAAAAGGATTTGCGACTTTTCAATTGTAATCTAACAATTAGAGATGCAACGATCCAGTTTTTTCCAGTCCAATCCAATAAATCTATTTATTAACAAATATCAAAGTGTACATAAGCAGCAAAAAGAAAAAAAAAACACTTCCATGTAAAGTGCACTGCAAACAGATATTTGAAACTGTAACATAAAACCCTAACCACTGTTGCAAACATAGAATTGAAGTGGCTAGATCGCTGTAACTGTATTTCTGTGTATGATATTAATAAAAAAGAAATGACTGGATCGGCCTCATTCATCCCATATCTGATCCAGATAATTAGTCGAGTCAGAGCTGATATCTGATCCATCTCTACCGACAATAAAGAGAAAAAACACAAAACACATTTTCATCATTAACTTCTCCTTTTCCGCGGTCAAATTCAAGCACTTTTCAACCACTTTCCAGGTCCATTTTCAAGCTTTTTTTCGAGCACCCTACAGTTGTGGTGAGTATAAAATATTTCTACAAATCCGTTGAAAATTATGAATTCATTTTATTTTTTCATTAAAATCATGCTAAAAGAGATGTTATTATGTATGTATATAACAACTACAATGGTTTCATAATACCAGAAGGATAAGAAATTAAATTATATTTATATTCTATAACTTTTTGTTGTGAAAGAAATGTGGATACAATTTCAAACATTTTCATGTACTTGAACCAAAATTCAAGCACTTCTCAAACCTTGAAAATACAACACTGAAATTCAAACATTTTCGAACCCTGTTACTCTTCATTGGCCACTCACCCTTTCGATGGCTTCCTTCTCCTGAGGTGTAACTTGGATGTAGTTGACAGGTGCGCCCTCCTCCCCTGCTGCCCCCATCTCTCCAACTTCTGGTGCCTCGCCCCCCTCTCCCACCGGCTCGTTCAGCATCTGGATGAACAGCTCCTGATGCTGACTGATTTGCTGGGTGACGAAACACAGATGACAAGTTAAGAGGTAGCGGTTACTATCGGACATGTATAACTGGGCTGAGATCCATCACATGAAGGGTCTGAGTGAACGCAAGTGTTCCTGTCTTGCCTCGTGGATACACACTATAGACTGTGTTACCTGTAGAAGTTGAGGATTCTCTCTGCCTAGTTGCTGGAGAAGAGCAGGTAGCAGAGCAGGGTTCTGCTGGATGGCCTGTCTCATGTGCAGAAACTGGGGCTGGGTCCGCAGGAATGCAAGTGGGTTCTCTCCTAATGACATGCAAAATGAATACTCATTTAATCAGCTACATGCAGGCCAATTTTGACGCATCAGCAGCTTGCCATGTCTACAGGTCTTCCTCGTCATTTGGAAAAATCTAATTTCTACCATTAATATTGAACTCCAGATTAATGGTTCTGATTCTTTATTGATTCCCTTATTTCCTGAATTTTATTTATTTAAATATACAAATCCCAGCTATTGCAGTAAGGACTCTTGTGCCTATGTTGTACATGGGGGCACCCACCAGGTGAGCTACTGGGGCCCCTGGGATCCATTTCCTCTGTTGAAAAAAAAGTAGGCTTAGGGCGCACTCACACTGTCCTTCCGTACTGTGTCCAAACAGGTTTTATGGGTAAAGCCTAGTTGTTTGACCAGTGTGAGTGCAACCACTCCGCGCCTAGCTGCGGCCAGCTGGCCGCCCACGGCCCGCTTCAGAGAGGTGGGCTTTTGTAGAGCCTGTTTGCACATGTACGAGCACGAGCGTGTGCACGTGTACGAGCACGACGCCTACGGCGGCTCTCATGTAATTTTATGTGCGCCTGTTCGAACATAGGAGGAAAAAAAAGATCGACCATGCGCGGAAATTTAACAACAACAACAATGGCGGCGAAAGGTTCACGTTGGTGTGATGCGGAGGTTGAGTGTTTACTGCAGATTTGGTCGATGAAGATATTAAAAAACAGTCGACAAGACGCACAAAAACTCAGAGGTCTACGGAAAGATTTGGAATCAAAGCCACACATCGCCATGACGTCATCAATGCGTGTGATGTGTTACGGCGTGATGACGTATGGACAGCAAAAAGCATTTGCACGAGGTAGTGTGAGTACAAACGGGCTGGCCAACGGGGGGAGAGGGAGGGACAAGTATCCTAAAGGCCGGGGCACGGTACGGGCGGACAGTGTGAGTGCGCCCTTAGAGGTTTTTGGTGTCAACACACTACATGAAATGAGAGAATATTTGTATAGCATTTGTTTTCATTTAAGTTTTCCTTGTCAATGAAAAAGTGTGCTAAACCTGCCTGTGTGAAGCAAATATTGTTATACCAGGATATTTACCCACAATAACAGACATGCTGCTGGTTGAGAGGCAGTTGCACTCGTGCGTAGAATGTCAAAGACATGTTGCGTAGAGAGAGAGGTTTCAGCATGTTGCTCTTACTTGAAATGACCGTTTTACAGACAGCAGCAGCATTTGTGTCATATTCATGGGAAAACAAGCCATGCCGTTTCTTCCTCTCTGCCATGAATCTTCCTTGTGACCAAGTTTCCAGCAGCGTATGAAGTCATTGTTTTGTAATACGCAACTGTCCTCGAAACATGCATGGATTAAGAACTGATAAGCCCAGAGGCTTAGAAATCCAGTTCTGACACAATTTGTTGCCCGTTCTTAACTGGATCTCCCTTTGTTGTAATGAGCATGTGCAATATATAGTAAAAGTGTAGACATGTAGTATGGTTGGGTGACCGCGACCAAATTGGCATGATGGACCATGTTATCATGGGAGGGGATTAGAGCTGCAACTAAAGGTTATTTTTTCAATATTATTTTATTATCGGTTACTAATTATTATCTCAATTAAACATCTGACTGAGTATAAAACATCAGTTTTAACAGTGTAAATGGCCACCAAAGTAACAAACGAGGTGAATACCTTTTTCCGTATATATTCAGTATTCAATAAATGACCAAAAAAGTTACAGACGTTCTCATTCTTTTACACCTGGAACCATCAAAGGCTTGCCAGCTTTGCTTGAAAGAAAAATCAGTTGAACAATATCAACGGTTCATCCTTACATCCACATGTAACCACAGTTGTTGCTCCTGAAACTGGAGTTTTTTGTAACTGGAGTCCAGGGGGAACTTTTTGGAAAAGTCTGGTTTCAGCAGTCATGAGTGGACAGGAAAACCGAGGAAAACCGCAATTTCTTGTCGACATTGTTTGAGGTCACACTGTGCGATGGTAAACAGTAAGCTGTATCCATGGAGACGTGTGGAGCCCTCTCGACGTGACCAGTTGACGGAGCTGCTGTTATGAAGACCAAGCCAAAATACTGGTGCCATTTATCAACTTATGAGCACGTTGTGTGTGTGACAGAGAAGTAACTCAACGTCACTGTCAGTCCACACGAAGGAAGCTGCCCGGCCTTGGTTTGCCACCTACTGCTTTGGCATGTGCATGACATTGTTTGAGGCGGATTTTGCGGTTTCATGAGGATGGAGATATTTTTTAATCACACCGGTGGTGTGGGTGGGATTTTTTTTTTTTACTCATAAAAGTTCAGTTTCAAAGATACCCTTGTTCGTATTTTAAAGCCATCATCCACTCAGAGGCCACAGGCCACAGTCAGTCACATAGTGAAGAAACAAAGGTGCTGGTTTGGTGACGACTAACAAGTCTAACAACAATTTACACATTCATTGGAAACATTTCATGACTCATTAGTCATATGATGAGTCATTGCCTGCCAGTGAGGCTGTGACAATTACAATAATAATGACAGTTATGTGTAAATGTGCCCAGGCCTGACAGCAGTCTGAATAGTCTCCTAAAGACGTGATGCATGGATACTGGTTGTGTTGACTTATTAAAGAAATGGGAGGTAGTTTAAAAAAAAAAAAAAAACACTGATTCATACTTCACCAGTACTCTTTACACAGCAAAGACAGGCACCAGGGCTTGACATTAACACTTGCCCGGATCAAGTAAACTGTGTTCGAGCGAGGGGAATGCCTCATTCTGTTGTCCGATCAGGCAAGTGAAAAATAACTGTGGTTTTGATCATTATTTCTGTATTGAAAACGGTTTCGAATATTCTCCTTAGCTCATCAACCTCGGCCGGCAGGGCAGAGATCCTTCTGTGGACGCTCCTGAAGCGAGGGGGGACAGAGTGAAGGTAGATGTGTAGGGCAAGTGACTGAAAAAGCTGGATGTCAAGCCCCGGACCCAAAAATGTTGACTGCATGTATTAGGGGAGCGATAAAGAGTGTGTGCCTCACCCTCTGCTAGAGATGGGGCTTCTGTTGGTCCAGACGCAGGGGCCTGTGCTGGGGGATTACTCTCCTGGACTGGGCTGCTAGGGATACCCTGGAAACACAACGACACAACTGTCAATCACACACACAAACTCCTTGCATGCTGCCAAAGAACATGGAGAGATCAAAAATGGTGTGAGGTCCGTGGACGTTTTTGTTAGAACCGTTTTAACTGTTTAAGTTGATTCAACTCTATGGTGATAAATCAGTTTAGAGGAGTATGTCTGTGGTGCATCCAATTCAACAAGTGCATTATACTGAAGAAGTGTATGAAACTTTGTTCCGCCTATTTATATCACTGAGGGTAGACTAGAACACCTCCCAGTATAATACAATTCACAGAGCAAAGCTTTAAATGGCACAAACAGAGTGTGCTCAGGTCAGATCATTACACAAACACTAAATCTAAAGCAGGACGGCTCACACTGATTAATGATAGTGGTGGACCAATTCATCAATTGGCCGATTTTGAGATAACGGGCATCAGCCAATGCCTGCACTCATAAATGGATTAACAAAAATGTCTGCAGACACAAGCCTTCAACCAGCTGAACTGGGTTAGAGGGCTCAAAAACCTATTGTATGAGCGTCCCCACACCCCACTCCTACTGCAGACCAGTCCCACATTTACCACATTTGTCATTTGCACGGTTGTAAGACGTAAGTGAGTGTTCTGTGAAGCCCTTTAGGGAATGTTCTGAAGCGATGTTTGTCGCATTTTCAAACTATGTTGTACAACACAGACAATAACAGTGTTCAATAAATGTTTACTGAAGTTCAGAAATTTCATTTATAATAAAATTGTATTAGTTAGTAGTTAGGGCTGGACCCCAATATTCAATTATTTGTTAGTTGGGTTGGTATTTGGTTTTTAATTTTGGTATTTTGATATTCATTTAGTTTTTTCACAAATTCCTAAAACAAATAATGGCTTTAATTAAACACGTGTTTCAGCACTGTTTCCATTTCAGCCCAGTGTGAGAGTCTTTACGGTGTTTTGCAGAGAGCAGCTGCAGGACAGTCGCTAACTTGATGTTCTGCTGCCAACGTTAGCTGCTCTGTTTCAACCATGTAGGCTTTAAAGACGTGCATGAGGCTGAAACTAAACACAGAGTTCAGAGAAATTACCAGAATTCCGCATATTCTGAGCTCAAAAAATGTTGGTATTCTATCTGAAGCAAAAAAAACTGATATCAGCATTACATATTGGCCACCCTGCTCTCTGAACATCAGCCTCAGCCACTGAAAAACCCTGAATCTGTGGGAGAGACCTCAGAGATAAAATGTGAGAGGATGCTGGAGAGAGCAGAGCTTAGACCATGTCAAGTATATTTAAGTATTTCTACATAAATTACAAGTGGATGAAACAATGGACCTACATGATGGTCACTGCTGCACAGACAGACATTTGTAGAAAACAATAACTAGGAAAACATGTGAATAAATATTAATACTGTTGATTATTTTTACTTTCATTAAACTGGTGCAGAAGAAATAATCAAGTGTGTGAGACTCACAGTGAGAAGGTACTCTACAGCTCTGTGGGGGTTGTTGAAACTGGCCCGTAGTGCAGCCACAACTCTCTCCCTTTCATAGCCCATAGACATGATCTCTGTGAGCATGGCCTCGTACTCTGCTCCAGTCACTGAAAATGACACACACACGCAAACACCTTCATGCATGATGATCAACAGGGACATAAACAGAACATTTTCTAATCATTCCTCCTGTCTGAAGGACCTAATGTCGCAACTTCTAGGCTTTCTGCGGTGGTCAGTGTCGGCGATGTTGCACTGTGTACATGCATACTTTCATTAATCTACTTGTCCACCACCACAACTGTTTTTTTAGAAAATAACCAATACAGTTCTTTGTGCGGATCAGTCGCCATGGGAAAGTGAAAAGCAGCAGCACCATTCAGATTTCACTAATCTAGTGATTTAAGACGATGGCGGAGGATTTGGTTCCACAGTGATAGGTCAAGCAAAAGTGCAGAATCCAATCATTTATACCACAGAAAATAAAGCTTAAGAATTTATAAATCCATTACTTAAAGACTTAAAGAAATACTCCACCTAAAATATGTCTGACTTTAGTTCAGAAAAGTTGACATATTTGCATTTGCTGCTTTGATCCACAGTGACAAGTCACTGTAGCTTTCTCCTTTGTGGTGGACTGCAGCTATAGTCAGCAGGGAGAAATATTCATGCTGCATCAGCAGTTTTGACCAACACTTTGATCGATCCTTCTGCTGTGACAGGAGGTAGGCACAAAAAGCCACTGAAACTGTTGTGGGCCTAACAGCACCTGAGGTCCTCTATGAGGAAGCAAGCTGCCAACAGAGCATAAATAAATGGACGTTTCCCCTGCTGGACAAGCCCTCATTTTTCATTTTCAGGGTTTGGACAGCCATAAAAATAGAACTAAGCCTTAAGTCAGCAGTGAGGAATGACTCTTTCTATGCAAAGGTTTGACAATAACAAATAAAAAACTAACTTAATCTTCAAAATACATATAGTTTATAACAACATACAAAATGGGTTTAAATAGCAGCATGACTCCTGCTATTACATCTCTGCAAGTATGTACATAATCTAAAAGTGGTGCAAACGGGAATTCCCGTTGCTCTCTGTGGCACCACAATAAGGGATGCCGTACTTTTGTCACAGCCTAAATAAAGAAGCAGTAGGCTATATATTGCCTGTAAAGTCCCTGACTCACAGCAGTAACAATTTCTGCCACAGCAAATATAACCCAAGTTTTACAGGAGAATTCTACTGCTGTGATTTTAACCCATGTAGAACACTGTGTTGTCTGAAGCTGTTCCATTTATATTTAACAACAGTGAGCTACAACTGCTTTGAGACTATTGCAGCTCCACAGCATGCAAATCTGACAGGGATTCATTTGTTACCTACCCAGTGCTGAAGAGGCATCCAAGCCCTGACCCGCACCACTGGAACTACAAA
Organism: Echiichthys vipera; assembly: GCF_963691815.1. Classification (NCBI taxonomy): domain Eukaryota; kingdom Metazoa; phylum Chordata; class Actinopteri; order Perciformes; family Trachinidae; genus Echiichthys; species Echiichthys vipera. Next base: position 25,280,154 of record NC_139842.1, read on the forward strand.
ACAAAAGTGAAGAGGATCATCAGACAACTTACACAACATTTCAGTGACTCGCAGGGGATGAGCAAAGCAGTAGACACTGTGTACAACTGAATTTAGACATTAGAAATAAACAATATGCTACATTATAGATTACTCATTGCAGTGAAATGAAAACACTTTTAGATATTTAAGACAACTGGTGTTAGAATTGTCTAGAATCCCAACCACTGCATAGCCCATGTTCCATATATTCAGCATCTAGGTCACCTGACTAACTTCTTCTGATTAATGACGGATTCATTGCTTTTGGGTGGGGAGAGAGCCCAGAGCCGTGCACTACGAAGCGCTCTGAACATCCCCAGGGTTTCTTTGGATAACCTATAACCTGGATGGACAAATATGAAACTTGCAATCAGAGTTAAGCTGTACCACGAAGCTCACTGTAGAGTTCATTTGTCAAGCCAGGGTTTATGCTTTAGTTTTAATGTGCGTTCTCATAAAAAGGGCGTGGACCGCGTCATTTGACTCACCCTTTAGATAGATCAAGGGCTACATATTTCACTGAAGAGGAGCAGATCATTAGAATCATTATAAAGGCATGCTGGCAACAAAAAAGCAGATTGTGTAAATCTGTAGGTGAAGAGATTCTGCACAGTCTAAAAATAACTACGCCAAATGCAGAATTGTTTGCCATTAATCCCAGTAAAGTGATGATATAAAAATGCTAAATCGTCCAACCTGCTTTATTTTATATTTTAGGGAATGCAAAGGTAGAATACATCACACTGGTCATAATTCCATAACCTTAAGTTAATAAGTTGCCCATGTGACATAAAATTGGATTTTTTAAAACTACACATAAATACATGGGAAGACAAGACAAGACTGACGTGCTGCCTCCACTCTACCACTGTCTCACAGAGCCGGAAATTTTCTTTTACCTTAAACACTTTAAAATCCTTCCTTGACAGTTTCAGTGGACAAAAAGCTCTGAAAATTCGCGAGCATATTGCGCAGTGAGTTGAGCGCAGCTACAACCCTGCTGATAGCACGGCAGACCCTATTTCTGCTCAGAGTTTCAGCATCACCAACTGCATGATAATATGAACCCGTGACAAAGAATCACAGTGAAACAGACACACTGCTCAATATTAAGTGCAACGCTTCTTTGTGTAAGATTTGCCCACATAAGGTCCAACAAGGACGATCAAATAGTGAACACCCTCTGATGAACCTGTATCTCTCATACAAGGAAGTCTAGGAAGGTGCTCTGAGCTTTTAGGAGCCGATCTAACCTGAAACTCTAGGTCTTAGTTAGTCTGAGCTGAAAACCTCCTCCCGACCAGGTTTGGTTGAAAGCATCAGTTACCATGGTGATACAGCGACGCTACAAGAGAGCAACCTTCGTGTCACAGCTGTCACCCAGGCTTTGAGCACAACATACCTGCTAATCCACTAATCAAGGTTCGTATCACACGCACGCATGCTCTGGTCAAACCCTAAATATTGATATCTGACAAATACAATTGTAAAATAGATTTTCCCAGCACTACTCCCCAACTCTCTCTCGTAAAATGGTTTTGATAACATTATACGTTGTAAGAGTGGCTACCTGGCTGGTTGTTGTGGTTCTGTGACTTCAGCACTCGGCTCCTCTTTGGCCTCCTCGGAGGGAATGGGGACAGCTGCTGGGGTTGGGACTGGGGCTGAAGCTGGGGTTGTGGCAGGGACAGCTGTTGACGTGGAGCCAGAGTCTTGTACAGGGGGCTTGGGAGCTTCTGAGGCCTGAGGCGAAGCGGCAGCTGCGGGTTTAGCCTTTAGCCAGTTCAAAATAAGGTGCTGTTAGACTACGCTGACATTAAAAAAAACAAAAGAAAGTACTATAATATAAACTGCTGAACATAGATTAGCTCAGAAAAGTTGAAATGCCACCACACTTTACAACCTAATGTCATCTTTAGGTGTTACAGTTATTTAAGATCTTACCTTTGAAACCATCACTACGACAAAATTCTTCTCATCAATGTTGTAATCCTTGATAGGTGTGTCATCTTGCAGGATTTTCCCAGCGTATATCAGCTTCTGTCCAGATACAGGAAAGTTGTCTTTTCCTCTTTCTGCTTCTATCTTCTCTTTCAAGGCCTTCACCTGTTAAAGAGGAAATTAAAAAGTAATCAATAACCACCAACAGCATGCAAGAATTTCCTAATGGTCTCTTAGTGCTTTTATATCTGTGCATTAATATCCATGCTCTGTGTAAGACAGAAGCCTTTCATTCACCCGTAGAGCAGCATCATAGCTGACTTGCAAAAGTAAGATGAGTTCTAATAGCAGGATTGCATCATTGTTTTAAAACAGTCTGGCAGTGCTTACTTTTAATAAGATGTGAAATATCTGAAGGATATCCAATATGCATATTGATTGGTTGCTTGATTTGTTTATTTGAGTGTCCTGCATCATATGGTGCCCAGCCCATAAGGGCTTACGAAACACTGAAAAGCAACAACATCCAGGAGGGCCACGAGACCAGTCCGGCTATACAGTTACACAGATTCAAAAAGAAAACCTGTCAAAACATTCAATTTCCACTACAGATGGGTGTTTTGATGTTAATGTTCTGTTTTCCATGTATTTCCTATAAATCTGGCTAAGACAAAAACCTAAAAGAGCTAACTCATCATATCACCCTCAGACAACCCAGAGAACACCGACTATCACAGGCACTATGACAGTAACAACCTACCGTTGGCCTTGCTAGCTACATGGCACAAACGTGAATATGCTAACAAACTTAGCTTCTCAGTATGCTCCAGTAAGGCTAGACGTAATTAGCAGTGTCATACGCGCTAGCATTAGCAAAGGCAATCATTTCGGAAGCTTAGTCTCATAACAGAAGTTATAGTATTACATTTTGGATCACATCAGACACTACCGACGAGTAGCAACAGCAAAGCCACCGCGACACAAACTTGAAACGATTAGAAATCCGTCAGAAGTCTCGTCTCGGTGACTTCTTCAGCTAGCTAACTGGCTAACGTTTGCTAGTGAGGTTTCGTGTTTAGCACTCGTTTCATGTACATTACCGAACTCGTAACACGTGCTATTTATGGGCGTCCGTTTACGGAGAAAACATACAGTGCTATCTTATTGGACATAGCAAATAACACTGGTCGGTGTACACGTAAAGTTAAAACACGTTCGTTCCGCAGCTGGTACTGATCGCCAAAGTTAGCAGGTTAGCTAACAGCCACTCACCGTTTGTACGGGGTCTATCTCAATCTGAATAGTCTGCTGCTGCAGTGTTTTCAGCGTGATCTGCATGGTAGCGGGGGCTGGCGCGGGGTCGGGTGGGCTTCAAATGGAGAAATGGTTGCTCGGTGAGCAGTTAATTTGTTTTTAAAGTTAGCGTTTCTGGTAAGATAACGACAAGCCGAAAAATGTGTGTATCCATGAGCACTCAGCAAATCGCCATCTTTGGTGACAAGTTGGTGGTGCGGCGAGAAGAGCTTCGCAGGAAGGTACGAGATCTCGTGCTCCACGGCGCGACTATGGGGACTCACTGTAGACCAAGGTACGTGTTTATTGTTTGTTTGTTTGTTTGTTTGGGCACAGTTGATAACGGCAGAAACAGCTCGGTGTTTTTGCTTTTGTTTTTTTTTTTTTTTGTTTTTTTCAATTTTGGCCAAAAACCAAAAACAAGATTTCTGCTGGAGTTTGTGTTGTTGTTTTTTATATTGACAGAAATACAAAAACAAGATTTCTGCTGGAGTTTGTGTTGTTGTTTTTTATATTGACAGAAATACAAAAACAAGATTTCTGCTGGAGTTTGTGTTGTTTTTTTTATATTGACAGAAATACAAAAACAAGATTTCTGCTGGAGTTTGTGTTTTTTTTTTTTATATTGACAGAAATACAAAAACAAGATTTCTGCTGGAGTTTGTGTTGTTGTTTTTTATATTGACAGAAATACAAAAACAAGATTTCTGCTGGAGTTTGTGTTGTTGTTTTTTATATTGACAGAAATACAAAAACAAGATTTCTGCTGGAGTTTGTGTTGTTTTTTTTATATTGACAGAAATACAAAAACAAGATTTCTGCTGGAGTTTGTGTTTTTTTTTTTTATATTGACAGAAATACAAAAACAAGATTTCTGCTGGAGTTTGTGTTGTTGTTTTTTTTTTGACAGAAATACAAAAACAAGATTTCTGCTGGAGTTTGTGTTGTTGTTTTTTATATTGACAGAAATATAAAAACAAGATTTCTGCTGGAGTTTGTGTTTTTTTTTTTTTATATTGACAGAAATACGAAAACAAGATTTCTGCTGGAGTTTGTGTTTGCTTTGTTTTATATTGACAGAAATTATTTAAAAAAAAAAAACAAGATTTCTGCTGGAGTTTGTGTTTGCTTTGTTTTATATTGACAGAAATTATTTAAAAAAAAAAACAAGATTTCTGCTGGAGTTTGTGTTTGCTTTGTTTTATATTGACAGAAATTATTTAAAAAAAAAAACAAGATTTCTGCTGGAGTTTGTGTTTGCTTTGTTTTATATTGACAGAAATTATTTAAAAAAAAAAACAAGATTTCTGCTGGAGTTTGTGTTTGACGAAAGTTGAAGAGGCACGCACATCCAAAAAGAGAAGTACTGGGTGCCGGACAAAAAAGGCAGTACAAGAATAAAAGGGTGAGTCCGCACACCAGAATCAGCTTCTAACGCACCATGTAACGTTTCAGGCCCGGCCCATCATCACCTGTCATCACCTGTCTGATGAAGGGAACGTTTTTCCTGTTTTGACGGATCTGGATTGAACGGAAGATACACTGATTGTGGAGTATGGCATATCTAAAGTGGATATGTATCTGAAATTAAATTCTTCAGAGTCAAAAAGAACATTTAGGATATCCCCAACATCATTCTTACTAGTACAAATGACGTCACGTTTGTCAATCACGTGTATTTCCTTCTAATTCTGGATATCCACAATTACATGTTAGATACAGTATATCTAGAATAAACATTCTGGATATCTGTGATGTCATTCTTACTACTGAAAAACTCCCATTTCATATATCTCCAATTCAATTGTTTCAAATCATAACCCTTATTTCAGATAGTATATCCATAATGTCATTTTGACAATCCAAAATGCATTCTGGCTGGTATAAATTACATTATAAATATGTACAACTGCAATTATTGTTCATTCATTCTAGATATCTGAAATGTATTTGTGGATATCAAGAATAGATATTCTTGACTTATTTTAGTGGCTTTTTGTATGTGGTAAGTGAAGATAAGAGGTGTGGTGGTTAGCGCTGCTGCCTCACAGCGAGAGGGTTCCTGGTTCAAATCCCAACTGGGGTACTTCTGTGTGGAGATTGCATGTTCTCCCCGTGCATGGGTTTTCTCTGGGTTCTCCAGCTTCCTCCCACAGTCCAAAGACATGCACGTGTTAGGTTCATTGATGACTCTAAGTCGCCCGTAGGTGTGAATGTGAGTGTAAATGGTTGTCTGTCTCTGTTTGTCTGTATATGCCCTGTATGTAGACTGGCGTCCTGTCCAGGATGTAACCTGCCTCATGTCCGATGTCAGCTGGGATTTGCTCCAGCCCGTCCCCCGTCCCCCGCAACCCCCGATAGGGACAAGAGGTTGAAGATGAGTGAATGATTTAAACAAATCAAAATCATATTGTGGAAGACAAAAAAATGTTGGCATTTTACGTTTCTGCCAACCACAGAAACATTGGTATTTAACATTTTAGGCAGCCTTTTACGCCTGTATGCTCTGCACCAGGCTTTTTAACTTTCTGCAGTGTAAAATGCTCAACATTAATATTACATGTTCAGGTGACTGGTAAAATAAGCCTCAAACGGTTGAGACAAACCAGGAGACTACGGCTCATGTCCCATCCATGTGAAAGTGCAAAACGATAACGATATGAAGCACAATATTTTCATCAACATAACCAAGTAGTTTCACACACTACTTATAATATTTTGAATGGCTCTGACTGGCACCACAGTAAAGATAAGTCGTTACTGTGAAACAATAATCCATAAAATACAGTAAATTAACCTGCAAACACATCAAGCCTGTGAATGTTCTCATTCGTCCAGGTCATCGTTATCCTCAAAGCAATTTCAGTCAAAAACAACTGGACTGGTTGTTTGTCTAGGAAGACGTTTCACCACTCATCCAAGAGGCTTCATCAGTCCATGTACGCATCTGACCAGGCTGGGACTGGTCCAACTGCAAACACATCAAAACATCAAAAGGGTCATTCAGAGTCTTTGATCAGTTTGTGGTTGTATCGTGTCTCTTAGTGGTTGTTTTTGTGTCTCTTTGTGGTTGTTTTGTGTCTCTTAGTGGTTGTTTTTGTGTCTCTTTGTGGTTGTTTTGTGTACCTGAAGTTTGGTCAGAAACTCAAATTGGTCCTTTAAAACATGCAGAGTCAAAATAAAACCGAAGCTTCAGCGTTTATGATTAATTCTTGGACAGTCCAACTACAACCTGCTGAGCTTTACTATTATCGTCAAGAGCCAGAAAAAAAAGGAATATTAAAGATAATCATGGAAAGGTGGTCCCCCTCTCTCCTGTCTTTCTCACAGTGCGCTCCAGGAGCTGCTCGCCCTCTGAGCCCTCACACTGTGATGGCGAAGGAAAGAGATCCCCCTCAGGATCAACCTGATGATGTTGAGTGTGTTAAACTCAGGAAAAGAGAATTCAACTGATGAATGAAAACATGAAAGTGATCAAAAGAAAACACGCTGACCCTTAACATGAGCAGTATAGATTTTATTTGAAACATTAGAAAATATGGTGGTTGTTTACAGAAGCTTTGTCCACAAACGTAAAATATATTACATCATAATTCAAAAATAACAGAAATAGTTCATAAAAAAGGGTTTTTTTCAGACGAAGAGTTTCTAGTTAAAGTGTTAAATGTTGATGATCAAAGAGATCAGTGTCTGAGTGTGAGACAGATCTGCTTCACAGTGCAGAGTGTGTGTGTGATGGTGAACACAATCAGTGCGTTTACATTTACAGTCACATCAGTAATCACGAACGGCTGACTTTTGGACAGAATTACGATAGAAACAGGTCTGTTGGTAGTGATTTTACTTGCCGTGGTGAAGTCCTCCCTTGGTTTAAAGGTAACGCTCTATCGTTGTTTTTTCACATTGTTTTTGGCGCCGTTTCTTCCTGGTTCATTCTATTTCCAGGTCAAAGCTGCAGTGGAGTGGGGAGGGGGAGTTATAACTCTGGAACTCCAGTTACTAAAGGAGTTCTCTAGGTCTGTTAACTGGGGTATGAGAACTCTGGTTTTATGGTGTTTAAGAAGAAGAGTCTGACCTTAACCCGAATACAGTCAGGTTTTTAAACTGCATGGAAACGCATTGACTGAACTTTGATTTCAGCAGCTGATCTTCAGTCAGTGTTTCTGTCCACAGACTCAGACCTGCAGGGCACTCAGAGACACTGAAGAACCAGGTGACCAGAACCAAAACCCAGGATAGAGAGGTTCAGTGAATGTGGTGTTAAAAGTGTGGAGATGGATCAGTGTGTCAGAGGAGACTCTGTAGAAGGACAGAGAGCCAGCAGGACAGTCCACATACACGGCTGCTCTGTTAGAGACAGAGGAGGAGGAGGTGATGTTTGTTCTTCTCTTATTGTGCCTGACTGAGTAACCCCTATCAGAGCACTCCAGGCTCCAGGACTGATCATTCCATCCAAACACACAGTCATCACCGTCTCCTCTCCTTCTGATTCCTCTGTAACTCACTGATATAGAAACACTTCCTCCACTCCACCTCCCAGTAACAGCGACCAGTCAGACCGGTTCTACACAGCAGCTGAGGATAGTAGTCAAATCTGTCTGGATGATCAGGGTATGGCTGATCCTCCTTCACATGTGTCACCTTCCTGCTGTTGTCAGACAGTTTGAGTTTTCTGTTTACTGTGTTTGTGTCCAGTTCCAGTTCACAGACATCTGATGGAGAGAACAAGACACAATTACTGAAATCAAACCATTTATAGAGACATTTCATATCCATCTGTCCCAAGTGAAAACATGAATAATTGATTTATTTCAAACATGTAAATAAAATTAAAATAATAATGCAGGGACAGGGACACAATATTAACTTAACATGTTCCAAAATGACCAGGAAGAAGCAAAAGTTTCTTTTCCACGACTGTATAATAATAATAATCATAATGAATGGCATTCATATTTATATCATCTTATTTTTACACATTCTTTTATATTTGCTACATATTTTTATACGCACACGCACACACACACACACACACACACACACACGGACACACACACACACACACACACACGGACACACACACACACACACGGACACACACACACACACACATGGACACACACACACACACACACACCACAAAAAAAGAAACCATGTATTCACCATAGAAAATAAATAATTAAAATAAAATAAAAATTTCTTTTTTCCTGTAAACCATATTTTGGTGTTGCTTTTTAAACTGGGCCATGCCTGGAAACCACAACTGATGAACCTAATGTTTCACAGTTTCACTCCACATATAGAAACACAAAAAGTTTTTAATATTGTACGGACACAAAGATGTTTTCAAATGTACTCCCCCCTCAAATTATATCATGATTAAATAATGAACAGTACTTTAACGTCAACAATACTGTTTTATTTCCAGCTGTGGACCCGATGATGACAGCTGATGATCCAAATCAATAAACATGTAGTGAATAAAGTGTCAGTAACAAAACTAGAGCATCATCTTCCATTGCAGCACAAAGCAGCTCTCAACCATCAGCTTTATAATCCTGTTATTAGCTCCACCAAAGAGCTCACATTCAGCACAGAGTTCAAACGTTCACACATCAGATCTGAGAAAAGGTTTCACCACAGTCTGGATGTTGACTGAATATCAGAGGGCTGTGGGCATTATGTGCTACATAGAAGAACATGAAATCAGTATATAAAGTACATGACTTATTCATTGGATATGTCTGCGTACAGAAAAAGCTTGCTTCACCGTAAATGTCAGTGCGATTTTATTTAGTATTTTTTGAGTGCACTTCCTGTCACTGTCCTCAGAGTGGCGGCTGCAGTCAGATGTATGTTTCAACATCTTTGGGACATTACATATGACTGTTGTGTTTATGAATGGTAGTTTTTGCAACACTGATTTATAAAACACATCTAGAGGTTTAAAGTGAAGGCTTCTTGAACACGACGTCTATATGTCAAACTTGTAAAGTACGAGTCTACAAGCAACACCTGAAGGCAACACAGCTCTTGCAAAATATCAGTGAGTCAAAAGAAGAAGGGAGAAAGAGAGCTCTCTGTTGGCTCCACTGTTAATGAAATGGATTTATTGGTTCTGTTGGATCACTGACTTCACTTTGCTGTCTTTGTGGATTATAAATTGATTGAATTCTAAAATCTTTCTGCACAAAAACAGAAACTGAATCAAGTCAAGAAAATGTTTAAAATCTTGTGTAACGTGCAGCTGAGTTCTCATGAATCAAACTGAAAACACACTCACACTTCCTCAGACCCGGTCTCAGTCTCTGTGGTCCACCATGGTCCATCCTGTAGGAGGACACAAAGACACCATCAACTTCACTTATCAGATCCTTTAACATGAACCAGAGTTCATCAGTTAGAGACACAAACAGTCTGTCTGTCCACACCTGGGAGAGTCCAATCTGTCTGTCTGTCCATACCTGAGAGTCCAGTCTGTCTGTCTGTCCATACCTGAGAGAGTCCAATCTGTCTGTCTGTCCATACCTGAGAGTCCAGTCTGTCTGTCCGTCCATACCTGAGAGAGTCCAGTCTGTCTGTCTGTCCATACCTCAGAGAGTCCAGACTGTCCATACCTGAGAGTCCAGTCTGTCTGTCTGTCCATACCTGAGAGAGTCCAGTCTGTCTGTCTGTCTATACCTGAGAGTCCAGTCTGTCTGTCTGTCTGTCCATACCTGAGAGAGTCCAGTCTGTCTGTCTGTCCATACCTGAGAGTCCAGTCTGTCTGTCTGTCCATACCTGAGAGAGTCCAGTCTGTCCATACCTGAGAGAGTCCAGTCTGTCTGTCTGTCCATACCTGAGAGTCCAGTCTGTCTGTCTGTCCATATCTGAGAGAGTCCAGTCTGTCTGTCTGTCCATACCCGAGAGAGTCCAGTCTGTCTGTCCATACCTGAGAGAGTCCAGTCTGTCTGTGTCCATACCTGAGAGTCCAGTCTGTCTGTGTCCATATCTGAGAGTCCAGTCTGTCTGTCTGTCCATACCTGAGAGAGTCCAGTCTGTCTGTCTGTCCATACCCGAGAGAGTGCAGTCTGTCTGTCCATACCTGAGAGAGTCCAGTCTGTCTGTGTCCATACCTGAGAGTCCAGTCTGTCTGTCCATACCTGAGAGAGTCCAGTCTGTCTGTCTGTCCATACATGAGAGAGTCCAGACTGTCTGTCTATCCATACCTAAGAGTCCAGTCTGTCTGTCTGTCCATACCTGAGAGAGTCCAGTCTCTGTCTGTCCATACCTGAGAGTCCAGTCTGTTTGTCTGTCCATACCTGAGAGTCCAGTCTGTCTGTCCATACCTGGGAGAGTCCAGTCTGTCCATACCTGAGAGTCCAGTCCTTCTGTCTGTCCATACCTGAGAGAGTCCAGTCTCCAGTGTGGATCCTTCAGTCCAGCAGACAGAAGCTTCTCTCCTGAGCTTCCTGGATGATTGTATCTCAGGTCCAGTTCTCTCAGATGGGACGGGTTGGAGCTCAGAGCTGAGACCAGAGAAGCACAGCCTTCCTCTGAGACCAGACAGCCTGACAGACTACACACACACACACACACACACACACACACACACACACACACACACACACACACACACACACACACACACACACACACACACACACACACACACACACACACACACACACACACAGATCATCAGGTGTGTAATGACATCTGCTCTGTTGGAGAACGTTGTCGAGGCGACACAATTAGATGAAAATGCATTTCTTTCTTTCTCGTAGTAAAGTCCATTCAAGTGGATTACCAAAGTCAATCCCAAAGGAAGAAGCCCATTGGTGCTTCGTTGTATGACTCTTCTCATGCTGCTGCAGAGGTTTGGTGTTATTTTGAGCAGTATTAGTGGTTAAAAAAGCTGTGTTGATGCGTTCACCATACTGCCCCGAGCTAATCAGTGTTAGCCACGTCCGACTGTTAGCGACTCTACCAGATTTCTCCGTTACTGTCTCGATGGCTTATTGGATGTATGTAAGTATGTAAATAATACCATGGTATATAATGTATGTATATACCATTATTTTGTGCCGGAATTACACTTTAAATTAAACTACTGAACGTTTACTGTTACTAAGGCAACAGCTGTCAGCTGATGTTAGCTTGGTTAGCTTAGCTTTAATACAATAGTTAAATGTTTTTATCAAATAGATCTTATAAAATAGATACTTAAATTAAGAAAAATAAAAGCGTGGACCCTTGGTAGTTAAATCATCATAAGAGTCTCAACTCGTATCATGAATGTTTACTGACTCCACTGCTCGTAAAACTTAACTTGCTACATAAACCTTAAACAACAACAATTAATGCACATAGTATAGAATTATGAATATCTCTGCTTTGTGTGACTTTCACCCCCCTCGAAGAACAAAAAGATGAAATGAGATGGCTGTTCCCAAGTGTCTTTACTGTGTTCTACTGCCAATCAACCAAGGAAAAGGGGATCTGTCATATACAAAATGTTTGCCTAAATAGCGAAATTTTTAAGAAATACTGATTGGTATTTCAGATCTGAAGTCTGCAGTACCACAGGAGTGTGTTTGCTCCAAAGCTTTTAAAATGACTGCGTTGCCACCAACTCCGTGCCCCACTCGATTTTGATACAACTTACTTACTGTCTACTTCTGCTTCAGGGGAATAAAAGCGTACTACTACATTTACCTGAAAGAGAAAGTGCATACTGTGTCACAGATTCAGATTTTACTCACACAATTTAACAATAAATCCACAGACAGACATCAAGTTAATTTAAGTATATACTCTTCACTAAATAAATATTTGAATGCAGTTAATGTGCAGTGATAGTTTTACTATTAACGGTTAATAGTTTTACTTCAGACACAAGTTTTGAGAAGTAATTCTTTCACCACTGCCAACACTAGCATAAAAGAAATGGTTCAAAGTAAAGCAGGACGGTGAAATACACCCCATACTCCCGCAGCACCTCCCACAGTAGACCAGATTGGCATACTCCGAGGCCCCCCTCCAGGACCCTTGCGAGAGTGAAGAGCTGGTCCGTTGTTGTTCCGCTATTATTTCAAGCGGAAAAAAGTTTCAACCCCCCTTAATTTTTACATAATTAAATGTCGAAACCTGCCCATCCACAAAATTGGTATTTATTGAATCACTTGTTGACCAGCGCAGAGAAATGCACTTCTAGTGGAAACAGCCAGGCCGCTGCTCACCAATCTATAGACATACCGCTGCACTTTGTGTTGTCAGTGTAAACACTGCTTTGACATAACCTCCACCATTATGAAGTACTCACATACACTCACACTCATCTTCCACCTCTTATCCGGGGTCTGGTCACGGGGGCAGCAGCTCTAGCAGGGGACCCCAAACTTCCCTTTTCCGGCCACATAAACCAACTCTAACTGGGGGATCCCGAGGCGTTCCCAGGTCAGTGTAGAGATATAATCTCTCCACCTGATCCTGGGTCTTCCCCGAGGCCTTCTCCAAATCGGACGTGCCTGGAACACCTTTCCTGGGGAGGCACCCAGGGGGAATCCTTACCAGATGCCCGAACCGCCTCAACTGGCTCCTTTCAATGCAAAGGAGCCGTGGCTCTTACCTCACAAATGGCTGAACTTTTCACCCTATCTCTAAGGGAGACTCCAACCACCCACCTGAAAAATAACATTTTGGCCGCTTGTACCCGCAGCCTCGTTCTTTCGGTCATGACCAAGTCCTTCTCTATGACTTCTCTAGGACTCTCTGCGACTACTATCGGTGTTTACCACCACCATGTATGTCTGTGTAAATGAATGGAACTTGGACTCTGTAAAGCGCCTTGAATACTGAGAAAGGCGCTGTATAAATCCTATCAATTATATCCGGCACCCGCGGCCAGAAACACAGAGTCAAATATATTAAGTGGAGGTATTAATTTCCATATAGGCGTATTTAGTTGATTGCTTTGACATAATCGCCAGGTTATAATGGTCATCTCCCAAAAGACACTGTTGCTTTTTTGGGTTATTAAGGGTGTTACTATAGTGAACATATTGGGTGTCCAAATGGCACCAAATTTGACACTGCAGCCATGGGTCCCCAGTAATACACCTGTTCCTGAGATATGCAGGGACACACAAACAGACAGACAAAATGCACAAACTGCACTCTAGTAGGATATGATGAAAATAAGAGTTCAGAGGGTCATTATTTGAAAATGTGAGCAAATACCTGAGAGTCTCCAGTTTGCAGTCTGGACTCTTCAGTCCATCAGACACCAGATTCACTCCTGAGGCCTGCAGGTCGTTGTTACTTAGGTCCAGATCTCTAAGACTAGAGGACTTGGAACTGAGGACTGAGGACAGATCTTCAGAGCTTCTCTCCGACAGTTTACAGCCACTTATCCTAAAAGGATTCAATAGAAAGTCCATCCAATAAATAATATATGAAGAAAATATCAACTCAGAGCTTCATCATTTTCAGATAGCTGAATACCAACCTGAGAGTCTCCAGTCGGCAGTGTGGACTCTTCAGTCCACAAGACATCAGATTGACTCCTGCATTCTGCAGATTGTTGTTAGTAAGGTCCAGATCTTTCAGATTAGAGGACTGGGAGCTGAGGACCATTGACAGATCTTCACAGCTTCTCTCTGATAGTTTACAGTCCCTAAGTCTGAAGAGGAGTCAACAATACAGGTGATATTTGGTGAGAACAATGTTGTTTTTAATTTTTTTAGCAAGTCTCTAGTGTCTGTCTCTAGTTATCTTCAGTAAACTGTAATCATGTAGCTAGCTAGGGCAAATGTCCACTAGCCTTGATGCTAATTTTCACTGTGTAACACTCCATTGACTTAGGGTGCACCCACACTGCCAATTCGTACCATGCCAAAGCACGCTTCACAGCTAAAGCCTAGTTCATTTGACCAGTGCGAGTACAACTCTATTGCCCGGTTGAAAGAGGTGGGCTCTTGAAAAGCACAGATGGTGGGCACTCACCAGTGCCTTCTTCCTGCACATACCTGAGAGAGAAGCCGAGGCCAACCTTTGTTTGGTGTGGGATTAAAGCTTGGAGTGATTAGTTGCACATCAGCCAATTGCTTATGCTCCAGCTGAACAAAAATATTTAAAAACAGTATTAGGTCCCTTTTTAACACACTTCTCACGAAAATTAAGGCAAATATTAATCGTCAGTGTTGAGTCCCTTTTTAATACACTTCTCAAGAAAATTAAGGGAAATATTAATCGGCACAGTATAACACTGGATAAATTCAACTTTAGGGATATCAACCTCTTCATTTAAGAAGTGATTTTGAATCAATTTCACCTGCTTTGGTGCAAGTGAAAGTGGCAACAGGTGGAATGGAGCAAAAGCAAGACAACCGACAAAAAGGGAATGGCTTTAATGTGGGGGCCATAGAGAGTTGCTCTCTCCTCATCCTTCCTGACTGATTCCTGTCTTCTGCTAGTGTCCTTAAAAAATATAATAGTACATTTATTTTATTGGGGGGAGAGATTTTCACACCGAAAATCAATGTGATAGAGTTCAGGCTGATCCAACAACTCAGTAGTGTGCATGGACCTGTGTGCCTGTATGCACTCCTGACAAAATCCTTGTCACTACTGTAGCATGAGGTGGTTCCTGCAGTTTTTTTAGGTTGCACAGGTAGTCCAGCTCCTCCATGATGGTACATCCATACGTTGCGGTCACAAGAAGGTTTGCTGTGTCTCCCAGCACAGTCTCAAGAGCACGGAGGAGACACCAGGAGGACATGACATGGCTATAGGAGAGCATCAACACAGCAGCAGGACCAGTATCGCTCCTTTGTGAGGATGAACACCAGAATAGGCAGGTTCGCCATTGGCGCCCTGCTGTCTTTACAGATGAGAGCATGTTCACACTGAGCACATATGACAGACGAGAAGGAGTTGGCAGACACCATGGTGAACGTTATGTTGCGTGTAATATTATCCAGCATGACCGGTTTGGCATTGGGTCATTGATGGTCCCCTGACTGATCCTTACTGTAGGTGCCAGTATGAAATCCTCATAGCAATTGTCAGACCTTACTCTGGTGCAGTGGGCCCTCAGTTCCTCCTGGTGAAGGGCAATGCCCGGCCTCATGTCGGTAGTGTGTAGGCAGTTCCTGGATGATGAAGGCATTGATGCCATTGTCCTGCCCTCTTGTTCCCCTGACCTGAATCCAATTCAGCACCTATGGGGTGTTATGTAGCGTGCATCCAACGCTGCAAAGTACTGCCACAGACTGTCCAGGAGCTCACTGATGCCCTGATCAAGATCTGGGAGGAGATCCCCCAGGACATACACCCACTTCATTAGTACCCCAGATTTTGTCAGGGGTGCATACAGGCACACTACTGAGTCACATTATCAGTTGTTGGATCAGCATGAAATTTTTCACTTTGATTTTCGGTGGGATTGTGAAGCCAGCCCTCAGTGGGTTGATGATTTTGGTTTCCACTGATCGTTGTTACATCATTTTGTACATCAAAATTATAAAATGTACATCAGTAACAATTTTCAACTTGATTCTATAACAGGTATAGTTGAAGACCCAATAGCAGCACCCAATCAGGCAGGTTCAATTGGTAAAGAACTTTATTCAATAAAGGGGGATAGGCGAAAGGAGAGTCCAGGCCAGGCAGGGAGTCAAGGAGCAGTCACTGACTAGGACGCCTGGTCGGGAAACTCCCTGATGAGGCTGGGCGTCCAAGATGTGCCGGGCAGGGACCCAGGACCTCTCCTTTGGACTGTAACGCTCCCAATCGACCAGGTATTGGAGACCCATCCCAGGTGGTGGAGGAAGGGGAACTGCAGGCACCAGGGGCTCTCCAGGACCAGCTTGATTTTGGACCCGTAGGGTGGACCCGCATGGAACGAGGCAACTTGAGCCTCACAGCAGATGGATTGATGACCTTCTGGATCTCAAAGGGACCGAAGAACTTGTTAGACTCCACCCTCAAAGAACTGTCCCGAGTCGAAAGCCACACCTTCTGGCCTGCACGGTAGGTGAGAGCCTGGGTGCAGTGACGATGCAGCGATACCCGTAGCGGTCCACGGAGCGAAGAAGAGCCCCCATGGCTTGGGTCCACGTCCTGCGGAAGCGACGCACTTCAGGGTACAGGGAATTTCTTTTTCCAGGGCAGGAAACAGAGGTGGCTGGAACCCATAAGCACACTGGAAAGGGGAAAGCCCTGTGGCGGAGCTCGTCAGTGTACTATTCACAACAGCTGCTGGGACCAGGAGGAAGGGTGTTTAGACACCATACACCACAGAGCCGTCTCCATTTCCTGATTCTTTCTTTCAGTTTTCATCAATGGGAAGACCATGGAGCAGGAAGACGTGGAACAACATGAGCCAAAGTGAGCCATCTTGCTGAATCTATCGACCAGGGTCATGATGGTGGTGTGACCACTGGACGGGGGTAAGCCAGTTACAAAGTCCAGGGAGATGTGGGACCATGGTCGATGGGGTACAGGCAGCGGAAGCCATGCCCACCAAAACCTCTGCACCATCTCCTTGGTCTGCTGGATGCCAGGATGACAGATGATTTGAGAGCTGCGGGCCCACTGGAGGACATCACCACCACCCAGGTGAGGGAGGCATCCATGTGCGAGGATGGAAAGGATGGTCTTGGGGCCAGAGGCAGGCGCCTCCTTCTCCAAGAACTGTCAAGAGAGGGCATCCGGTTTCACATTGCGGGACCCAGGTCGGTAGGAGAGGGAGAAGTTGAAGCCAGTGAGGAATCGAGACCAGCAAGCCTGATGAGAACTGAGGCTCTTGGCTGACTAGAGGTATTCAAGGTTCTTGTGGTCAGTCCAAACCAAGAAAGGCTGCTTAGTTTCCTCCAGCCAGTGACGCCAATCCTCCAAAGCCAACTTAACCGCCAACAGTTCTCAGTTCTCAGTTGCCACTATCATAATTCCTCTCAGCAGGGGTCAGGCGTTCGGAGAAAAAGGCACATGGATAAAGCTTCTGGTCCCCGGCGGCCTGCTAGGACAAAACAGCTCCCACCCCCAAGTCATATGTATTCACCTCCACCACAAACTGTCTTTATGAGTCCAGAACTTGGAGGACGGGTGCCAACGTAAACCTTGTCTTGAGAGTCTGAAAAGCTTTGTCGGCTTTGGTGGACCACCGTAATGGAACCTTGAGGGGTGCGGCCACAGTGCTGTATCCACGGATGAATCAGCGGTAAAAGTTGGAGAACCCCAGGAACATTTGGAGCTGCTTGCGGCAGTTTGGAGCAGGCCAGGTGTTAACAGCAGAGACCTTGGCAGGGTCCATCTTGATGTTCCCTTGACCAACGATGTATCCTAGGAAGGATACTGGCGGGGAGTGAAACTCACACTTTCTCTCCTAATTCAGAACCGCCTGCAGGTTGTGTACTTGTTCCGCTTTGGTCTGTGAAAAGATGAGGATGTCATCAAGGTAGACAAACACGTGCATGTTTAACATGTCTCTGAAAACGCCATTGACCACAGCCTGGAAGACGGCCGGGACATTGATGAGGCCAAAAGGCCAAAAGGCCTCACCAGGTATTCATAATGTCCTGTGGGGGTGTTGAAAGCAGTTTTCCACTCATCTCCCTCTCTGATGCGGACCAAGTAGTAGGCTTTACGTAGATCCAACTTAGAAAAGATAGTGGTCCCCTCCAGGAGCTTGAAGGCTGAGGAGATGAGTGGGAGGGGGTAGCAATTCTTCACAGTGATGTCGTTGTAGCAGAGATTTGTCCTTCCCCACGAAGAAGAACCCAGCCCCAGCAGGAGACAAGGTGGGACAGATGATACCAGCAGCCAAGGATTCGTTTATGTATTGTTCCTTGGCGTCTCTCTCAGGGGCAGACAGGGAGTAAAAGGCTGAACCAGGCAGGAGGTCTATGGTGCAGTCATAGGGCTGAGTATGTGGAAGGGAGGTAGCCTTAGCTTTGCTAAAAACCTCACCAAAGTCATGGACCCCCATCAGATCTCGAGTAAAACTGGAGCAGATGACCAGTTGAGGAGCTGAGGCTTTCTTCAGACACACTTGGCAGGAAGGGCTCCAACCCAAGATGACCGCCGTCGCCCAGTTGATGTTGGGATTGTGCCGGCAAAGCCAAGGGTAACCCAGGATGAGGGGAAAATGGGGAGACTGCAGGATGTGAAACTGGATGGTCTCATGGTGATTGCCGGAAAGAAGCATGCACACTTTGACCGTCTGGTGAGTAACAGTCCCCAGAAGATGGCCATCAAGAGCATAAGCAGGAATAGTTTTAGGCAGGGGAACAACACCACTCCACTCATCACTCACCTCGCCGAACACCTTGCGAATCTCAGCAGCAAAGGTCTAAAATAAGGAGCAACCTGACATGCGTCACTCCCATTCAGTCATTCCCCACAGCCGAGCCCTGCCAGTCAAGTGGAAAAGGCCCCTTTCGGCGCTTCCTGGGCTATAGGGTGAAAAGAGTGGAACAGTTTGTGATGAAAGGGTTGCAGCCCTCCAGGTCTCCAGCATAGCGCTCTGGGGTACCCAACCTGGGCTCAGGCGATTGTATAGACGAACTGGGAGCAGTCGATACCAGAGGTTAAGCATGGGGTATAGCCTGGGCGAGGGTGGTCGTCAGCTGTTGGACCTGGGTAGCTAGTGCAACCAATGCTTGCTCTTGCATGTCCAACCTCAGAGTTGGAGGTGGTGAACATAGCCTTGTGCTGCTGGAACGTGTGCTCAATCCTCTCAAAGCAGTTCGATGGAGACGTTGCATTGCGTGCATTGTTGGCCAGATTGTACTGTAACCCAATAGCAGCACACAATTAGGCAGGTTCAGTTGGTAATTAAAGCTTTATTCCACAAAGGGGGACAGGCGAAAGGAGAGTTGATGCCAGGCAGTGAATCAATGAGCCGTTGCAGGGACTCACCAAACAGCTCAGGAGAGAGGCAGACGTAAACCAGGAGGAACCAGACAAAGGTCGGGGACAGAAGGCAGAGGTTATTACCGGGAAGACGACAGGACAGGATGGTCAGGGAAAGGCAGGGTAGAAACTGCATAGGCAGTCCAGAAGCCGCTGGAGAGTCTTGCATGAGTGCTGAGAACAATCTGGCAGAGAGTGAACGGTGGGGAGAGTCTATATACTGGGTTATTGGTGATCAGAGGCAGCTGAGTCCAACAGGTGTGGAGAGTTGGGCTGATGAGGGGGGAGTGGTCGGTGGAAAAGGACTGGGAGGTGAGGTGAATCAAGTGAGGGCAGACTGTGACAGAATCATTCGATCATCAACATCTGATGTGCGATGTATGTTTTCCCTTAATTAGTAGTGTAGCTGAACACCAACCTGAGAGTCTCCAGTCTGCAGTGTGGACTCTTCAGTCCATCAGACACCAGATTCACTCCTGAATCCTGCAGGTCGTTATTACTCAGGTCCAGATCTGTCAGACTAGAGGACTGGGAGCTGAGGACTGAGGACAGAGCTTCACAGCTTCTCTCTGACAGGTTACAGCTACTCATCCTAAAAGGATTGAATAGAAAGTCCATACAAAAAATAATATATGAACAAAATAAGAGCTGAGGGCTTCATCATTTTCAAATAGCTGAACACCAACCTGAGAGTCTCCAGTCTGCAGTGGGGACTCTTCAGTCCATCAGACACCAGATTCACTCCTGAATCCTGCAGGTTGTTGTTACTCAGGTCCAGATGTCTCAGAATAGAGAACTGGGAGCTGAGGACTGAGGACAGATCTTTACAACTTCTCTCTGACAGTTTACAGCCACTCAGTCTGCAGATAAATCAGCAATACATGAGACAATAATTACAAACAATGGTTGTTATTTCTGAATGGATAAAAACTATATTTAAGCTGATATTTATGCGTGCACGTACAGAGCTTTGTTGGAGGCTTTGACCACTGGCAGCAGCCTCAGAAGAGCCTCCTCTGAAGCAGAGTATTTTTTCAGGTCAAACATGTCCAGATCTTTTTCTGAAGAGAGTAAGATGAAGACCAGAGCTGACCACTGAGCAGGAGTGAATTCATCTGTGGAGAGACGTCCTGAACTCAGGGACTGTTGGATCTGCTTCACTAGAGAACGATCATTCAGTTCATTCAGACAGTGCAACAGATTGATGCTTTTCTCAGTTGACAGATTCTTTCTGATCTTCTTCTTGATGTACTGGACTGTTTTCTTTTTTGTCTGTGAGCTACTTCCTGTCTGTGTCAGCAGGCCTCGGAGGTGTTTCTGGTTGGTCTTTAGTGAAAGACCCATGAGGAAGCGGAGGAACAAGTCCAGGTGTCCGTTTGGACTCTGTAAGGCCTTGTCCACAGCACTCTGGTAAAAACATGCAGATTTGCCTCTAAGCACTTCAGACAACCAGGATTTTGTCCGTTCTTCTGACAGCAGGTTGACTCCAGAGTTTGTGAATCTCAAATGGACATAAAGAGCAGCCAGAAACTCCTGAACACTCACATGGACGAAGCAGAACACCCTGTCCTGGTACAGTCCTCTCTCCTCTTTAAAGACCTGTGTGAACACTCCTGAGTACACTGAGGCTGCTCTGATATCGATGCCACACTCGGTCAGATCTGATTCATAGAAGATCAGGTTTCCTTTCTGCAGCTGCTCAAAAGCCAGTTTACCCAGAGACATAATCATCTTCCTGCTCTTTTTATGCCAGTGGGGATCTGTCTCAGCTCCTCCATCATACTTGACATTCTTCACTTTGGACTGAACCACCAGGACGTGGATGTAGAGCTCAGTCAGGGTCTTGGGCAGCTCTGCTCCTTCTCTGGTTTTCATCACATCCTCCAAAACTGTAGCAGTGATCCAGCAGAAGACTGGGATGTGGCACATTATGTGGAGGCTTTGATATGTCTTGATGTGGGATATGATTCTGCCGGCTTGCTCCTCATCTCTGAATCTCTTCCTGAAGTACTCCTCCTTCTGTGGGTCAGTGAACCCTCTAACCTCTGTCACCATGTCAACACACTCAGGAGGGATCTGATTGGCTGCTGCAGGTCGTGTGGTTATCCAGAGGCGAGCAGAGGGAAGAAGTTTCCCCCTGATGAGGTTTGTCAGCAGCACATCCACTGAGGTGGACTCTATAACATCAGTCAGGACCTCAGTGTTGTGGAAGTTCAGAGGAAGTCGACACTCATCCAGACCGTCAAAGATGAACACGACCTGGAACTCTTCAAACCTGCAGATTCCTGCTTCTTTGGTTTCACTAAAGAAGTGATGAACAAGTTCCACCAAGCTGAACTTTTTCTCCTTCAGCACATTCAGCTCTCTGAAAGAGAATGGAAATGTGAAGTGTATGTCCTGGTTGGCTTTGTCTTCAGCCCAGTCCAGAGTGAACTTCTGTGTTAACAATGTTTTCCCAATGCCAGCCACTCCCTTTGTCATCACTGCTCTGATTGGCTCATCTCTTCCAGGTAATGGTTTAAAGATGTCTTCTTGTCTGATTGTTCTTTCTGGTCTGTCTGTTTTCCTGGATGCTGTTTCAATCTGTCGGATCTCATGTTCATCATTGACCTCTGCAGTCCCTCCCTCTGTGATGTGGAGCTCTGTGAAGATCTGATTCAGAAGAGTTGGGTTACCTTCTTTTGCAATCCCCTCAAACACACACTGGAACTTCTTCTTCAGGTTAGACTTCAGTTTACGTTGACAAACTCCAGAATGACTTCCTAAATGAACAAACAACAAATGAAACCAGTGAGTGGATCCTACAGAAAATTTTAAAATTTAACACTGGCTGTATAGTTTCTCATCCTTCAACAGTTTTATTCAGCTCATTAGTGGAGGACTAATAGCCTCTGATCTGATGCAGATGTGTGCAGCACTAGCCCTGCCAGACCATCCATCCCAGATGGATATGCTGAGCAAATGCGAATCAATCCATATGGCGGGGTCAGGTTAGTGCATGTTAAAATATATCATGTTAAAGATATTAAAATCCTCTTACTGCTCTGCAGACATTCAGCCAGCTTTTCCAGCTTCATTCTCCTCAGGAACAACAGTGTGATCTTCATAAATGCATCTCTGCTGCTGATATGCTCTTCATCCTCACTGTCCAACACCTCCTTCTCCTCCTTCTGACTCTCTAAGCATTCCGGGTAATCGGGACTCAGAACCTTGTGGATCTTCTTCAGCTCGTTCTTTACAAAAGTGACAATGTCCTCCTCCAGCAACTGGAACAGAACGATGAACTGAACATTTAATTTAAACTGGTTCAACACAACATGTGATTCATCAGGCTGTTCCCGAATGGCCCCATTATCATTTAATATGTAGTTGATGAAGTTAATAGTGAAAAGTGTGTTTGTGCATGTACACACCATAAACACTGAGTCCAGGTGTGTTTGATGCTGCTGAGCAGACTGATCACTGTGAACCTCTGTGCTCTCCTGCTCAACTCTGTAGAGAAAAAAAAATCAAGTTTAGGGACATTTACTGACTCACATCTGTTCACAGATGATCCATTCTGATATGAAGACCAAATGAGCAAAATGCAGCTGTAGCTCAGGAGGCAGCATGATGGAGTGATGTGTGTTTCAAGACAAGTAGAGATACAACACACACACACACCTCCTGTGTCTCCTTGGTGGTGCTGGGAATCAAATCACCATAGACAAGATGAGCAGTTGTGTATCTGTTTTTGTTGTGGGTGTATTTATTTTTATGAATGAGTCTAAAATCATGAAACTTACAGATATTCACTATGTACCAGAGTTATACCTTTTATCATTTGACTTTTTGAGAGTCTTATATTTCACTAAAATTGTCATTGACCTTAAAAACAGAAACGCCCTCTGTCTGACTGATTACTGCCCAAAACTTCACCATCAAGAAGTGCTTTGAGTGGTTAGTGAAAGCGCTCATCACCTTCTCCCTCCCTGACTCACTGTACATACTTCAATTGGCATGTAAGACAAGTAGATCTACAAGTGTGACATGTAAAGTTTTAAGAGTTTTAAACTTTATTGCCATTTACACAGTACAAGGTAGTAGATGTAAGGTCCTTAGCTGCATATAGATCCATACCTCACAAACTGCCCTTATTTCAAAGTGGGTTAGGGGAAAGAACAACGACTTCATATGCAGGGCTTGATGCTCACTTTTTTCCAAGGAGCATAATTGTGTTACTAAGTCAAAAATGTAGGAAAGCATAAGGAACTTTTGGGTTGTGTGTTTTTCCTGAATAAAAGGGACACAAGAAAACATTAATGTGCAAACTGATTTAATGTATTTGAATCCAAAATGTACACTATATATCTTAAACTATTTATGCTTCAAAATTGTATATACTTAATCATAGCATACTTTAAACTAATTTAAAGTGTTTAAGGTTGAAGGTCAGTTTAAAACCATTCAAGTTCATTTAAAATCGTACAATCTGGTGAAACACCTCTCCATTTATATGAAATGTCCCACTGTATTATATAGAGATAGAGTGTAATCTGACAAGCAGAAACTTAGAACATCAGTTTCATGATCCAGGTTGGGTATGATGTGAAGCATCTTTGCACATACAGGAAGTATCAGTAGTTGATTTAAACATCGACTTAGTATTAGGGATGTCCGATAATATCGGCCAACCGATATTATCGGCCGATATTGAGTTAAAAATGTAATATCGGGGATTATCGGTATCGGGTTTTTACAACCGATGTTAGTTCTGTAGGCTTCAGCATTTCCGAGTGTACCTGAATGCAACACGGGCCGTAGGCTTCAGCATTTCCGAGTGTACCTGAATGCAACACGGGCCGTTTACAAGCGCGTGCTTGATGACGTATAACAACAACACGCTTCACTCGTAGGTTGCTAACCGTGGCTAACAAGCTTCAGCTCTCCTGGTGCATGAGATGTCCGTGGTTTGGAAGTATTTCCAAGTGTCACCTACTAACAGTATATGTGCGCTTTGCAATGACTGCAAGGCGTTAGTTATGAGAGGAGGAATCAAGGCGTCTTCCTTTAATACATCTAATCTGATTACGCAACTCAAGAAGAATCATGCGGAGTTAAACGCTACATCTGTGCAGCAAAGTGATGAGAAGAAGCAACAGCCGACACCGAGAAACAAACTTTTTCTATCGTTCAAGATGCCGGATTCACCAAACGTGTGGAGTTCCTGGAGACCCGTTATGTCTGTATAACGCCCAGTCACAAGTGTTTCTCAGACCATTGTTTACCCGGACTGTACAGCGTTGTTTACCGTCACGTCGAGAAGGTAATTTCTGGTGCTGTATCCGTTAGATCCAATACAGGTTAGCATGTTGAGCTTGACTGCTGATTTATTGATTGTATTATTTGTCAAGTTACGGCCGGTTACTCAGTCTGGAAAAAGAGAACTAAGTTTGTTTACTACTGTGGACTGAAGCTATGCATCTTCCTTGTTGTGATGTTGTCTGTAGTGTTGTTTGAGGCAAAATATTCTCTCTAAAAACACAAACAAATAAATGAATGGCACTTTTTTCAATAACTTATTTTGTACAGACTGTGTTTACATTTGAAAAGCCGTGTTGCATTTATGTATGCATCCAGTGGGGCATCACAATAAAATTAGGCATAATGTGTTAATTCCATAATAGGTGATATGTGATGAATTTTGGTGTAAAAAGGCTGCATATATCGGTATCAGGTGATATCGGTATCGGGAGATATCGGTATCGGGTGATATCGGTATCGGAAATTAAGGGTTGGACAATATCGGATATCGGATATCGGCAGAAAAGCCAATATCGAGCATCCCTACTTAGTATCAGTATCTGTGCTGATATCTTTCCATCAGATCAGAGAAGCTCATCCCTGGTTCTCACAGTTCATTCATCTGTTCACTGAGTGTATTAATCCAATACAATATTATCACCTTTGAACCATCA
The DNA here is from genome assembly GCF_963691815.1 of Echiichthys vipera. Lineage (NCBI taxonomy): Eukaryota > Metazoa > Chordata > Actinopteri > Perciformes > Trachinidae > Echiichthys > Echiichthys vipera. The sequence goes on from NC_139842.1 coordinate 25,305,263, forward strand.
GGTTCCATCTTTAAAGTTAACTCATAACATGTGTCATGTGTTTTGAGTCAAGTTTGCTGCTGCTCTGATGACTTTTTCACAAGCCTAATTAGCTTCATAATACTGCATTGATTGAGGTGACTGTGGTACAGGTGCAGTGTTTCTCATACATAGACCAATGTCTGGCGCTGCGCCACAGAATAAACATCAAGTGCCACAAATTGATTCTGTTTCTTTCCCCAATGTGATATTAAAATGGAGTCTCCCTTAGAGAGAGGGGGAGAAGTTCAGCCATCCGTGAGGAACTCGGAGTAGAGCCGCTGCTCCTTTGTGTTGAAAGGAGCCAGTTGAGGTGGTTCAGGATCATCTGGTAAGGATGCCCCCTGGGCGCCTCCCTAGGGAGGTGTTCCAGGCACGTCCAGCTGGGAGGAGGCCTCGGGGAAGACCCAGGACCAGGTTGAGAGATTAGATCTCCACACTGGCCTGAGAATGCCCCAGGATCCCCCAGTTAGAGCTGGTTAATGTGGCCCGGGAAAGGGAAGTTTGGGGTCCCCTGCTAAAGCTGCTAGAGCTGCTACACCCGCGACCCGACCCCAGATAAGCGGTTGAAGATGAGTGAGTGAGTGAGTGTCAACCCCTGCTTAAAAGAATTAAGATTGAGCTTAATAATTATAAATGCTTCCTGTAGCTTTACACTTTCATTCCAAAGTGTGAACAACACCAGTCTCCCTTCCCTGCAGAACTTTGAATTTCAGAACGTTTTGGCTGAATGTCATCATGCTATCTATCGCCTCTTTTCAGAGTCTGTACAGGGGAGAGGTCAGAGCCCCTGCCCCTCAAATGGTCTCCGTACGGCCCTGCACCACACATTTCTACCTGGTCTTTGTGAAACACTGAGGTGTACACGGAGATATCATATTCCTGTTATTATCATAGTTGTAGATGTCAATTTTGTGGTTGCTCTGCTTCTCTGTTTTTTTTCTTTCTCTTTCTATTCCGCCCCAACCGGTCAAGACAGATGGCCATCCACTATAGAGCCGGTCAGGTTTTCGTTGCCACTGTGCGCAAGATTGCTGAATGTGACTTGCTGTTGCTCATGGGGGAAAGTCAGCTCTCTGTTAGGGGGGTAAAGATTCACCAATGCAAATTGGAAACTGATTTTAACATTAAAGATGTGACTACATCAATATGCAAACCTGTGGTCCAGCAAATAAGATTTGCAATTGTTTGTAACTGAGGGAATCAACATCGAATTTTGCAGGTGTTGAACTGAGGGGGGGGTCAACAGACACTGTCTCATGTCTTCTGTGTCAGTCTATAGCCTGTTTTAAGTCTCACCTCAGACCTCACAGTGGAGTTAAAGTCATGTCTTTGGTCACATGGTAAATACGTTAGAGTTGGTTTGTTCACAGAAGGAGAAGTCTTTGTTTGGAAAAGTCATAAACCCAATGACATGTTATTCTGAAATGAGACATTTTTGTTCCATTTTCTTCTCATAACATAATGTAAAGGAACAAAAACACTTGGGATTTCCTTGTCTTTTATGAAATCTATCTATTTGAAGGTAAGCAGCAATGCCGCTTTTATAGAATTAGCTTATTTTCATTCATTATCAAACAAATGTTGAGAATTGTATCAGACTGCATCAAATAGCAGCAAATGGTTATTAAAATAAAATGTATCGTTCCCTGAATCGTATTGTAACCCATGTATCTGGGACAGTGGGATTGTCCTATAAGGGACAGATGCAAACCACTAGTCTCTGTAAATCATAAATAAATCATAGTGTGGTCTGGACCTACTCTATATGAGAAGTGTCATGACATCGTTAAGGTTTGGAACTAAATAGAATTGAATTGACTTGATTTTTCTTTAAAGGAACAAAATTTAGTCTCAAATTCTTACCTTCCATCATCAGATTGTCCAACTTTAAATTCAATACTGCAGTCACTCTTAATAGACACACAGCTGGGTTCAGGTCCAGGAGGGTCGGATATCTGCTTCTGCTTCCTTTTAAAAAAGACAAAGTGACTAATGAAAGGCAGTTTAAAATGAAAAAAAACAACAGATTCATGAATGATTTTGCTCCATTCCGCACAAGTCTAATTTTGATGTTTACGTGTCAAGATCAATACTATAAATGGATCTGAGTTTTGGATGCACATCACACAACTTTGAGTTGTTGAATTGACAAAATCCCAAAATATTTTTATCTTTGACTTTAATTCAATTTAATTCAATTCAATTCAGTTCAGTTTCATTTAGATAGTTATGAGCAAACCTATAAGAGAGCAAGCGTTCTCCTTTACAACACCCTAAGGAAATTCTTATTGGGATTTTATGCAACTAATTTTTCCCTTAGACATCCTTGGATGAAAATTTAAGGGCAACCTGAGCTTAAGTGGTTTAACTGTATGCAACTGGGCACTGCACTTGAGACTAAAATAATGCCTGTGTGCCATTGCTAGTGAGCAGTGATCACCTTGTTGGTTCAGAGAATTCATGCAATAACATTTTTTTGTTGTTGAACTTTAACAGTAATAAGATATACTTTGTTTTTTGATAAATTACCGGTAATGAAACTTCAGGAGTTCATAATTTCACCTTATAAATCAGGACACGTGACTCTCCCCAATATGTCAGAACATTATCAACAATAATATCAATAATAAAAGTATCAGCATCTGGCTGGTGGATCTGATCCTGGTTTCACTGAGCATCAGATTAAAAGCACATTTCGAGGCATCGTTCACCTGAAGATTCTTACCTTCCATCAGAAGCTTGTCCATCTTTAAAGTAATCAAACCAATCCTTAGACTGCTCACTCTTTATAGACACACAGCTGGGTCCAGGTCCATGTCCATGTCCAGATCCAGGTCCAGGGCCAGGGCCAGGTCCAAGTACTTGTCTCCGCTGCTGCATCCTGATACAAAGAGAGTGGAGGAGTAACGTTCCCCTGTTCATCAAATGTAATCTGATAATAGATGTAACCTCACCTCTGAGCTTTGGTCTGTCCATCATATTCCCCACACAGAGCTGTTTTAGAGGGAGGGACTCCCTCCTCTCCGTCCTCACACTGATTCATAGCAGAGTCCACATCTCTGTCACCAAAAACAACACTGACAATGTCTCTGGATGATGCTCAGCTGCTGAATTCTTCCAGTCACAGACGTTGTAGCTTCAGCTGTGGAGGAAACACAGAAAGAGGAGATGCTGCTAAATCTGCTTCATCAATCGATCTGATGTGAAGCTGCTGTCACTTCCTCATCACTTCACTGTCAAAGTCTGCAAGAGTCAGGGACGTCACAGAAAATGTTCTTCTACTGACAGATGGAGGACAGAGCACACTATTATTGCTATTGTACTCTTATTATTGTTAATAACTGAACCTTATTATAGCTAACAAATGGACCTGCATTTATATAGCTATAACTGAACCTAATCATAGTTACAAACATTATTCATAACTGAACATTATTATTGTTAATACTGAGATTATTCATATTAATAACTGAAGACCATCATTGTAAATAACTGAACTTTATTATAAATAAGAACGGTTAATAAGTTAACCACCAATTATTGTTAACAACAACTTTATAATTGTTGATAACCGAACATTATTCATGTAAATAACTGACATTCATTTTTTAATTCACATTATTAGCTTTATTTGACTAAACCTGCTAATTTTGTTTTTGTTTGATAAGTAAATATAATTTAAAATACACATTTTAACCTTACTACGCAATATGTATTTTATTGTGGAATGTCATAATGGCATCATGGCAGCCCTCCTCTTCCCTTTTGTTTCACCATGTGTTTCTCATCTCCACTAATCATCTGCTCCAGTATACGTAAGTAGACCGGCCTGAGACTCATTAGTCGCCCATTCGTTTCATCAGTCAGAGCAGTAGTGAGCTGCGCACTGGATTCCTCACTGTCTCATGTTTCCTCCGTGCTCTGTGGATTGTTTGTAACTCGCTTGTGTGTTTTTTCCGCTGCAGTCATCTGTTCCTACCTGCAGGCCTTCCCCTCCGCTCTCCTGCATGTGCTCGTTTTGTTTGTTTGTTTCTTCTGTTTTTGGATTCCCTTGTTTTCTTTGTTATTAAATATTAATTTATACCATTCACCGTGTCCTTGTCTACATTTGTGTCTGGTTCACTGTGTATTTCCCTGCACCGTTCATGACAGAGGCCATCAAAAAGGAGACCCAGACTTGGACCTTGATTTGCTTCACCTTAACTCAGAGCTACCAACAAGAACACAAACCACCAGGAAGTCACAGTACGTAACACCTAAACCCCTCCCACCTCACCTGTCCTTCTAACAAGATAACTTTTTCCCCCACAATATGTTAATATGTAATATACAGTATATTTTAAGGACACAGTATAGAATGTTAAAACAAAATTTCCTTGAATGTTATATTTTTATAAACTATCATGTTGTACTTTTTATGATATTTCTTATTATATTACTTCTTTAACTGTTTGTGGTGTTTACATACCTTTTAACAACAGTGTTGCCCATTATAGTAACCAGTCTCTGTATGTGTTTGTCCCAGGACAATCTATTATCAGTGATAAACCCCAAAAGATTACCCTGCTCTCCTTGTTCTACTTAAGTTTGATTTATTCTAAGATCAAGTTTTGGTTTGGAACATAAAGAATAATTGGTTCCAGTCACGAAACTAGTTCTTTTAGATACATTTAAAACAAGTTTGTTACTGCTGATCCAGTCTGCTACTGATTGTAACTCTCTCTGTAATTTGGTATTTATATCACCAACATTAGTTTCTGCTAAATATATAGTGGAACCATCAGCGAACATTAAAATACTTGCTTTGTGTTGTAGAGAAGATCGTTAGTAAAGATTGTGTAGAGGAGCGGCCCAAGACAACTTCCTTGAGACACTCAATGTTCCACAAGCCTTATCTTTGGAAAGCTTCCACTAAAGTAAACTAATTGTCGTCAGTTAAATAACTCTTCATCCATAATAATGCTGTTTGAGAAAAACCACAATGTTTACATTGTTTTAACAATAACTCATGATCAATTATATCAAATGCTGCAGAGAAATCAAGCATAAGGACACCTATTATATTCCTCTCCTCCATATCCTGGTGATCCTGAACACGCTGGTTAACAGCTAACTGTTAGCAGCTTCAGGTGAGTTTTTAAGTAAGTTAAAGGTCTGGTAGTACATTATTTTGTAGTTAAGCTAACTTATGAACAATAACCAAAATATTAACGCAGATTAATAAAAAAGCAAGCTTACTGTTGAACCCCCCCTTGTCTCTGTGTTCCCTTGAAGGACAGTTGTGTCACAGATAAACATTGAGAAGAAATTGGAGGTCTCGCAGACATCGCAAGTTATGCAAACGCAGCGGTTCAAGGTTTTTCAGGTCTTCACATCTCCACTGGACCATCGTCGTTAGACAAATAATTTGATTATAAACTACTAAAACACATAATTACAGAGGCACAGTGAATATTTAACTCCCAACCTCCCCCTATGATGTTCATCATGTCTGAATTGGGCTAAATGAAGAAGTTTAGTTAGTTTAACTAACTAGCAGTTAAAGTGAAACTTCAGCGTAAAATCATCCCAGAGTCATCATCTTTTTTCGGCAAATACGTTCATCAAATAATTGTTTTGTGTATAAACTATAAACTGAGAAATCTGGGAGAGTCGCTAACAGCCGGACGTGGCTAAAACGGATTAGCTCGGGGCAGTACGGTGAAGGCATTAAAACGTCTTTTTTAACCACTAATACCGCTCAAAATAACACCACCAACACAGTCCCTACACATCAAACGAAGCACCAACAACGTAGTTAGTGAACCCAGAGTTTATTAAAAGAGTGTTTTAAAGACGTACCTACTGGCCAAGGTACCAGCTCCTCTCATATTTAAGTCCTTTCAAGTCAATTATCAAAGTAAATCCAAAAGGAAGGAGCCCATTTATGATTTATTCCAACAAAACGCGTCAATGTTGTGGTTTGTGGCAGTTTGGTGAAATAATAGTTAATAATAGATGTAAAAGGTTTGAAAAGTCCCAGACAGTGAATTTCCCGGCAGCACAGAAGTGTCACACAAGGGGGTGGGGGGCATGTGTTGAAGGTTCTACAGGTAGAGGTAGCATCAGACATAGGTTCAGTCTCGGTATGTGGGTATTTCTAGGTGTGCCTGTGGGTACTGTGAGCCCATGGGCACTAAAGAAGAATATTTATGCTGCCAACAGAGTGACATTTGTCACCGTGGCCTGGAATCATTGAGTACTGCAACTCACTGTATGACTGTTGTGGAGAATTCCCCATCCCTCATCAACTGCACCGTACTGGACACTTTTTTACCATGTCTCCAGAACAAACTGGAAGAGGCAACCGATTCCTAAACAAAGCACCAGGATAAACTGAGAGCCACGGCAGCAGAGTAAGGTCTGATAATCGCTCTGAGGATGATCATCCTGGTACCTAACAGCAGTCAGAGTAATGTTGGCTATGACATGGACGTTGGATGATGTGCCTCCACAGACATCACTGACCCACAACCAAACCACTCATGTTGGATAATTTTACAGACTCTGTCTCCAGACTCTTTCACTCCTGTCACATGAGCTCAGTGTGAACCTGCTCTCATCTGTGAAGAGAACAGAGCGACAATGGCAGACCTGCCAGTTCTGGTGTTCTCTCTGAATGCCAATGGAGCTGAACGGTGCTGCGCTGTGAGCACAGGTCCCCCTACAGGACATCAGGTCCTCAAGCCACCCTCATGGAGTCTTTTTCTGACAGTTTGCTCAGAAACATGCACACTAGCAGCCTACTGGAGGTCATTTTGTAGGGCTGTGGTAGTAGATTGTGCTGGCAGACACAGGAAACTTTACATTAAAACCAAATTTCTTTTAGGGGTTGTCTTCTTTTGCCTCTCCATTGCGCCCTGAAGTTTAACTCCTTTGGTGTTATACTGTGACCATTAAGTGTTTCCTTTCAGTTTTAGGCTTCATGGTAAAGCCTATTTTGTATACTCCTGAGTGAATTAAATACTTAAAGCCTCTGAACCCCCACACAGGTGTTTTTAGTGAACTGGTTGATTAGTCCTCTTCTCAGGACTGTGTGGGTGTGTCTAAGGTGATTGATTGACATCTTCCTGAGTCTCCTGTTAGCTTTGTTACACCTGTTAAGGCGGGACAAAGAACACTTTTATCATTCTTAGTGGTAGACGGACATTTATTCCCATCAAATTCTCATCAAAGCCATGCCCACTTTCAACCCATGCAGAGGTTTGTATAAATAAAGTGTAGTGTTTTGTCTCAAAAATGTGGTGGAATAAAAGATGTTATACATGTGCTTTGATTTTGAAGGACACACTTGAGACGTAACGGGAGATGAAGAGAAGAGCAGCAAATATTAATACTAATACATATCGAAATGATGTTAATTAATATGCATACATTTATAAATAAACAAAATACAAATATAAAACGTGACATACAAATAAATGAAATTTGTGAAAATAAACGTGTATTTTTAAAAATATTTTTGAGATTTCAAAAATAAAAATGTTTGAAATTGTGTTTGGATTCTGCATTTGTTGATCGCTTTTTTGCTTTTCTCTTGGTGACGTAATTTTGAGACATTCTTACCGCAGATCAGATCCACAAATAAATGCTGCTGGATTTGAACGCGAACGCACCCTCCCTGTTCAACCAGCAGGGAGCGGTGCTGGAAAGCTGTTGACAGTTGTTGTTGACCCCAATGATGAACCGTGATGAACACGGACGAAGCTCAAAATCAAGGATCGATTGTTCGTATTACTCATTTCCTATTATTATACACACATTACACTGATATGAGATCAGTATCTGCAAAGAGAAAATGTCATTAAATAGTACTGATACAATGAGCAGCTAGCACTGTCTTTTTAACTTTTGGATAGGTTAGCAGCAGCTAATTTACCGTTAGCGTTAGCTAGCAGCTCGCTCAAACTAAAAGATCCTTTAGAACCTTTAGCAGAATGAAGATCCGCGGTAAACTGTTAGCCAGATAATGCTAGCTGTCCACTCCATAGATCGTTTAAAATATCAGTCTATGGTCACCTCCATGATGTGCTTGACTTTTATAATGTTTGTGCTCATACGAGTTGTGAAATAACGTCACATATAACAAACTGTGGTGCTGATGCTTTTCACCTTGATTATTACTTATTCATACTGATGTTAGCGCTGTGGTAGCAGCGAGCATCTTATGAGCTTACCCTGACTGGTGTGACTGTTGTTTTTGCAGAGGAGGACATTATCATTCAAAGGATCTACTAGGGCCCAGAGGTGGCTGCAGTCATCAGGGGAAAGGGGGATTCTTTCTTTTTTTACTTTTACTTACCATGTTCCAGGAAAACGTGAATCACCCCATTCTCCCTCGGTACAAACCTCTACAAGGTGCCTTGTTAATTTTAAGTGTTCAGCTCAGACATATGCTGCTATTCCTGTGTGCAGTTAAATGTCAACAGTTCTCTACAAAGACATGATGTTCATCCAGAGTTCTACCTCAAATGTTTTGCAAAGAAATCCTTATTTTATGAATTTGTATTTCATTATAAGAAAAGGTTACCCAAAGGAATAAACCTCTACCCAAATATTGTATAAAAAGTTACTCTGCTTTTACCAAAAGTAAAATCCTCTTGATATGTTTTATGAGTATGATTGTATAGACTATACACATAAAACTCTCTAATACTGATTAAAATGAATGTACAAACATAACTACATACATTCCTGCTTGTGCATTTAGTTATCACTACAAACCTATACATGGTGCCTTATGTTACTGTTGGGAGTTTAGCTCATTTAAAAATGCAACTATTTCTTTATAAAACTGTCTGATGTATTTGTGGCCCAGCTACTGTTGAGAGGCTGATTTAAGAACATAACACAAGTCACCTGTTTCAACAGCCAATCAAGTCTGAGCAAAGTCCGCTGCTCAAGTCACTTAGAGACTGTCAGCTGGTTGAACAGGCCTTTATGAACGGAGGCTCAACGTGTGTGTGTGTGTGTGCAGGCCCGGAGTGGCTAATCGGGAGGACCGGGACAATTCCCGGTGGGCCGGTCTGACTTTTGGGCCGCGAGGGCCGGTGTTCAATTATTATTTTTATTTATTTTGTGCCGGTGTTCAGTCATGGCACTGAGTGGAGTGGGTATCACGTGTATGCTGTTACCGCTGTCGCTGGTCATATCAGGGAGCTGGCGATCTGTTAGATCATGCCAATGAAACTGGGACGCGGACGCACGTTAAGGGCACGGCCACCAACAAGACACAGACGCAGACGCAGCCTGATGTAACGTACGTGTCGTGCACTAGTCCGCACACTTCAGTGGTGTTTGCCTAGCTCCAACCACAGATGTACAAGGAAAATAATAAACCAAAATGGAAAATAAAAAGAGCAAGGGTGGCGCAGAAAAAGCGAGGATTAAAAAGAGAAAAGCTCTGGAGACAGACGCAGCCAACTCTCCTCTCACACTCGGTGACAGCGTCTTATAACGATCATATAATAGTATAATATAATTTTATATATAATATCACGGCCAAAAGCTCTGTGCGCCTCCGGATGGCCGTAGCACGAGGAGCTCTCGTAGGGATTGGGCTTCCCGGGGTTTGTTTACCGGCGTTGCTGTGTGGAACCGGTCTTCCGCGTTCCACACAAGACCGGATTTTTCTTTATTACTGGAAAAAAATAATACAAAATAACTCGGTGTTGGCCTCAACCACTGGTAATACCGCATACCGCGGCAACCCTGAATGTTACTAATAATTGGCATAATAATTTCTTATAGCCTGTCTAACCTAACGTTACATAATTTAAATAATATTATGATGCAACGCCACATAACTGGCCACAAACTTTAGGGGATTTGTAGCCCTTCAGATACAAGATGCATCACCAAGCACCAGCCATCAGCCCACAGGTCCAGAGTGTGCAGGTAGGATTGCTCATTAAGTGAATATTGAGGTGGTTCAGGATCATCTGGTCTGGATGAACCCTGGGCGCCTCCCTAGGGAGGTGTTCCAGGCACGTCCAGCTGGGAGGAGGCCTCTGGGAAGACCCAGGACCAGGTGGAGAGATTAGATCTCCACACTGGCCTGGGAACACCTCAGGATCCCCCAGTTAGAGCTGGTTTATGTGGCCCGGGAAAGGGAAGTTTGGGGTCCCCTGCTAAAGCTGCTGCCCCTGAGACCTGATCCAGGATAAGCGGATGAAGATGAGATGAGGTGAGATGAGATAATGAAGAGCATGGTGTAGACCTAGCCTGGTCCTACCAGACTCGTACTTCATTTCATTTGCACAGAGAGTCTGGACCTACTCAATTGATAGACTTTAACTAACTTGGCAGGCAGGTGTCTGTTGAAATTTAAAACTATTGGATCTGCCCAGTGCCACTCTGGATCTGCCATAACCAATCGCTAACGTTTGGCCGGGAATCACGTTGCGCGCAGGCTGTAAACAAACACTGCATGAAGATGTAAACGAGAGCTGATTGGACCCAGATTGCAATTGATGATGATAGAGGATTCAGCACTACAATAATGAAACTGACTTGAATTTTTGACTTGAAAAAGGGGAGATTTGTGACGAGATTTATGAACATTTTTATGATTTAGAGTCAGAGGCAGAGCCAGGAGCCAGTGGTGAGGAAGAAACAGGTGAGCTAGTGTGTGAACAAGCAAGCATCAGTTCCAATAAAACCACTTTCTTTGCCCCACTGATAGTAGTGGCCCGTTATACTTTTGATCATTAGTAATAGTAAGAATTACAGTAGGAATTACAAGGCTTTAGAGAACAGTGCGCTATTGTTTGCTTAACATGTAAAGTTATAATTACATTATTTTAATATAATAGGTCGTGATCTAAAGTGGGCCGGTCTGAGGTATGAAACTCCAGGGCTGAAAATGAGTACCACTCCGGCCCTGTGTGTGTGTGTGTGTGTGTGTGTGTGTGTGTGTGTGTGTGTGTGTGTGTGTGTGTGTGTGTGTGTGTGTGTGTGTGTGTGTGTGTGTGTGTGTGTGTGTGTGTGTGTGTGTGTGAGTGTGAGAGACAGACAGACAGACAGACCGAGCGACCGACAAACCTACCAGCTGCAATATACAAGGAGAGAGAGCAGTGATCCAGAACAAAGCAGTGAATCATGGGAATAAAACGATATTTTCTCTGTTTCATCTCTTTAGAAATGCAGCTGTAGCGAGTTTCTCACTGTCTCTGTCCTCATTTATATTTTATAATGCTACAAGTTATATCCAGCTACAGAAAAAGCCTGAAAAGTCGGAGGTCAGAACGGAAGTACAGAGAGGCGTTGCTATGGAGATGATAGACCGTCTCCTCTTGACGCATTGGAACGTTGCAGACCTGCACGTTGCAAGGAGTTGCAAGTTTCAACTAGTTGTGTTTTGTGAATCTTTGGTCTGAACTGGGCTTTAGAGGCAATAAAATATCAAGTAAATGGTAAACATCAAGTAAACGTCTGATCATTTATATTTATTTTATCACATGTAAGAAAACAGTACAATTAATACAGTGTGTCAGGGCACAAAGACAAAGAAAAAACAATCCTATGCAGACGCAGAGAGGAGGGGGTCTGACATATATGTCTGTGCAGTCCAGGATCACTGTGTCAGGAAATGCAGCAAATTCAGGTGGGAGGTGCTTTCACATGTTCTAGTGATATCCACGGGTGAATGGAACCATGGAAGAAGTGAGTCCATGATGTTCTAATCCTGCTGACGGGGTCTGGTGAATCAAAAGCGATTGGCTGGATCCCTGAGTCAGGCATGCAGAAAGATACATACAGCAATTCATCGACCAGCAGTTTTTAGCTTGGTGTGGGTGATACCTGAGGCAGCATTGGCAGAGGAGATTCTGACAAAGTTTGCTTTTGCAGCTGCCTCCACTTGTTTCCAAAAGGCCAGGAAAGATTTGTATGATGCAAATCTGAAATAAAATGAATTAAAAACAAGACCTTAACACATTTTGGGTTTCGGGGAGGCGGCTTTCAGTTGTTATGGGCCCCAACTGTGGAACAGAGCCTCAGGGTCGTGGAGATTGCTGAGGTTTTTAAAATGAGGCTTAAGACCCATCTTTTTAACCAGGCTTTTAATTGATTTCTTTTAGGAAGTGCTAATCAGAGCACTTTTTATCCTTTTTTACTGTTTTAATCTCTGTGTTTGAGCCTTCATGCTTTTATTTATTGTTTTGTTTTTATGGTCTCATGTCTTTTTTTATTTTCTAGTTCGTGTTTTTAGCCTCTATGCTTTTATGCTTTTATGTTTTAGTCCCTCGTTTTTAGCCTCCATATTTTAACCCTTTACTGTTTTAGGCAACATTTTTTAATCTCCAGTGTTTCCTCAGGGGGCCTGCCAGTTTGGGTGTTGTCTCTGGTCTGGCTGCGGGGGGTGCTGTCCCGTGGACAGTTCCGTGACTAGAGGGCTCTGCACCTTGGTGCGGAGCCTCCTGTCTGCTCGGGTTGGGGTGGTCTCTGTGGCGGTGCTCCCTGTGACCTTGGACTGGGATCTCTCCCGGTGTGGTTGGCCCCCCAAAAGGTAGCTTCCTCTAGCCTCCTCTGTACCTCAGGTCTCGCTGCCCGGCCATGTCTCTGTAGTGACAGCTAGTGTTGGTGTAGGTGTTAGTCTGTGTGTCTGTGTGTCTGTGTGTCTGCATGGCTGTGTGTGTTTATGTGAATGCGTGAATGAACGTATATACATTTGTGTGTGTCTCCGTGCATGACTGTGGGAGGGTTGGGTTCTTTTAACTTTCTTCTCCTGATTTTATTTGATGTTTCTCTTTTGTTTCTGTACATCTCTGTAAGGCACTTACTTACTTTTCTGTATGAAAAGCGCCATATACATAAAGGTTGATTTGATTTGATAAAATCAAATCAACAGAAATTAGCATTAACAGATCTGTGGAGATATGATAGTTAGTTCCTTTTGGATAGGCTGCAAAGTTAAAATTTTGCTCCAGCACACACACACACACACACACACACACACACACACACACACACACACACACACACACACACACACACACACACACACACACACACACACACACACACACACACACACACACACACACAGGTGGAAAACAGTAAAATAAACCTACCTTGTATACAAGCGAATATCCTTGTGGGATCAGGTGATGTTTTGTATTGTAAATGTAGACCGCAGCTGCAGAGATTCGAGCTGCAGCTATTGGTGCCGTCTGTCCTCTTCTTTAGACACGTCCGCCTTCAGCACATTAAGCCTCTGTGCCAAAAGAGAAAAAATGTTCCAGGCGAACAGACATGGGACTGCGCCCTTCTTTAAACATCTCAGTCCCGTCGTTGAGCCCCCAAAAATCCCTGCTAGAAAATGAACACTGCAAACCTGAGTACCGGCAGTCAGGGAGAAGTTCTCCCAATGAACCTTTACTGTCCACACAGCCCTCACCTCTTCATTCACAGGGAAACAAAGGGAAAAGTTTGTCGCCTTCAGCATACACTGTATAGTACAGCTCATTGTTAGTCTTCCACAAGTTTCTTTTCACTTCTGTGTAACAGTATATGCATTAAATGTTGTTGTAAGTGACAGAAGATTCAAAAAAAAAAAAGAATATATGTACATTCAGAGGTAATCTGTCTGACTTGTTAGTGTCCATCACAAACACTCTATCTGTGCAGCGTTGTGATGCAGTCAGCAGGGGGCAGGGTTTGATTACTCACACAGACAGTGCTGCAGAGGGAGAGGAGAAAGCCAGGAGGAAAAATGTAGAACATTTCTAACAAATGAAAACCAATATGTCACTGGTTGTGTTTGTTTGGGATGATGCTTTATTTGTTCAACTGTATCTGTCGGGGGGATGGAGAGCACTGGGCAAATGTTGACATTCTGTCAGACGGAGGATGGAGGTGAATGAGTTCACTCGCTCAAATCTAGTGAGCCGCTCCTGAGAGACACTGACCCCTCACTTATTCCACATATCTGCATTATTATTGAACGGACACTGGAGATGTCATTGAACATGTGCACTGTGACGGTTGTTTTGTGAGTGCTGCAATAATCTGATTTGAAATGTAGCATTTATCTCATTTTGAGCCAAATCACCAAATGTGCATGTTTAATGCATAGAAACAAACACGCGCACAATAACATACACGTGACCACCAGTCAAACCTCCCAGCATTGCAACATGAATATTTAATCAATTTAGCCCCTGATCTATCGCTCAGTGCCAAGTTTGGCAGGGTCTCTTTGTGATATCTCTTCCTGTCTCCTATCCCTTTTTTCTGTCCTCCATATTTTTGTCTTGTACTCATCCTCTTCCACACCACCATTTGGCCATCTTTGTTTCTTTCTTATTTTCTTCACCACCAAGATCTTTTTTTAAGTGGATCATCTTGTTTTGAAAACTGGTGTGAAAACTGGTAAAAAAGGAGAGGGGATATATAGAGGAAGACGTGGAGGGAAAGGCCAAAAAGAACAGAGGAAGTTAAAAAAAAGATAACATAGAGAGAGGGGAACGAAGGGGAAAGAGGAAGGGGTGCAGATAGAAGAAGATTGTCAGGAAGTGGAAACAGGAAGAGATTGAGGTGGAAAGACAAGAGAAAAGGAGAATGTGTGTGTGTGTGTGTGTGTGTGTGTGTGTGTGTGTGTGTGTGTGTGTGTGTGTGTGTGTGTGTGTGTGTGTGTGTGTGTGTGTGTGTGTGTGTGTGTGTGTGTGTGTGTGTGTGTGTGAGGGGATGGTGCCCTAAATGTGTGTTCATCTGGGTTAATTCTCAAGGACAGAACTATTAAAGATTAACAACGAACCCCCATGTTTTATTGAGACAAGTGGCATTCAAGGCCATATGGCTCTAAACACAGACCTACTTAAAATGTGTGTGTGTGTGTGTGTGTGTGTGTGTGTGTGTGTGTGTGTGTGTGTGTGTGTGTGTGTGTGTGTGTGTGTGTGTGTGTGTGTCTGCAGGCCTTTATTTTGTCCAGACAAAAAGATCTTATTTTCTGAAAAGCCATGTCGTGACTGTAGGCATGGCGTTTTGCTGCAGTGCTGCAATGCTGCAGTCGTACCTCAATTAGATCGGCCTCACTTTATGTCCATTATGTTGGGAAATACAGTATCTGCACATATTCAATATTAGAGTGTGGACAGAAATAGATCAATAAAAACTTGCTGGGACATTAGTCTTTATATCTAAGGTTGTTACAATACAGTCCAGAATTTTAAAATCTCCATACAAAACTACTATCAAAAACAATACTTGATACCAGGGCAAAAAGTACAAAAATGACTATACATATGTTTGCATAGTGTGGAAACTCTTTCACAATCTTGGGTAGTGCTATAATAATGATAATAATAATACTAATACTACATTTGTATTGCACTTTACATTCAACACTCTCAAAGTTGAATGATGTATAAGGGAGACAGAGTGGTGTAGTTGTAGGATGGACACAGGGTGGAGAGTTGGTTTATGTAATTGATGATTGATTGGATCAGTATGAAAGAGCAGTAGGACAAGACAAGCATAGTGCTTCTTCCTACTCCTTTTCAAACATTTAATCACAAATGTATGTTGCTTAATTGTTAAACATTAACAGTGGCTACCTTATTGTTGTTTACAGAAAAAAAAAGGATTCTATTTTATTCTATTGTATAATTCTCCCGGTACCACTCAAATATGTAATACTCTCAATCTGT
Organism: Echiichthys vipera; assembly: GCF_963691815.1. Lineage (NCBI taxonomy): Eukaryota > Metazoa > Chordata > Actinopteri > Perciformes > Trachinidae > Echiichthys > Echiichthys vipera. Next base: position 25,320,973 of record NC_139842.1, read on the forward strand.
GTTTTCTTCCGTCGTTACTCCTTGACATCTTACTCAGTAACAGTTCCACCTCGTCGTTCCTCCAAGAAAAAAAAATCTCTATTTTTCACCATTGTTGTTCTTCTTCTAAAGTTACTTTCTGTACTTTCAACGTCAATGATCTTCAACTGCAGAATAACATTTGGCAATCTGCTTCCTGTTTACACCAGCACGTGTGGCATACAGAGCCATCAGTGGGTTAATATTACCTACATTACTACATTATTATTTACAGGTGGGTTGATATACCTTGATATACCTTAACGTGATTTGCATTTATTACAGCTCATGTTCAGAGTGTGGTGAAAATTGTCTGTGTTTTATGATAAGGAATGGTTGGTTTATCGTTTGAAAAATGTAGTTATCTAGCAGTATGCAGTGTCTAACTCTGACCAGCAGAGAGTGCATTCGCTATACTGTGTGTTCAGGGACAATGGAAGTCTCGCGTGAATATGTTTAGAGAATAAGAACACACACGAGTGTGTGTGGCGAACTGTGACGATTAAATACATATTTTGCTCTTTGCAGGTAAGAGGGGAGTTAGAATTGTGTTATTGATGGGTGAACATCTTATGTGGTAGTTTATAATCGCATTTGGACTTAATGTGGTATGGTTTATGAATGTTATTTGTTCAGCTAACGTAACTTTCTAAAACGGCTAGCCAGTAGTTAGCACTGGTTGCCTAGTTACCTTGAGCGAGTGGGAGACTGGAGAGAAGAACTATGAGATGGACTAAAGAGCCCGGACTGCTTATGTATAGTTCATAGATAAATAAATAAGTAAGTAAAATGGGAACATCATTGATTTGGGTTATGTGACAATGTTTGATACACTTGATTGTCTGACTGGATTGGAGAAACAAATTGATTATTGGATGTACATGATGAAACTGGTCTGGAATATCAATGCAACAGACATGATTATTGTTTTGATGTTGGTGCAGATGTTCATACTTTTTGTGTTAGAATATTGAATACATTCAGAGAACTATTTATTCGGAGTGTAAAGTTACTGCATGTGCCTGTGTGCGTAGCGAAATGTGATGATAAAATACATATTTTTGCTCTTTGCTGAACAAAATAAAATACTTTTAAATTAAATGTGTAGTGGAGGGAAACTTCACTTTGTACCACGCTACATATTTTGGTAGAAGAGGATTGTTGATTCAGCGCACGGCCCAGCTGCATAGAAGCGTAGACTGTCAGAGCAGAGGAGGACCATGGAGGAAACAAGGGATGAAGTAAGCAGGGTACTGCTGATGCTGGAGGAGAAGGAGCTAATTTTCTTTTGTGAGCATTTAAAGTGTAATGCACCTGTTGGGGGGTTCGCCAGCAAAACAAGACGCATCCTCATCAGGTTGATGGAGATGACGTTAGATCAAATGGAGGAGGATGAAGAGTCTGCAGAGTAATATCAGCAGTATCTGCAGCATGTACTGTCCTACCTGGCCTCTCTGGAGCCAACACCGGGGGAAACTGAGGCTGAGACAAATGAGTTAGAGAAGTTGAATATGCAGTACCAGAAGTAACAGCAGCAGATGGAAGAGGAAATCGGGGCACTGGAGGATCAGACCAAGCAGAAGACACAAGCCGCAAGGGGAGACACTGCACCTGCCATCGTGACTGCAAAGAAAGAGGACACAAAGACTGCCACCACAGCACCAACCCGACTGCCTGAGGTGACTCTTAAGAAGTTCTGGATAACTGGTCAGATTGGTGAAGCTGGTCAAAAGGACAAATTGTCCTATACAAGCCTCATAATCCAGATCGAATATTGACAGCGGAAAGGACATGCAGCAGCGGAGATCATTGAAGCAGTCACACGTGCTGTGAGCCCAGGTCTTCATCTGGGGAGATGTTGGAGATAAAGCGAAAGTTGACGCTGCACACCCTCAAGACCATACTCAAGGGTCACTACAAAGTGGACTCCTCCTCCAACCTACTGCATCGCCTGATGAACATGACACAAGATCCAAAAGAGTCAGCACAGAATTTCTTATTCAGACCAATAGAACTGAAAGAGAAGCTAATAAGAAAATCCAGTGATGATGATGCAGGTGAGGAAGGTGAGCAGGTAAGTGCAGAGTTAAAAATTCCTCCGCTCCATAGAGACTGGTCTTTACAGTGATGTGGTCAAGTTTCAGCTCGAGCCGTATCTCAGTAACCGTAGTGAGGTGATAATTGAGCAAAAACAACAGATGAGGTGTTAATTGAGTGGATCAGTGAGGCTGCAAACTTAAGTCAGGAAAGACAGAAAAAACTAAGAAAGACAGTGATAAACAAGCCCCCAAAAGTCAGTGAAGTGCAGGCAGTCATTCACAGTGAAGCAGGGGAGAAAAGTAATAAATGTCAGGGACCTAAGACAGAGACAGACTCAATAGAAGCACTCAAGGTTGAGGTTCTAGAAATGAAAAAGTTTATGTTGATGTTGTTGATGACAGACCACACAAGCTAGACCGACAGAGAAAACGTTCACAGCCAGCTGTAGTCGGCCCAAGGGTTGTAGGGCATGTCAGGAAGCTCAGATATGTGACTCCTGCAGACATTGCTTTAAGTGTGGGCAAGAGGGGCATCTCTCCAGAGGATGTCGACGGATCAGAAAGCAGGAAAACGAGACTCGGCTGCCGAGCTGGGACCCTTGGTAGCCTGTGGATCATCTAGTCTCAACATGCTGCAACCTGTCCCCCCTCACGCACTGCCTCAAACAATCAGTCAACTACCTCCCACCATGACGCACGGAAAGACTCATCAAGTTGATTGCCAAGAGACACACTGTCCATTGCACACTGGATAAAGTTCCAGGAGTAGCATTATGGGACTCAGGCGCTCAGGCAACCATCATTAATGAAGACTGGAGAAAGCAGCACTTACCACACAGCACAGTGAGACCTCTCAGTGAACTGCCAACCAGACTGAGATCCACTTTATGGGCTGGGTGGAGATAGAGTTTAGACTAGGAAAGACTAGAAAGAATCCGCCATGACAAAGCCACTTCTAGTACCTATTTTAGTGTCAAGTGACCAACACGTAGCAGCAGAGCCCATAATTGGCTACAATGTGATCGAGGAAATAACAGGAGAGGGTAGTCAGACAACAAGGACAGCGACCATTCATACTGCCTTCCAGATAACAGTCAAGACAGCACAAGCAGTGCTTTAGCTTATCCATGCCCCTATTAGTGATGAAGATGTAGGAATTGCACATACATGAAAACAAACACTCACTTTAGGCACTGGACAGGTCACCACAATGTATGTTAATGTCAACATTGGGGCGCAGTATAATGGCCAAGACCTACTTCTAGTCCCAAGTGAAGAGCCGGCATTGCCAGAGGGGGTAGTGATAGAGGAGGGTCTAGTCAGTGGCCCCAGTAAGAGGTCAGGTTATGTACCAGTCCCCAAACAAGCACAGTGTAACCCTGACCCAGCGCACTGTTTTTGGTCACCTGCAAAAAGTAAAGACTGCCTAAGCAGCCAGGGTTGAGCAGATAACCAGAGCAGAGAGATTAAAGCCACCAACTAACACAGCATTAGCCCCAGGCAACAACTTAAAGAAACATAAATCCACCTGGTGGGACCCTCCGGTCGACCTTAGTCACTTAAAGGAGGAGCAAAGAGCTACTAAGAGAGGAGTGACACGTGTTTGCATACGACGATCATGACATCGGCTCAATCCCCTCACTGAATCTCCACATCACGCTGCACCACACCACCCCAGTAAGAAAAATGTACATGGCTGTTCCAAAACCGCTGCACCAGGAGGTGAAAGAGTATATCCAGGACTTGGTGAATCAGGGCTGGATTACTTCTTCATGCTCTCCGTATGCCACACCGGTCGTGTGCGTGCGAAAGAAGGATGGGACTTTAAGACTGTGTTGCGACTACAGAGAGCTGAAATGAATGCAGGTAAACAAGTTGATTATTGGATGTACATGATGAAACTGGTCTGGAATATCAATGCGACAGACATTGTTTTGATGTTGGTGCAGAGGTTCTTCCTTTTTGTGTTAGAATATTGAATACGTTCAGAGAACGAGAAGAAGAAGAAGAATTCCTTTTATTCATCCTGCAAGGGGAAATTCAATTTTTTCACTCTGTTATTATTATTATACAGGTTACACACCCACAGGCCCGAAATACACACATGCACAAACAGGACCTATATACATGCAATTAATGGAGAGATGTCAGAGCGAGGGGGCTGCCAATGGCTCAGCGCCCACACAGGGACTCAAACCGGCGACCCTCTGGTTCCCAGCCGAGTCACCTATGGACCACTGCCACCCCTAACACACACACACACTTGAGTGTAAAGTTACTGCGTGTGTGTGTGTGGCGAACTGTGATAATAAATACATATTTTTTCTCTTTGCAGAATAAAATAAAGGAGTCTTAAATCAAATGTGTAGTGGAGGGCAACTTCACTCTGTACCACGCTACACACGCACATGCTCAGTGTACACAAATATTCCTGAGGTGGTAGAAGGAGGTCTTGCAGAGATGTTTGATGTGGGTGTCAAAAGAGAGATCAGTGTTGAATCTTACCCCCAGGTTGGTGACTGTTGATGACGGGGATGTTTCGACCAGAGAATGTGATGTGTGTTATGGGAGATGACCGGACCTGGTGTGGTGTGCCAACTAAAATAGTTTCTGTTTTGGAGGCACTGAGCTGAAGAAAGTTGTTTGTCATCTACGCCTTTATCTCCTCAAGGCAGGAGCTCAGTGTTGATGATGAAGAAGATGATGATGGTGATGAAGAAGATGATGACAGTGAGGCTGCAGATGAGAATGGTCCACAACTACATTCGTCAGTCACATATTTTGTGGGAAACATAAAACTTTAAGGCCTCCATAATTAACTTAACACACTGCACAGATCAAATAAACAAGTTTAAGGACAGAAACAGACACATAAACAAACACACACACGCACTCGGAAACAAAAAACAAACAACAACCATGTGTTTAAATTCATTGAGGTGTAGGTGGCAGAAGAACCACCGACCGTCACTCCTCCTCTCTATGTCCTCTGAGAGAAATCCTTCTTTTCTTCTACAGGAACACCCCCACGGCACTGTATCATCTACAGCTATGCCATGTTACACTGATCTCTGTTTATATATATATATATATATATATGTGTGTGTGTGTGTGTGTGTTTGTGTTTGTGTGTGTGACACACAGTGCTGCCACCAGTGCAATTAGTGAGTCATGTATGCAACCCACAGGGATTCTTGTTAATTTGAGACTTCTGAGACCCACAGGGCCTGTCTAACTTGTTTTTGTGCATTACTGTCCCTTCCTGGTTAATGGTGTATTTTGGGGCATTAAATGCTGTTCTTGTATGTACAAACTCCAGTTAATAATAGCATTGTGTCATTTGAACATTGTACCCTTTGGTTGTGCAGTGAAGTCATATACAGTAAAACCTACAACTTTCAACAACGTACAAACAGTAAAATTCAGCAGTGGTGCATAAATGACAAAACATGTCTCATTTACACAACGTCAGGAAGTTATTCAATCATTTAAAAATGTTTGATGTTCAAAACTCACAGACCCTGTATAGTCCTCACATACTGTGTCGTATGTTCTGAACTGAACTGATCCGGAGACTTTACCGATCCCCAGAGACTTTGTCTTTGTTAAAAAGCAGCAGCTCCAGCTGGGCCAAGGCCGTTTAAGCAGCCTAGCTCTGCTGCCATTGAGAGGACACTGGTCAAGTCCCTGGAAAAGACGCCTAGTTGTACGACAAGGTCACCGATCATTTTCTGGAAAAGGAACGAAGGGTAGAATTTACATATAAATAAACAAACACATTTATGATGTAGGCCGGAAAAATGAGCTTTCCCTCCTTCAAAAACCAGCAATCTTCACTGGTAGAAAATTCCTTCTCCTTGTCTCCCTAACAGTGGAGAAGCAGGACGCCGTACAGTGTGACAGGGATCTGCAGCACGGTCTGCAGCCTCCCACCGCCTCGGCTCCACCCAGGACATTTGAATGTCCCACTGATGGAAACAGTCCCACATGTTTGTTGTTGTTTACCTGTACTTTACACATGGATGGTACGTAAACACGTACGCCACGTGAGCCAGGGTGAGCAGATCAGAGCACATGTTAACATTTCCACTCTGTAGGGTGGTTTACCTTTTTTGTGTTTTTAAGCTCCAAAAACGTTGTCGCCGTCTAAACGATAAGCACATCAGATTTTCATCCGGGAGCGTTGTTGAGTAAACAGGGCCTTAGTTTCAGAGGAGGCATTCTAAAGAGGTTATTAGGAAGTCCATTTCATCAGTTGGTTCAGTTAGCTACGCACAAAAGAACATGTTTGTGTGTGCATCCCCTTAAATATTTACATTACTGCCAATAAGAAATGAGACTTTGTGGAAAAGCTTCGCTTTTTTCCGCTTTTTTTTCCTAATCCTGAACACCGCAGCATACACAGTCTTTTTAATCTTTCAGCTTTTGTTATGCATTTGCCCTAAAAGCTTTACTGATATGAACATTTATTTGTATTTTCCAAACCCTTTGGAAGAAGCTCTTTCATGCTGACAAATAATTTAGCTTGTCTCTGGTTTTAGGATCCAACATTTCAGTTCTGCTTCAATTCAGCTGTCAGTTGACTAATGTGTAATATGCTGAACAGGCTGTGCTTGAAGGTGACATCGAGGCAGACTCTGCATCTGTAGGTTGCCATGGTGATGATGGATGCATAACTCCTGCAGTGACAGCTCAGGAAAACCATGCTGGGTAAACATGGCCTCCCTTGAGAGCGGGACAACCGGTAATGACACCACAGAGGAAAACACACACACACACACACACACACACTCGCACACACGCACGCACACACACACAGAGAAAACTCACCCGGGACTGGGGTGCTTTAGTTGTTAACAACTCCATCATCCTTCCCTCCCTCTCCCTTTTCTCACTTCTATCTATATCTGTCCTTTGTAACCCCTGTCTCTTTATCAGGCCCAAAGTATTCTCCCTTATTCAGCCAAAAGTGGGCCACAGAGCAAAACCCTATCTCAGCTACAGTATGCACACACTCATGCACATACACACATACGCTCGCTCGCATGGACACAGAGAGTCAATGCTAATTAGCTCTACAAACAGGTCCCAGCTTGCTTTGCATGTGTGTGTGCGTGTCAGGGTGAATGAGGGGCAGTGTGCCGTTAACTAACTAGTGTGTCAGGATTTCTTTTTCTGTCCTCATTTACGGAAATGAAGTTTGGCCCCTGAGTGACCCATATCTCCCGACACCGGGAGGCAGAGAAGGAGGAGGGAGGAAGAGAAAGAGACATTAAAGAGACATATTTTTTTAATTTATATATGGGAGACATCAAATGGGCAGAGGAAGATGAGGAACTGCAACAAAGTGAGGTAAGGGAGGGAGGCCGACATGTGGATAGAGAGAGAGAGAGAGAGAGAGAGAGAGAGAGAGAGAGAGAGAGAGAGAGAGAGAGAGAGAGAGAGAGAGAGAGAGAGAGAGAGAGAGAGAGACAGAGACAGAGACAGAGACAGAGACAGATGATGATGACTTAGCTGTACCAGTTGGACTTTTCCTTGTAAGGCAAAGAGATGAGGCCAAATTCAGTGCTCTAAAGTCAGATGGTACATGGTTCAGTGAATACAGCTAATGAACCAGATCCTTGGTCCCCTCTCCATATACAGCCCTGGACAGCAGGGTTTCCTTTACAGATTTGTGGTAAAGCAGAAGCCATGTTCTAAATCCTGTCCCATTTTAGCATCTATCTTGTGTACCATTGCTAAAGATGTCCACTGTTGTTCAAAAACACATCAGAAATACATACATGAGCTTCACAACTGCACTGAGTGACTTGTTCCTTCATTACCATGAAATAGGCAGTGTAGTTTATTTTGAGACAATCCAGCCAAGTTGCCATTGTACGTTTCTGCGTCACTGTTTGATGCGCTGGGTAGAGACGCTCCACTGTTGCAGTTTAAACACGTGGTAACGTTGTGAATTCAATCCAAAACTACGTAGTCAGGTTTAGGCAACAAAATTACTGGGTTAGGGTTACAAAAAACAAAACCTAATCCTTAGGAAAATATTGTGTTTTTGGTTCAAGTAAGCTTCTTACGTACCTTAAGTTACACTTTCACACAGGACATGAATGGGACAATAACTGAGTGTGTACAAGTGTGTGTATGACCCATAGACGCTGCAGTATCTTTAGCCTGTACTAGAGCGAGTGGCCGGCAGGGGGCGTGTTGTTGCAGAAAGACTTCCAGTTAAATGCAAGTCAAGGGGAAAATGGCCTAGTTCTTACTTGATCCGTCGCTACAAAAAACTGGTCGCAGTGGTTTTTATTGCATCTATTGTTAGTTTGATACCTTTTACAATACCCACCGGTGTTCATTTTTTCAAATTCGGTCCCAGTTTGAGTCAAATAGGTGGCAGAAGGAGGTCTTGCAGAGATGTTTGATGTGAGTGTCAAAAGAGAGATGACTGTCGAATTTTACCCCCAGGTTGGTGACAAAAAGAGGATGAGGAGGACAATTAAAAATGGATAAAAAATACGTTTTAATACAGAGTGGAAAGTGTAAAGGGATGGCAAGGTTCTCGACTGGCTGTGTACGATGCCACAACAGAGGAGATGCACTGTGGGGAGTGGAGGAAGCAGAGGGGAGAGTCTGCTGCTCCTCCTCTTTAAGGACTCAGAGCCTCAGTCTGTGCTCTGTGCTCTGTGAAAGGGTTTTTCAATCAGTGTCTGACCTCCACGTTACAGTGGAATGTAGTTTGGTTTCTGTTAATTTTTATGATTGTTATTGTTGTTGTTTATCTAAATGTTTTTCAGTCAAAAAAGTCAAATATGTCTTATCTTGAAGAGCAACATAAACGTATATGTCATTTGTTATAAATGTAATGTTTATTGGTAATCTAAAATTAAAAAACAAATTTGATCCTGGGTATCAAGAATCAGTGACAAATGGATTACAGTTGGGTGTTAACTAAATAAATGAGACTATCAGTGAGATGATTGGCTGTTTTTATTTCTATTAATTTCTATTCTAAATGCTGCTACACCAGGTCAGACACAGCTGGAAGTCATTCTAGTCATTAATGAGATTAAGTTGGTTAATAACTCAACGACACTTTAATGTGGATTCTAGAGTTAAAGAACCATTCTTATGCATTTTTTGAGTCGTTCACCTTTATTTTAGGCACAAAAAACAAATTTGCTGGTGGCCAAAAAAGTTCCCTTCAGGCCCTGGTACCTGCCCTTCTAGATTTTACTCCTCTCCAAATATGTCTCTCAGCAATTCATGGTAGTTAAACTACATTACCCAGGGCACACTATGTGACGCTTGCCTCTGCTCTTGCCAGTAGACTATTACATGACGTGACACCCACTAGTTTGTTGTCACATTAACACTAACTCATGAGCTAAAAATAAATAAATAAATAAAAAAGGAACTCATGAGCCACAACCATGCTGGATAAACAGGAAAAGCAGAAGATTAAAAACATGACAGTAAGGTTGGCCTGGCTCCGACAGTCAAATTATACTGAGCCAGAATTTGCAGGTTAGCAGGAACAAGCTAACATTAGCTATAGCAACAGGCTGTTTGCTCATGCCGCCAACTGCGATGTTAGCAATACCCTCAATCAAGATGAATGGCCAGACTGTCAAAGGATTATGGTATTTTTTAAAACCTGACTGCCCTGTATAGTATATGGATATTAAGTGATGGAAAGTAACTAAGTACATTTACTCAAGTACTGTACTTAAGTAGAGTGTTGACGTACTTCTACATTTACTCAAGTAACATTTCAGATGCAGGACTTTTACTACACTGTGGAATTACTGTGTTAACTTAAAGTGAAATTCGGGTTTGAAATTATCCCAGGGTCTTTTTCGGCAAATACACTGATCAAATAAGCCATTGAGACAATTATTTTCGTGTAACAACTATTAACACAGAAATTCCGGAAAGTCGCCAACAGTGGAATGCAGCTATCACAGATTAGCTCGGGCGTACGTATACAAGTATGAAGATTCTTTAAGTACAGGGACTTAAAAGTTGAGTTCTCTTCTAAGCCTGGTGCATTCCTTCCCTGAAAGTATACGGGTCTCTTGACGGGAATGTTTAATTTGAATAGCTGCAACCAAAGAAGTGATTTTGTCTGCAGTAGAAGCAAATTCTCTGTCAGTGCATGACGGAGCTCATGGTAGTAATTTCTGACTCTGGCAGGTTGAGACTGTATAACTTTGTGGACAGCTTTTGAGCTGGTTTTCAACACAAGTTTAACTTTCTCTCTCTGTGTTGCAATCGGCAGATCAATTAGATTTTGATCTAATTCCCTAAAATGGTCCTCAATGTTATGATCGCAGTTGTCTGGATCAAACACGTCCATATCTTTAGCTAGAAGCTCAAGCTCCTGAAGGCGGGGACATTGTGAGGTCACCGTTTGTGAGGGCAAGACTATGCTAGCTCTGTCATCACTCTCAAAGTGATGCAGTGAGGAGATAGAGCAGGACTGAACTTTCCTAGTCTGCTCTGGAGAGGGCGTTAATCTCTCATTGAGGGATACATTTGAATCTGAAAAGCCAGAATGAGCGTGGCTGAATGACTTTGGTGTGGCAAGAGTTTCTGATCTGAGCCCTAACAATTCCTTTTTGTGTGAGAAGAGCTCTGACTCTGTTGAGTGCAACTCTTCTAAATAACGCAGGACTTTATGATTTGCTATCTGAACTTCACTAATGAGACTAGCATTTTGAGCTTTAAGGGATTCTATCTCCTTTTCTAATGCTGTTTTGCTCTGACAGACAATGTTAGTTTGTCGGTAGAAGTTCAGGAGCAAAATTCTCAACACTGACCCTTTAGATGTGTGGGTCTATTTCTTTACTGCACTCACTTAAGTTCAATGTGTTAATGAACTCAGGGTAGCCAGGCTCAAGGCTCTGTGCTAGGGAAGAAATGAAATTCTCTACACGTGAGTTCTCCATTTTGTTAAAATGGAAGGTTAGATTAAAACTTGTTGTCCAGTACAACAATGCAATTGTTTTGGCTCTGGTGTTGCCTGGCAGACACCTTGTGATATGACTTGGGCATTACACTAGCCTAAAACAACAGTTCCTCTGGTCTACACAATGTGGGTAGCTTGCTCCCTGATTCTGTGACCAGAGTTCACACTAACTGAGATGCAGGGCAGTCAGTCAGGGGATTCTATCTGTAATGTACTACTTAAGCTGAGACACGTGGAAGAAACAGCTGGGTATGTTACTTTATTTCACAGGTTTGGTAGCACACTGTGGCTCTATCTATCTCCACTCAGGTTGAAATGCAAGGTAGTTCCAACAGAGTTCAAGCTCTCTGGTTCATAGGGCCAAAAATATGACGAAATATTAGTATCATACAATTATGAATTATTGCCAACAGCCAACATAACTAAGCCTCACACAGGGCACCAATGTAGGTACTTTAGGTTAATTGGATCAAAAGTGTGACTATGAAATGAAATATTTGAAAAAGAAAATTAATAAATAAAAACTACTAGAAATTAAAAACTTTAATTTATTAAAAACTTCACACAGAGAACCAATTAAATGTAGGGCCTTGATGGTGTGAACATTTAAGTTACACAAAAGCCAGCAGGCTGAAGACCTCAGAAGTTATAATCAAGTTATAACAAAGTTACAGTTCTATCTAGCGGTTCATACAGTCCTATAACCTGTAGTAATGCCTAATTGGTGATTAGTTACCAGTCCATGAGATGGGAAAGATACGTTGGGTTACTTGAAGCCGGTGGTTGTTCCTTGTGAAGGAAGCTGGTTGAAGAAAAGGTTCATGTCTTGGTTGTTGCTCTTAGACAAAAGAGGACTCCGATCGCTCTTTGTTCTGCTCAGTTCAGTTGGTAACCGGTTGGTTAACCTGGCTGGTGATCCTACACTATACAGGCCATGTTAGGGCCTAGGGACAGCGGGGCAGCTGGTCCCTGGATCCAGCAGGAGAGGGTCGAGTTGAGTGTGGAGATTTGAAGGAAGAGAGACCAAGAGAGAGAGAGAGAGAGAGCAGGAAGTGTCCTACAGTTTTATAGACACTGATGATGTCATCACCTAAAGACGAGGCAGTCGAGGGTAACAGGAACGGGGAAACAACGGGCGGTCAGGAAACAGGACAGGGAAACAGGAACGTGGGAAACTCCGGAAAGAAACAAAGAAACAATGATTAACAAACAATCAACACAGAGCGCAAATACCAGAACGAACAAGAAACGGGAGCCAACCGACCAAGAGTTTACCAAGTAAATGACAACAACGGTTCGGCGCTGCATTCATGTCACCTGCGGCTTCTTATACTCCTGGAGGTGATCAGCGTAACTCGCTGCATCTGAGGTGAAACCACGCCTACCCGTTACTGGACAAATCCCCCCCCCCCCTCGGGCCTTCCCTGATGAGCCCGGTAGAAATCCCTGATCAGGGACGGGTCAAGGATCAGGGATGGAGAAACCCAGCTCCTCTCCTCAGGACCCTATCCCTCCCAGTCGACCAGATACTGGAACCTGCGCCCTCTGCGTCGCACGTCCAAAATAGAACTGACCGTGAACGCAATGTTGAAGAGACGTGTCAACCAAGACAGCCCCTCCAAACCCAAAGCTTTCAGCATTTCTGGACGAATCTCATCAACCCCTGGGGCTATGCCACTGTGGAGTTGTTTGACTACCTCAGAGACTTCCGCCAGGGATATTGACAATGATTCCCCATCAGCCTCCAGCTCTGCCTCTACAAAAGAGGCATATAAGTCGGATTAAGGAGTTCCTCAAAGTGCTCCTTCCACAGCCCGACTACCTCATCAGCTGAGGTCACCAGCGTCCCGTCCTTACTGTTAACAGCTTGGACGGTTCCCCGTTTCCCCCTCCTGAGATGTCGAATGGTTTTCCAGAAGCACGCTGCAGCCCTTCTGGCCTTTCAGTACCATGCAACTGCCTCCGGAGTCTTCTGGGATAACATATCCTGGAAGGCCTCCTTCTTCAGTCGGACAGCTTCCCTGACCACCGGTGTCCACCATGGTGTTCGAGGGTTACAGCCCCTTGCGGCACCTAAGACCTTGAGGCCACAGCTCACCGCTGCAGCTTCAGCAATGGAAGCTGTGAACTTTGCCCACTCCGGTTCAATGCCCCCAACCTCCACAGGGATGCCAGAAAAGCTCACCAGATGGTGATCAGTTGACAGCTCTGCCCCTCCCTTCACTCGAGTGTCCAAAACATACGGCCTCAGATCAGATGATACGATCACAAAATTGATCATCGACCTTTGGCCTAGGGTGCTCTGGTACCACATACACTTATGAGCATCCTTATGTTCGAACATGGTGTTAGTTATAGACAATCCGTGACTAGCACAGAAGTCTAATAACGGACGACAACTCGGATATAGTTCAGGGAGGCCGTTCCTCCCAATCACGCCTCTCCAGGTGTCTCCATCATTGCCCACATGGGCATTGAAGTCTCCCAGCAGAACTATGGAGTCCCCTACTGGAGCCCCATGCAGGACTCCATTCAGGGTCTCCAAGAAGGCAGAATACTCTGAACTGCTGTTCAGTGCATATGCACAAACAACAGTCAGAGTTTCCCACCTACTACCCGCAGGCGTAAGGAGGCGACCCTCTCGTCCACCGGGGTGAACTCCAACACCGCGGCGCTCAGCCCGGCACCTCACACCCTGGGCAACTCCAGAGAAGAATAGGGTCCAACCCCTATCCAGAAGTACGGTTCCAGAACCAAGACTGTGTGTGGAGGTAAGCCCCACCAGATCTAACTGGTAGCGCTCCACCTCCTGCACAAGCTCCGGCTCCTTCCCCGACAGAGAGGTGACATTCCACGTCCTCAGAGCCAGCTTCTGCGCACCCGACCCAAGTGGTTCCTCCTGCGATTGGTGGGCCCACAGGAAGGAGAGGAGGGAGGTGCCACGTCACTTTTTTGGGCTGTGCCCGGCCGGGCTCCATGGCAAACCCGGCCACCAGGCGCTCGCCGGCAAGCCCTCCATCTGGGCCTGGCTCCAGACGGGGGCCCCTGGCTTCCTCCGGGAAGGGTCTCTCTTCCTCTTCCTCGTTTGTCCATTGAGTCTTTGTGAACCATTCTTAGTCCCACTTTGCCATGGGAGACCCTACCAGGAGCACTAGGCTCCAGACAACACAGCCCTCAGGTTCACACAACACACAAACCTCTCCACCACGATAAAGTGATGGTTCCAATGGCAATGTTTTAATGCAACAGCATTTTTACCATGGTCAACTGCTAAAAAGAGCTCATATGCTAGCTTATATACTTATGAGGATGTTCCTCATAAGTTTTACTTATATAGCATCTACTCACCATCATTTTCTGGTTTTAGAAAGGCCATGATCTCACATCCTCACTACCCCAGTGTTTCTGAGCCTCTAAAACAGAGACGTCTTTTTTAGCCACTAATACTGCTCCAAATAACACCAAACATGAGAAGAGTCCTTAAACAGAAAACAAAGCGCCAACCATGTAGTTAGTGAATCCAGAATTTATTAAAAGAGTGTTTTGAGAGACTTACCTATTGGCCCAGGTACCAGCTCCTCTCATAGTAAAGTCCATTCAAGTGGATTATCAAAGTCAATCCAAAAGGAAGGAGCCCATTGATGATTTATTCCAACAAAACAGGGTGGTTTGCTGCAGACATGGTAACCTCTCTGTCTAAGCGTCTCCATTTGCCTCTCAATGTCCAGATTCAAAACCATAAGCCACTGGTTTATCAGAGCACGGTCATCGTACTACAATGGCAGCCTATTAAACGTTTCTGGATTGTAAGCTTTCATTTTTGTTTCTCAGTTGCAAAAGATACAAACACAAACCCTTCTGTCTCTCTTCACTTCAATTTGCAGGCTAGTCGGCTTTACCCGTACCTGCATTCACTGTGCGTTTTCAGGCAACACACCCCCCCCTGACCCCTGACCCTTGAGATCAGCAAGGAAAGCTGTGTGTGACTTTTCCAAAGCTTTTATTAACTATATATATTTATATATATTTCACCAACTGCCACTTGTTTTGCTGGAATAAATCATCAATGGGCTCCGTCCTTTTGGATTGACTTTGGTAATCCACTTGAATGGACTTTACTATGAGAGGAGCTGGTACAGGGGCCAGTTGGTAAGTCTTTAAAACACTCTTTTAATAAACTCTGGGTTCACTAACTACGCTGTTGGTGCTTTGTTTTCTGTGTAGGGACTCTTCTCATGCTACTGCAGAGTTTTGTTGTTATTTGGAGCAGTATTAGTGGTTAAAAAAGACGTTTTAATGTGTTAAAATGTGATGAGGTTATTAAAGTATTTCTTATTCTAATTCTGATTCTGATTAAACTCGCTGCCCAAAGCTAATACATGTCAGCCGCTGCAGGGTGTTAGTGTCTCTCCGGAAAATCTACGTTAATCATACACAAAAAAAAAATGTCTTGATGGCTTATTTGATGACCGAATTTGCCTCAAAGACCCTGGGATGATTTTACAACATGATTTCATCCTTCTTGTGCTGGTGCTCCTTTATGTTTTCCATGGCTTCCTGCGGTGATAGATAATATCAGACAGTTTAGGTATAGAAATCAGGAAGGGGAATGTAAAGCACACTGGTGGTGATATAGTTTTTTTTTTCACAATCTTGGGTAGTGCTAATATGTATAAAGGAGGCATATAGTTGTTTAGTTGAAGGATGGCAACAAGGGTGGAGAGTTGGTTTATACTATATTTATATTGATGTATTGAGTCTTTGTCATGGCTTCCTCCGGTGATGGATAATTTTTGTAATATTTCACCATATTTATTTTGTATCTTCTCTGCTCTGCTTTTCACCATTGCTGTTATTCCTCCAAAGTCTTGTCTGTATTTTCACCGTATGCATCCATGATTTTCAACCACAGAGTGATGTTAGAAAATCTGCGTCCTGTTTACACCGGCATGCACATGTCCATTGTATGCACATGATATGCATTTTCAGGTGTTTTAATATGGACCAATTTTTACAACTGTGTGGATGTAGCCTATAAAACATGATGTATTTGTATAGATTAACTACCCAACAGTATATGAAGTAGGTAATGCATTTATAATAAAGTATTAGTAGAATCCATTATTATGACAAAATCAACACTCACAGGAGTCTGTTTCTGCTGAACTACTTTTACTTTTTATACTTGGACTGTGAGAAACCCCCAACCCTCCAAAGTATATTGTGGTTGCCCCCCATTCAACCCCACCCCCCGGTGACCTGACCTCATATTTGATCTGGCTTGGTTATGTGAATTGAGCGAGTTTTCTGGGTTATTATTGATCCTGTGGTGTCGATCTCAGATTATAGCTGGGTTAATGGGGGTGGTGTTGACGTAGCTTGCAATATAACGATATTTACTTTTGGTAGATACTATCTCCATATGGAGCTTTACATCTTGCTAAGAGGCTGTTGGATTTCCAGGGTCTTTGGTAAGCTGTGATTATCTGAATAGCCTGATGGAAATTAAAGACTCTGCTTCCACCACATCATTCTTGGTTATTGTTTACAAGAATATCAACTTAGTGCTGTTCCCAGGTTTTAAATTAAATTTGTATCAGCAGTGTAGGGTCACCTACACAAGCCACCCTCCATTGTCATTTGATACATTGTTATTATAAAAATATAAATGAAAGCTGCTTTAAATCTAAATTACTAACATCATGTGGGACAGATTGAGGTGACGCTCTGTAGAAGTCATGCAAACTGCATGTTTCCTTATAGACCTGCCATTCTTTCATGCTTCGACATTTAAAATCCCCTTTTGTAATTCCAACACTTTTTCACCTTATGACAGCTGAAAGGAGAGCAAAAGTCAAATACTTCTGAGAGGTTGAGCAAATGTTCAGCAGGAACTCTCTGCTCCATGCAGGGTGTGCCACTTAATGCTGCCCAGAGCTGGCACAGACTTGTAAAAACATTTGAGTACCTTGACTACTCCATCTGGATACAGCAGAGTGTTATGTGAGTGTCTTAGCTGCAGCTCTGGTGGATTAACCCTTGCTGCGATAATGAGTGTTGATGGTAACCTAAAGACGTGGGAATCCACCACTCCGATCAGAGGATCAGCTCAGTAATCTGCATGACCAGGCAGGGAGACAGAGACAACCCACGGCCTATCTTTTGAGACACCTATGGAAGAAAGAGACAGTTAAGATTTTGAGTTAAGGGATTAGAACAAAGGAGAGACGGACTGTTTTTGAAGCCAAAAATAGCCTTCATGTAAGAGAGGAAAACAAACGAATCTAAGGTACTTCTGTAATGCAGTGATACGGAAGGTCGGCCTCAAAGCTGCCTGTGTTGCTATGGAAAAAGATAATTTAGTGGATCATTTTATGTGCATAGTTGCTATCAATCTCTGTTGTGTGATAGCATGATCTACATTACATTCTCTCTAGCTCCTAACATGGAGGTGTTCAGACAATGAAAATATGAAGTTAATTCAAGGAACCTTTAGCTTGGTTTTCATGTCTATAATTTCATTATCTTTTCTTGTGTAATTTATCAGCACTTTATGATTTGGGATCTGTAGATTGGTGTCTTATTTTCTATCACTGTAAGTATTGAAAGGAACATCAAGTGTGCGGGAGAGAGAATGGGAAAGAGAGGAAACATGCACAAAGATACTTATGCATGTACACTCACTGGCCACTTTATTAGGTACACCTTGCTAGTACCGGGTTGGACCCCCTTTTTGTCTTCAGAACTGCTTTAATCCTTTGTGGCATAGATTCAACAAGGTACTGGAAACATTCCTTAGAGAGTTTGGTCCTTATTGACAGGATAGCATCACGCTGTTGCTGCAGATTTGTCGGCTGCACATCCATGATGCCAATCTCCCGTTCCACCACATCCCAAAGGTGCTCTATTGGACTGAGATCTGGTGACTGTGGAGGCCATTGACTACAGTGAACTCATTGTTCAAGAAACCAGTCTGAGATGATTCACGCTTTATGACATTATCCTGCTGGAAGTAGCCATCAGAAGATGGGTCCACTGTGGTCATAAAGGGATGGGCTAGGTCAGCAACAATACTCAAGTAGGCTGTGGCGTTGACACGATGCTCAGTTAGTACTAATGGGCCCAAAGTGTGCCATGAAAATATCCCCCACATCATTACACCACCAGCAGCAGCCTGAACCGTTGATACTAGGCAGGATGGACCCATGCCCTCATGACGCCAAATTCTGACCCTACCATCCGAATGTCACAGCAGAAATCGAGACTCATCAGACCAGGCAACGCTTTCCAATCTTCTATTGTCCAGTTTTGGTGAGCCTTTGCGAACTGTAGCCTCAGTTTCCTGTTCTTAGCTGACAGGAGTTGCACTGGTGTGGTCTTATGCTGCTGTAGCCCATCCCCCTCAAGGTTCGATGTGTTGTGCGTTCACAGATGCTCCCCTGCATTCCTCTGTTGGAACCAGTGGATATTTGAGTTACTGTTGCTTTTCTATCAGCTCCTACCAGTCTGGCCATTCTCCTCTGACCTCTGGCATCAACAAGGCATTTGCGCCCACAGAACTGTCGGTCACTGGATATTTTCTCTTTTTGGGACCATTCTCTGTAAACCCTAGAGATGGTTGTGCGTGAAAATCAGACCTGCCCGTCTGGCACCAACAACCACGCCACATTCAAAGTCACTTCAATCACCGTTCTTCCCCGTTCTGATAGTCGTTTTGAACTGTAGCACATCCTCTTCACCATGTCTACATGCTTAAACTGAGCTGCTGCCATGTGATTTGCTGATTAGAAATCTGCGTTAACGAGCAGTTGGACAGGTGTACCTAATAAAGTGGCCGGTGAGGTATGTATGTGCTAATATCTGTTGGAATATGCCTGTGTAGCGTGTGTATTACTTTATCATTTATCAGGGACAACAAAATTAATTATTTTTGCAGGCAAAATGGAACATAACAAATGATATTGTTAGAATTTTAACATGTGCTATAGGGATGTCAAGGGAAACATTTTTTGACGGACAAAATAGGAGGTATATCCATGTATCTCATGCTGTCAATACTGCACATTACACATGTATATAGATAGATAGATAAGATAACTTTTCTCTGAAGCTCTCTTTTTCTCTATTCTTCACGCAATTACTTTGATTATCGTACTGAAAATGCCTTCAAGGAGTGACTATCCGGTGTGTCTGATATCCTTATTTATGCAATTCACAATGTCTTGCCCCTCTTTCCAACACTGTTTTCTGAGATTCAATTCAGTGTAGCGATTCAAAATACATATAAACCCTCTTGCCTTGCCTAGAAACGTGTTACAGACAACCCTTACATACTTGTTCTTTCGAAACATACTGTATAGGCTGAAGGGTGGTTTTATGTGTCAGGGACCAACTGGTAAAACAATATGTAATATGTAGCTACTGCCCACAGTCCTTTCCCGTTGAAGCACACAACAGTACATTCATGAGATGAGTGGGGGAGAGAGAGAAGGTCCCCTAAAGAGTGGATTTAAACTCTCAGATTAGATGGCATCTGGTGACCTCAGCAGCACAGAGAGCAGTCGGTCTGCTCTATGTGGTGGGTGTGAGAGAGAGGGAGAGGAAGATTATCACCACCAGCAAAATGTGCATTAGAGATTGGTTCTCTTTGTATACACTGTGTGTGTGTGTGTGTGTGTGTGTGTGTGTGTGTGTGTGTGTGTGTGTGTGTGTGTGTGTGTGTGTGTGTGTATGTGTGTGTGTGTGTGTGTGTGTGTGTGTGTGTGTGTGTGTGTGTGTGTGTGTGTGTGTGTGTGCATGTGTGTGTTAGTAGTAGTAATGGTGTTGCGGGTGGGGTGGGTTATTAATCCTAATCTACTCATGAATGCACATGCTGACGACCAACAGGCCATTAGTTCCTGTTTGTGTGTGTGCGTGTGTAAGTATATGAACACTTCCAGTGTGTGTTTAAGTCTGGTCTATGCGTTAATGTGCACATACATGCAGAGATGTACTGGTATGCAGTGTGTGTATTACTGTGTGTGCACAAGAGTGTAATCTGAGAGTGAATAGGGGGTTAGAAGACCATTAACCAGTGCATTAGCCCTGACTGCAGACAGACTGGGGAAGAGTGAGGGGAGGGGTGGTGTGTGTGTGTGCGTGTGTGTGTGGAGAGAGCTGATGGCTTGAGGATTTCAGGGGGAAAGGGACAATGGGGGTGAGGATTTAGCAGCGAGGGTGAGGGGGATTGAGTGCATTAGTGAGTGCATGTGTGTCAGTGTGTGTCGAAAGGATTGAGGGGAACTGACCCATAAAAAGCAGACCGATACAACCTGAGCAAGAGTCAGCTGTCCCACCATCTCCTCTTCCTTTTATTGAAATATACCTGACAAACAACTTGATATTGAATTAACACACCAGTGTTGAAAATGGGAACATCTAAGCAATAAATGAAAGTTGAGCTCATTCTCAGTCCCTTGAAGGTATAAACATAATTAATAAAACATAAAATCTGTTTCACACTCTGAAGCTATGTAGCCCTTTAGTTAAGAATTTCTGCTTTGTTTTTTGTTAAATAATCTGTATGTTTTCCCCAACATCATATAACAATGACAAAACATTAATCATATGGGCTTTTATTACAAAGTCTTTTTTTCTCCTATTTTTGGGAGAAATGACTGATTCATTTTGTTTGTTGGTGTATTTGCTTGTTTTCTTCATATGATAAAATGTGCCAGCTTCTAGGTTCTACTGCAAATGGGCTAAGGTAAGCTAAGTTTTAAGTCATTAAAATATACATGTACATTTAGCGGGCAGTAACATTTTTTAAAGTAATGGAACCACGTTTTTTAATGTGTCCAGATAACAGTTGTCAACTCAGCACAAGTTACATAGCCTCGCTTTAAAACACACAACAGTCACTGTGGCCACATTATAATGTATAATGGTGAGAATGTAGCATAAATAAGCTCAAGTTATAACGTCAGCAAAGTGACTCAGTGATGTTAGTTAAGCAACAAAATCTGTTTAAAGTTAGCACAGCATTAGCTAAGATTAGCCACAAGAAACTAGTGGTCATACCTATAGAAATAGAATGAGTATAAAGGAAATTCAACGTTTTTCTGTGCTCATTTGACAATTGCACAAGAAAATGGCGATTGTTGTTATATGTTCCACATGTCATTGGGGCCGTAAGGAGTGCAGCTTGCTGGGAGTAGAGTGAACTCAGCTCGTAATACGGTCTCCAGATCTGTACCTATGTTGCCTGGGTCCTATGTGTCCCGCTTTGTATGTGAACGGGGAACATAGGGCCCTTTTTTTAAAAAAAAGGTTTGATCTTCCCAAAAAGGGTCCTATGTTCCCTGATCCGTTATTTTTTCCAAAATCAGTGCTGAATTCTACGGCACTAGCCTAACACTACCCCCTCCTAACCCTAATCCTAACCTCTAACCCTAACAAAATGCTGCATTAAATCCGCAGACAAAGGTTTATGTGACCAGGGATCATAGGGATGACCCCATTTATCTGTAACCTATGTAGAATGAAAGCATGGTGGAATAAGCAAACTAGCAAGCTAACACGCATGCTTTCATGCTACACTGGTTGCAATGAAATGAATATGCTTTCCTATACTGTGAAGCAGCATCACGTTGTCCAACTTTACCCATTTAGCGGCTGGCTCTCTATGCTTGGTGATTTTCCTAATACTGCTCCACTGCCTGTTAGCCCACATAGAAAAGGCCACCACTAACCATGCTGCTACGTTGATTTGAATCGGAATGTCCTTTCTACTCATTCCATTTCTATCATCAGACCAAGTAATGCTATAGCAGCAGAATGTGTATTGAACTGAGCAAAGGTGCCTGTTTGACTTTTTATTTGTAAGGAAAAGCGTGTCTTATTTCTTCTTTCAAAATGTGAATATGCTCCCTCCAAGAGTGTCAGCTAGATTTGAAACAAGGGTTGGGTTATATTCTGTAGTCCCCAGCGGTTCAGAGGATATATTTTTGGTTTGCACACACTAGTTTATGTCAAAATAAAACAACAAAAACACTTGTTTCTGCTGCTACATACAGTTTCCTCAAAGCATACTGTGCATTAATAATAAGAGAGAAATGAGAGGGATGAGATGGAGAAAAAGGTAGCCATGGATAGAAAGGAAAAAGAAAGACTGAGAGACCAAGAGGCACTGACAGGGTGAAGAAAGTGAGTGCCCTCCTATCCAGTAGTCCTCTGTTTTCTATTATTCATGAGTTACAAGAAGCAGTGGAGGAGAAGGAGGAGAAGAGATTGGAGCTTTCCATCTTCCCTTGAGTGTAGTCTCAGGACCATATGCCTCCTCCTGTCTGTGGCTCCTTTCTTTCAGTCTCTTTCATTTCCCCTACAGGTCTCGTGGTCTATCACTCCGCGCACTCTTTGTCTTCTCTTGCTTTGAGCTACACATATCCCGGAGCTATAAGGAGGCTGAAAAAGTTAGAGATAGATAGATAGATACAATAGAAAGATAATTACTTTATTCATCCCAGAAGGGAAATTATTTTGTTGCAGCAATCTGGTAGAAATGAATAGGATGCAATATAATAGAATGAAAAAATCAGATAAAATGAAAATAAAAATATCTAGGTATAAGAAATTAAAAACACAGAACGGAACATGGGCACTAAGACATAAGCACGAGATAAAGCAAGATAAATGAATAGTAAGGTGCAGTGGCAGGGTGATGATAAAATACAAATGGTTTGATGGTAATGTGTACTATATATGTAATGATGCTGTATATATATATATATATATATATATATATATATATATATATATATATATTGTGTAAATATTAATATTTACACAATAATATGTAAACAATAATATTTACATATTAAATAACAATAATACAGATAATAACAGTGTTTAATAATGCATAATACTATTTAGTATACTATATAGTACTACTAATAGTAGCAATAGTACAACAATAACAATATATATCGACATAATCAAATGAAAACACAATGGTCAAAGCCAAAGAACTCACAGTCACACAGCTAATCAGAGAGGCACATGAGAGCAGCGGTGACCTCGCTGTGTTGTGGTTGGACGCCTATGGGTCCATCCCGCACAAACTGGTTGAGCTTGCTCTACACGGTCACCATGTTCCCAGTAAGATCAAGGACCTGATCCTGGATTATTATAACAACTTTAGGCTCAGAGTCACTTTTGACCAGTAACATCAGCCTGGCATCTCCTGGGGAAAGGGATAATAACAGGGTGTACCATCTCTGTTATCCTCTTCGCCCTAGCGATGAACATGGTGGTCAAGGCTGCTGAAGTAGAATGTAGGGGGCCCTTGTCCAAGTCAGGTGTTCGACTGCCCCCTATAAGAGCATATATGGATGATCTCACCATCACAACAACATCTGTCCCAGGGAGCAGGTGGATCTTGCAAGGTCTGGAGAGACTCATCACATGGGCAAGGATGAGTTTCAAACCCTCCAAGTGAAGGTCCATGGTGTTGAAAAAGGGGAAGGTGATTGACAAATTCCGTTTTTTCCATCTCAGGAATAGCAATCCCATCCATTACTGAACAGCCAGTCAAGAGTTTGGGTAAGCTTTTCGACTCCACCCTGAAAGACACTGCTGCCATCCAGAAGTCGAGCGAAGAGCTTAGAGCTTGGCTCACCAAGGTGGACAAGTCGGGTTTGCCTGGTAGATTTAAAGTCTGGATCTACCAGCACTCCATCCTGCCCCCAGTCTTGTGGCATCTCCGTGTCTACTCAGTCCCAATGACAACAGTGGAAACTCCCGAAAGAAAGATCAGTGGCTTTCTTCGGAAGTGGCTGGACCTCCCCCGTAGTCTCACCAGCGCTGCTTTGTATGGGACGAGTAACACCCTGCAGCTGCCCTTCAGTGGACTTGCTGAGGAGTTCAAGGTGGCACTCACAAGACAAGCCCTACCATACAGGGACTCCAGGGACCACAAGGTGTCCTCAGCTGGGATTGAAGAGAGGACAGGAAGGAAATGGAAGGCAGAGAAGGAAGTGGAGGTGGCAAAGTCACCCTGGTGGGGGCCTTGGCAACAGGAAGTGCAGGCTTGGGCTACTTTCCAAAGACCCTGGTCAGCAAGGCCCGGGGCAAGGAGAGACACTAACTACTCCAAGAAGAGCTTTGAGCTGGCATGGAAGAAGAGAGAGTGAGCAGGGCAGTGGGACTCCGGCAACAGGGAGCGTGGACAAGGTGGGAGAGCATGTTGCAGCGCAAAGTCACCTGGTTGAACATCATGCAGGCAGACTTCCATCGTGTCCGGTTCCTGGTGCAGGCATTTTATGATGCCCTCCCAAGCCCAGCAAACCTTAAAACCTAGGGGAAGAGTGAGACAGCTTCTGGTCCCCTTTGCTCCAGAAGAGGCTCCCTAGAGCATCTCCTTAGCTGCTGCCCAAAAGCCCTGGCTGACGGTTGCTCCCGTTGGCGCCGTGACCAGGTGCTCAAGGCAGTGTCTGAGAGTATAGCCTAAGCCTAAGACAGTCCCCTTCGTCAAAGACGGAGAGAGGGAACGGACTCTGCCACAGGCAACAACAGGCCTCCTCCACACAGCCCCTAATTGGGTGCTACAAGTTGACCTTGGAAAACAGCTGAGGTTCCCACAACACATTGCACAAACATCCCCCCGACCAGACATGATTATAACATCTGAGGTCTCAAAACAACTGATCATGCTGGAGCTAACCGTGCCCTGGGAAGAGCGGATTGAGGAAGCCAGCGAAAGGAAGCGCGAGAAGTACCAGGAAGGCAGAGCTGGAGGACAGTCCATGAGCCGGTAGAAGTTGGTTGCAGAGGTTTTGCAGGACGCTCACTCTGAAAAGTATTCGGTCGACTGGGCATTACAGAAGAGGGCCATTCAATCTGCTAGTGAAGCCGCAGAGAAAGCCACAAGGTGGCTGGGGATTAAGCGGGCTGATCCGTGGGCTGCTACTGGGACGCAGGCTGGGACTTGATCACCCCGGACAGGGTCGCCTGGGTGAGGGTGTCTGTTGCAAGACCCGAAACCCCCTACGACCCCAGGAAACAACACTGATGATGCGTCCCAGTGCATCCAGGTGATGTTTCTTAAAGAGCGGCTTCTCTGGCTATCATCAAATTAAAGCACAGGAAAAAGGCAAGTGGCAGAAAACATAATAAGAATTTAAAGGCTAACATGCTACCTGAAGAATAAAAACAACTATTTCATGAGAGTTTATCATGATAGCTAGTGAGCTGGTTAGCTAGATAACCTGCCTTTCCAAAACCCAGACTTTGAATGCTGATATGACCATAAATATCACTTAGCCTACATTGAAATTTTAACAAAAGCTTCTTTCTTTGGCTGTTTGTTGAGTATATCTGAGTTTACACAGGCCAAGTATGAGAGATATGGAGGGGAAAACTACTAACAACTTATAGCCTGCAAGCGGTAAGTATATTAGAACGTATGTACCACTGTGACAGGTTATCATGATAGTTAGCTCGTACTACATAGCAAGATTTTCACGCCCATGGATGCTTAAATGGTATGCTTATATGGTCAATATATATATATATATATTTTTAGCCATGCAGGTGCTGTTGAAGAGAGCTGTCTGTGAAAGAGAAAACCACCACTTTAGCCACCTTTCTAGCTTGCAGCTTAGTAGTTTTGCAGCCGCTTCCCTGAACAGTAGTTTGTTCGGCTAAGGAACATCAGACTGAAGCTGTATGTGATACAGCGAGATGCTAAACATTTGAAGGCTATAGCACTAAATGGAGTTTTCTTAACAGAGAAGAATGCAGTGTGACTCCATATATCTTACATATACTTTATTTATTTATCAAAGTGTGTATTTATCCAGGTGCTGTTGTCCATCATGGAAAAAACAACTTTTACCAGCCACCTTTTAAACCTGCAGGGGGTATTTAAAGATGAACTCCGTTAGAATTGAGATGTCTTGTTTCTAGCGGCCTCTGTGGCGGTAAGATGTAACTGCAGGTGATTCTGCTCTTTCAGAGTCTCCATCTTGTCATGTTCACGGTCAAACTTTATTGAAGCACATTCACCTCTCTACTCCCGGTCTGTCCCCTATATGTTCCCCTCTTAAATCCAAACACACACACACACACACACACACACACGTTCTTATTACATTTGTGCACTTACTACAGGCCTGACTGAGAAGTTGGAAGTTCCCTATTTCTGATTATAAGTGAATGCAGCATAAACGTTCAGATCTGGGCTGACAGACCAACTGTCAGACCAATGCGTATTTGCATTTAGGGAGGGAATGTCGCCACAGACACACACATATATTTTTATACTTTAAAAAGCAAGTAGAAGTGCTTTCATTAGTGGGTTATATGATCAATCATCATTGTCTTAAATCCCCTGAACACCCACACAGGTGTTTTCAGTGTTTGGCTGATTAGACTTCGGCATGGGTTGAAAGTGGGCGGGGCTTTGATGAGAATTTGATGGGAATTTATGAGGTCATAAATGTCCGTCTACCACTAAGAAAAATAAAAGTATACTTTGTCCGCCTTAACAGGTGAAACAAAGCTGACAGCCAGTCCAGTTCACTGAAAACAACTGTGTGGGGGCCTTTTTTGATTGACAGCTAAATGAGTGAATTAGCGATCTTGAGGAATTAACATCCAGCGGAGCATTTTCCCTCCTTCCCCTTCTTGAAAGACCAGAACCCACCACTGGTGAAAACATAGCCTTATTATTCCCTAATCAGTCTGAATTCTTGTTTCACCAATTTCTAGCTTGGAGATATGATTATTTTTTATTATTTCACCCAAACAAAACATTTGTAAGTGGCATGTCTGTCTTGCTGACATCATTTTCAGTCAACATGGAAGCTGTAAGGGATTTTTCACAATGAGAAAAAATGTAATCAACGAAAGAACATCAAAGATGTAGAGACTGATTTAAAAGTCTGGAACCAGGACACTTGTTTTGTAGCTTTGCAGTTATAATATACTTGTTGCACTCACACTGGTACATACAAAACACATAAAAATCAACCAAGACAACTGAGGTGTCTAAAAATGGTCTACTTTATTCAATAAGATAAATGTTTTTGCAAAACATTCAATACAAAATGAATTTATTGCTCATTGTCATCTTTACACTAGGACTTGATCTGATGCATAATATTTTTTCCAAAGCACTCTCACAAGGAATATGTTGCTAGATATTTAGACAAGTTTTTATGCTGTCATTATAATAGTAATAACTTACATACATACGCACGTTCAGATTATATAAAAAAAAAAAAAACAAGTAAAGTTACAGTTGCTGAACAGAAAACAGACAAGGGACAGGCGGACTCAGGAATCCTCTCGTATACTTTTGGAGCTGCTGTGAGACTGTAGCGGACAGCATTTGTTGCTTTTCCAGTGGTGTTGTAAGAGCAAAAAAGCTTTAAACCTTCGAGTCCTAAAATGTTGGAAGAGGGAATAAACTTAAAAAACACTGGAAAAGCTACAAAGCTGAAGCCCAGGACTTCAGTTCTTTGCACTGTGGAAGCCATTTTACAAGTCCCTCTACATGCATTCATTACATGAAATTGCAAGGCTATATTTTAACGCAAAGCTTTAGTTTCATTCTGTCGACTAGTTAACACGCTTTGTACTTTGCAACACCTAAACTATTAAAACAAAAAGGAAATCAAACAATGTCCAAAAGAAGGGGGTATATACTGTACATGCTAGTGAACCACGGAGCTTGGAAAATGGCTCAACTTGGAGTCGTCCTGTTGCATATAGCTTATTGTTGTACTGGATATCCGAAATTCACTGGCCTCACTTCAGCTACAGTGATGCAATTTTACATTTGCAGTTTTCATTTTATCAATAAATATGAAACATGTCAATATGACTGGATGGAATCTTTACTTGTCGGAGATGTGAAGTACAGCTCTAAGATAGATGCAAGCATTTTTCATTGAAACATAAACAATTACTTAGCACATCAGGGACCCGCTGAAATTGAGATTAAAAGAGGAAATTTAAATATTTACTATTGCACATAACAGGACCAAAGTCATCCAAGCACCAAGTAGCCTTTGGGGAACTGGGTCATCTTGAGGAGAATGTATATAATGAGACTCATTACAGTACTGAGGTGATGTGAGGCTCCCCTGTCCCAGGTCATTTAGAGAATCCCACATCCTTGCCACTCCTCTCCTCATACACATTCTCAATAAGCAGTGTGTGTGTTTCTGCTCGGCCTCAGGCCTGCCTGTGTGTGTGACACAGCTGCGTGTGCAGTATGTGTGTGTCTTTCACAATCCACAAGGGAGCCTAATGTCCAAATTTATGCACTTGAAAAAAAATGCACACATAAACACACAGTTACAGTCACATGCATGCACACACAGGCCAGTTCTGAGGTCAGTGGTTATCATGCCACATATTTACATTCTCGTTTTAAGGAAACTGTGTACAAGGCAGTAGTAGATGGTGATCTGGCAAGGTGTAGTCTTTGTTTTTTTGTGTGTGTGTGTGGTCACTTTCTGTTTTTTTTCCTTCAAGTTGGGGCATGAGGATGAGGGAGTGCACGGACAGGACGCAAAAACTAAGGTGAGAGAAAGGTCTCATCAATAAATAAATAAATAAATAAACCAAGTATTGATCAATAAGTTAATAAGTTAAGTTAAAGGGTTTGTCTGTACATGTGTGGAGAGAGATAGCGTGTGTGTGTGTGTGTGTGTGTGTTGTCTTTAGGGGCTGTAGCTAAGGAAGAGAAGGAGCCCAGAGACTCATAGTTTCATTCTGCTCTGACAACACAAACAGAGCTGCTATGAAGCTCTGATCTAATGACACCGTAGCAAAACAGCACTGGGGGCAGATCTCCGCTTCATAATGTAAAGGTGATAACCGTGCTTTGCAAGTTGTGTGAAAACAAAACTACTCCCACTTGGAAGATAGAAGTGAGAGCTGAAGACCCAATTTCACTGCGATGGTGAACCTTTCTTAACCGATGCATGTTGTGTCTTCATTAGTCGGGCAGCAGGCTGTTTGTAGGCAGCTACAAACACTTGTCTTCAGACTACACTGTGTACTAACTAGGGGTTTCCCCGATTAAGAATTCACAAAGTTGACTGTGTTGGTCAAATCTTGCCTATCGTCAGCTGATCGTCAAATCATGCTTTTCATTTGTTACTCATGGATCCATTTTCTCATTTGAGAGAGACACAGGGAGATGGCACTTCTATCACTTAACAAATGATTGGACATCCTCTTTTTGTCTTGAAAAAATCTGATCTGTAACAGTGCCATCCTTTGCTGAGTAACTTTGTGCTTAATATATCAACGTTAAGTAACTAGTCAACAATACATATGTTTGTCATTTGTAAATTCAGCATAAGAACCTATATAGATTTCAAATAGGTAATGATGGAATTAATGTTACAATGGCTTACAGTCAATGCATATATGCACATGTATTAGAACTGGCCCCATGTTGGATGAGAAATGCCTTGAATACAGACAAAGACACCATTTACGCTGATGTGTCTTCATGAGTGGATTAGACGTCTGTCAGATATCAACAAATCTAATTTTAAATTATGAAACTGTAATACATTGGCTCAAACTGCTAAATATGAATTATCAATGTGTTCGTTGGTTAGCCAGCATAAGCACGCCCTTGGTGTATAGTATACTGTATATACAAAAATTAACATTACATAAATAACTATAGGTTCTTATGGTGTGTGTTATGTGTACGGTAGTTAATGTAATTATTTTGTCAAACACAGACGTGCACAATGTATTAGTTGAAAAAAGTATTGAAACTTTGTTTTGGTTTTATGATCAATGATCATATGATAGACGTGGACCAAAATTGCCCCAGCAGATCTACAGTCAGTCTGGCAGTGAAAATGTGATGGCAGTTTATTACAACTCATCAAAAATGGGAGAAAAAAGGGCTATGCTCAGGAGAATATAGATTGTAAAAGAGGATGGAATGTGTGTGACTGGCAGCTGCATAAACAAGTCATCATATATCATACAGAGACATGGAATAGGAGCACTGATCATCATCGCCATATATAATAGTAATAATGCCGTAGCAGGAATAAACTTGCAGTGAATGTGTGGCGGTCAGGGAAAAACCCAGAGTTTTGAGTGTATGAGTGTGTGTCTCTGTGCCGTTGTGTGTTCGGGGAAGTTGGGGGACATCAGCTCTTTTACATTCACGGTGAGAGGTTAAGAGGCGCTGTCCTGCCACGGCCTTCACGGGCCGGGACAGGAGGGTCGGGTTCAGGGGTCGTCTGTACGTGTGGGTCAGCGTGGTTAAAGTTGAAAGGTGGTGGCAGGGGGGGTGGTTTCTTCTAGAGAAGGATGCACTTTCCTTTCTCCACCCATGGGTTGTTCTTCATCAGCTCCGGGTTCAGGAAGGGATCCTCTGGGACGCCGTCCTCTATCCACTTTACCAAACTTTATGGAGAGACAGAGAGAGACATTTTTCAAATTCCAGAGGAAGTTTATTGCCACAATCCATCCTCTATCCACGTCCCCTCTTTTTCCATACAAGGCAAGAAAGAGAGCTGAGAACTGAGAAGTGCATTTACTCCTGCAACTCAAGCTTTTTCTGTACTGCTACCTTTTATAGGAAGTTTTAATTTACTTATAGTGAAATGATGTCCATTTTCAGTAGTCATTATTATCAATTCATAGTTATTACAATGGTCGACTGTAACACTGCTTAAACATGTTAGCCAACACGAACAAGTTCAAATTTGTCATGTCATTAAGTATACAGTCTGAATGAATAGTGAAAGATGTTATAGATGAGACTGACAGCACCCATTAGTATATGGGGACATTTCCTGTTTCACAACTGACAACACTACAATAGAAGAAAGCTCATTTGGCTATATAAAAAAAGAAAACAAAAATCTGCCATGGAGCAGCTCCAGATCTTATACTTGTTGACATCACAAGTTTTAGGACTAAGGGCTGTCCATCCGTAACGTGCCCCGTGCTTTAGCGTGGTTGTCCCCCCTCCCTCTTTCCCCGCCCGATTGCCTCTTGCTTATATGTCATCACCCCACAGAAATTTGGTTTTGTCTCACAGACAGGAAATAGGGCGAGAGAGAGAGAGAGAGACAGAGAGCGAGAGAGAGATAAAGAGAGAGAGAGAGAGAGAGAGAGAGAGAGAGAGAGAGAGAGAGAGAGAGAGAGAGAGAGAGAGAGAGAGAGAGAGTGAGAGAGAGAGGTGGAGACACAAAGCAAAGGGCCACAGGTCGGAGTTGAACCCTTGGTCGCTGGGGCGACTGCTCTAACAACTGTGCCTAGGACGCCTTGTCTGACTGTTTTTGAATATTTTCATCTGGCCAAATCTGCAGTAAACACTCCAAATCAGACCGCCGCGAACTGTTCGGTGCATCTTTTTAAATGTCCGTCGAGGGAACAGAGGCATATAAATAGTCTCAGGACCACCGTCAATACTCGCACTCGTGCTCGTACACGTGCGCGCGCTTTTGCCCGTACATGTGCTTCCGTGCTTTACTAAAGCCCACCTCTCTCAACCGGCAATCACACTGGTCAGCGCCTTTTTCCTGAGCACTACGACTTTTTTGTGCGCCTGTAGTTGAAGTCTCTCGGAAAAGAGATGGTGTCGTCAGGGGTTCAGGAAACTAGCACAACAAAGACAGAAAAGCCCATTTGTGGTAGATCACCAAAGGTTTGTCAGCCTACCTAACTGACTGATGTGGGTGTTTACAAACGTCTCTGGTGTGGACAGCCTTACTTCTCTGTTTCAGGAATTTAAGTTTTCATTTGTAAAAAGAAAGGTTATGTTATTTCTTCTCTCAGAGGTTACAAAGTCTTGCTTTCAATTCAGTTCATTATCCATAACAGTACTCTACTTGAATAAAACAATGTACTCTTTCCATCACTGCTTCTCCTATGTTTATCATTTTTATGGTTTCAAAACACTGACCTTGGATACTTTTGTACGCTACATGAAAAACTGACTGTCGCCTCTAACAGTGCTGATGAAGCCTCAGAAGAGTTTCTTCTCCCTTAATCTAGTGGCACTGCAGTGAGAGGCTGAGACAGGCAGTGAGAGTGCTGAACACAACTTAATGATGGCTGCAGCTTTGCTTAATGATTCGATGTGCGCTGCGGCTGAGACAATAGCCTTCAAGGCAGCATTAGTTTATGAAGTCAGTATATTCATTAAATCATTGTAATGGTTACAATGAACAGCAGATATGTCTTGCCTTACACGAGTAGCATTTACATCGGTATATAAGTGAATAACCCACTGAAGACTTGAGTTCCCTTGGAAACAGCAGTTAAACAGTATCAGCTCGAGGTCCACAAGTCACTTGTTCAGGAGCTTTCAGCCATATCACAGCCTATTGTTTGGCAGATGGGGTTTGCTCGGTAGTCATGGAACTGTGATTAAAGTTGCCAACTGCTCCACTGTCCAGTAACTTTTGATCAGAATTATTTGTACAGGCCTCATTGTTGAGAAATGTGATTTTTGCCTTAAAGCCCAACAAAAGAGACGGAGCACAATTAATAAAATACATTAAAAATGTTTTTTACTCAAGTGGATGTTGGAGTCCCCAACTACACAGACAAAGACAGTGTCGAAAGACATCGTCAGAATCACTTTCAGAGGGATTTGATGAATGTTAGAAACACTGTCCATCTGAATTTACAGGGAGTCACCTTCAAACTCTGTATAATAATAAATAGTGTAATAAGGTGTGGTCTACTTACTGAAACCAACACCATCTCTCTCCTCACCTCCAGCTGAAAGACCCAGCAGCAATGCTTTCTTCATATTCTTATTAATAAGGATAATGACACATTAAAAGCTAAATCAAGTGCTTTATAAATGTTGTATCTGTCATTTCTGACCAACTCTTCTTTTGAATGTTTTCACTTTGTGTTCACTTTGAACTGCCTTGTTGCTGAGGTGTGCTATATAAACAACTGTGCCTTGCCTAAGCTGACTGATGCATTTTAGAAACACAATAATGCAGAAGACGACGGACGTGGGGCTCCGTTGCAGCTGGGGCGCTCAGCGCGTGCTTGGTTTTGCTGTTCACAGACCATTATTGTTCATTACTGTGGATGCTCACATCGTTATCTTTATTGGTATCATTATAGTTATAGTTCTTGGTGTGGATGGGCCTTAAGTCCTGCACACACTGAAAAGGAAAACAACTAATCACTCTCCATTGACTTTGTATTGCTTGAAGGTGCCTCTTCATCAATTCTGTCTGCTAGCAACTAACAGAAAAATGCTAAAAGCTGCTGTGTGGTGGGATGCACTACCAAACATGGTAAAGGACCCAGAACTAAGTTTTTATAGGCTGCCGAACTGAAAAACTGAGCCTTTAAGAAGTCAGAAGTGGATACATGGGATAGGTAGAATGGGGAAACTGATATCCTGCCACTCAGTATGCCAAATGCTGTGTAGTATTTGTTTTAGGGGCCATCCACACAAACGCGGGTATTTCCGAAACCGTGTGTTCCTCTGCACGGTTCGTCCTTTCATCCACATGTAACCACAGTTGTTGCTCCTGAAACCGGAGTTTTTTGTAACTGGAGTCCAGGGTGAACTTTTTGGAAAGGTCCAGTTTCAGCAGTCATGAGTGGACAGGAAAACCGAGGAAAACCGCAATTTCTTGTAAACATTAAGTTGTGTCCATGGAGACTCTATACATGACCAGCTGATGGAGGCGGATTTTGTGGTTTCATTTAGACGGAGATATTTTTATCACACCGGTGGTTTGGATGGGAATTATTTTTTAACCGGGGGCCATAAAAGTTCGGTTTCAGAAATACCCTTGATTGTGCGAACTAGGCCTCAGGCTAACTATATTTCTGTGAGTTAAGCTAAAGCATTTTGAAAGAATGCTGCTTGTGTTATAGCGTGGATAAATTCAGTTTTATGTTCGCAAGGGCCTTAGCTCCTAACACATCTCAAATCAGCTCAACAGCTACCTTGTCATCTCTAGTAGTCACAGGATGCTAAAATAATCCTTTGGCATGCTTAAATCTAATGTTTGTAAGTTGCTGCTGTCTGTGGCTTAATTTTTACCATACAGACATGAGAGCGGTATCTTCCATACTAACTGGGCTAAAAAGCATTGCTTTAAAATGCTGTCTTATGTGTCAGCAGGCCTTTAAATTGACACCCGCCAACCGGGTAAATATCAACAGTGCTAAGTTACTAGCCAATTTGGCTGTTGGCAGGCTGCAGAAACGATGTGACGTCAGCATTGCCAGAGTGGTCTGTTTTCCACCAAAACATTTGGGCTGTTTTATGTGTGTTTGTCTTGGAAAGCTATAACATTTATCTAGCAACTGCTTCACACTGCACTAATCCTACATTTCCCATGAACACTATGTTTTAACGTGTCATACAACTATTGGCTACTTGCCTAGCATGCGCGGTATCTATGACAAGCGAGCTATGCGGAAACAGAGAAAACAAACGGAACAGCGCCAAACTAAACAAAAGTTAACAGCTGAAAAATGAAGGTGTAAAGTTAACGAAACAAATACAATGTACTGTAGGGTTACATAGAGACTTGAACAAACAACCCTCTGGTTCCCATGCCCAGTCCCCCACGGACTGATTGAACGCACTGCCCCCTGTATGGACATTAAGGTGAATATGTGGATTTGCAGAATTCTCTTGTCTGTACAGTTTCAGATTTGCTGTTTTAATGAGCAGCATGAGATGTGCACAGATAGCATGTGACGCAGTTAGCATTAGTTTTTGGTATTGGTGTTGTTATAACATGATCATTTACAAATCATTTTCATTTCATCTGCCATCAACACAAATAAAAACAATTTAAAGAAAATTGTGAAATGTGTTCAGCGGCACTCATTGTCTGGTTTATTTTCCTTGGAAAAATTTGGCTAGTGGAAAATCTGCTTGGCTGGTAACTTTAAAACTGTAGTAGCCATGCTGACTGGTGATCAAAGAAGTTAATTTAAAGCCCTGATTGTCAGATACTCAGTTACAAACTTGATCCACTATGTAAGTGGATGAGCCACTTTTTTCATGCTGTGTCTAACTCATTTAACATTAATTACCCAGACTGTGACAGCAACCTTAAGCCCAGTTCAGACCAAAGATTTGTGACGAGACGAAACCGTTTTAGAACTTTGCAGGTGAAAGAAATACATCTAAAACAGCAAATATAGATCAACATACATGACTATAATACAATAACATATATCAAATAACAAGTCAAATAGCAAATATATATCAAAATCGAGCATTAACATGAATATATCAGTCAGAATATCTACAGCTGATGTGTCTGCCTCCAAGTTAATGTCAAATGTCTTCAAATCCTCCAATGAGAGCAGGACGTGGAGTTTCAGGTGTTTCTGTAATTAGTTCAGGTAAAGAGAGCAGCAGACTTTCTTTGTTTACACTAGATTATAAACTGTTATTAGTTGGGACTTTGTGTAACTATACAATACATCTGAATTCTATTTTATTATTTATTAAAAACCATAAGAGACTACATTAGGACTTGCTGCATCCCTCAGAGACTTGAGACTTGACTTGGACTTGCAAAAAGTGACTTGTGAGCACCGCTGACTCAAGAGGCCACACCCCTAATTATTCATAAACTTTAACCTCCGATAAAATAAAAACTAGCCTGGTACAAAAAAAATCACCCCCCTCAGTGTTGTCATGGAGATATGACCTAAACATACGGACTAGAATGTTTTGTTTTTGTCCCAGGCCTTGAACAGGCTTAATTATGCTGTGAAAATCAGCCTGTTTAAAATGTGGTTAATGAGAAACTGCTCTATTGTGCAAACTACTTCTAGTGGACACTCGGAGAACTGCAGTTTTTGGTACTTCCTTATTGGATCAACCAGGAAGTCGCTGTGGTGGGGGCTTGGTATTTAGCAAAAACAAAGCTATTTTATTTCAGAGTTACTTATCACAGTTTATTTTGGGGTCTTGAACTCTGTGCAGGTGCTGGTTGAGCTATTGTGGACTAACTACTCACTCAGTCACTGTTTTGGAGGACTTCTCTCGTTTGAAAGCCAGCTGGTACTTGAGGCTCTCCACCTCCTTCTTCATCTGGGGCAGGTCCATCTCATCCATGGCTGCAGCTTGATGTAGGGCTTCTCTACCTGTGGACAGCAGGGAGGGCAGAGTTCAATATATACAGTACATGACTCTATAAAATAGTCAAACACACACACACCATACAACTGTGACTTGCAGCAAAAACACCACAAAGTACATTTGATTTATACTTGCTGCTTCGTTGTTCCACCTACAGGATGGGAGAATAGAAGCTGTTAACATTAGAGCACAAACAAGTGCTGCCATTACTGGAAGACCCACTTATTACAACGGGATACAGGATGCCTGCCATTGGGGCAGCACGTTCAACTTTACTACAGCTTTAAAGGTCCTGTGTGTAATGTTTTACATGTATTAATCTTTTTTTATGGGTGAACAGCTTGTTATGTAACTTCAAAATTAAGATCTTCACCAACTTTCTCAGTTGTCTTTAACAGCCTGTGGACTGACTTCTATGTTAAGGATTAAGGATGGATTTTCTGGGAAAGGTAAAAAGGATATGACGTTTTGTGCTAACGTCACACATGCTGGGCTTCTGTTATACATTCTGCAATGGCAGCCCGGAGATTCAGGTTGGCTGAGGACCTGCGGCTGCCAGCCACTGCAGAGTGTGTGTGGTGGAGGAACAGCATGTGTGAACTCTGACAAAACCCTTTTCCTCAGTTCTTATAAAAAACAGGAAACACTGAACTGTGAAATGCTATATTGTGGTTTTAACTGACTGATGTTAGCCGATGCTAGCTTGATTGTTAATAAGACCAAATTGCTAGCTAGCTGATGTAAAAAACCTTCATGTCAGAGTTTTATACTGCAGAGTGAGACAGAATGACAGTAAGTGTTTACCTTCATGTCAGAGTTTTATACTGCAGAGTAA
The DNA here is from genome assembly GCF_963691815.1 of Echiichthys vipera. Taxonomy (NCBI): domain Eukaryota; kingdom Metazoa; phylum Chordata; class Actinopteri; order Perciformes; family Trachinidae; genus Echiichthys; species Echiichthys vipera. The sequence goes on from NC_139842.1 coordinate 25,357,956, forward strand.
GACAGAATGACAGTAAAGTGTTTACCTTCATGTCAGAGTTTTATACTGCAGAGTGAGACAGAATGACAGTAAGTGTTTACCTTCATGTCAGAGTTTTATACTGCAGAGTAAGACAGAATGACAGTAAAGTGTTTACCTTCATGTCAGAGTTTTATACTGCAGAGTGAGACAGAATGACAGTAAAGTGTTTACCTTCATGTCAGAGTTTTATACTGCAGAGTGAGACAGAATGACAGTAAGTGTTTACCTTCATGTCAGAGTTTTATACTGCAGAGTAAGACAGAATGACATAAAGTGTTTACCTTCATGTCAGAGTTTTATACTGCAGAGTAAGACAGAATGACAGTAAAGTGTTTACCTTCATGTCAGAGTTTTATACTGCAGAGTAAGACAGAATGACAGTAAAGTGTTTACCTTCATGTCAGAGTTTTATACTGCAGAGTGAGACAGAATGACAGTAAAGTGTTTACCTTCATGTCAGAGTTTTAGACTGCAGAGTGAGACAGAATGACAGTAAAGTGTTTACCTTCATGTCAGAGTTTTAGACTGCAGAGTAAGACAGAATGACATAAAGTGTTTACCTTCATGTCAGAGTTTTATACTGCAGAGTAAGACAGAATGACAGTAAAGTGTTTACCTTCATGTCAGAGTTTTAGACTGCAGAGTAAGACAGAATGACAGTAAAGTGTTTACCTTCATGTCAGAGTTTTATACTGCAGAGTGAGACAGAATGACAGTAGTGTTTACCTTCATGTCAGAGTTTTATACTGCAGAGTGAGACAGAATGACAGTAAAGTGTTTACCTTCATGTCAGAGTTTTAGACTGCAGAGTGAGACAGAATGACAGTAAAGTGTTTACCTTCATGTCAGAGTTTTATACTGCAGAGTAAGACAGAATGACAGTAAAGTGTTTACCTTCATGTCAGAGTTTTAGACTGCAGAGTGAGACAGAATGACAGTAAAGTGTTTACCTTCATGTCAGAGTTTTAGACTGCAGAGTGAGACAGAATGACAGTAAAGTGTTAACCTTCATGTCAGAGTTTTAGACTGCAGAGTGAGACAGAATGACAGTAAAGTGTTTACCTTCATGTTAAGAGTTTTAGACTGCAGAGTGAGACAGAATGACAGTAAAGTGTTTACCTTCATGTCAGAGTTTTATACTGCAGAGTGAGACAGAATGACAGTAAAGTGTTAACCTTCATGTCAGAGTTTTAGACTGCAGAGTGAGACAGAATGACAGTAAAGTGTTTACCTTCATGTCAGAGTTTTAGACTGCAGAGTGAGACAGAATGACAGTAAAGTGTTTACCTTCATGTCAGAGTTTTAGACTGCAGAGTGAGACAGAATGACAGTAAAGTGTTTACCTTCATGTCAGAGTTTTATACTGCAGAGGGTGACAGAATGACAGTAAAGTGTTTACCTTCATGTCAGAGTTTTAGACTGCAGAGTGAGACAGAATGACAGTAAAGTGTTTACCTTCATGTCAGAGTTTTAGACTGCAGAGTGAGACAGAATGACAGTAAAGTGTTTACCTTCATGTCAGCTCCTCTGAGCAGTTTCAATGCATTTACAATAAATGTCAGAATACAGACTCACTAAAAATATAGGGCACGCTCTGGGGGGATCTGGCTGCCTCGCTGTTTGTAAATTACTTTATTAGCTAACTTTATGAAGCACAATGTCATATCCATGCAGTCTAGCTAATTTTCAACTAGCTAGCTAACTCAAGTGTTCTTGCTAATGTTAGCTCATCAGAACCTAAGCTGGCTGTGTCTCGGCTGAGCAGCATGAATCTGCCGGTGGTTGCTTTGTGGTGTTGGCTCATGGACTGATTTGCAAACAGCGAACTATTGTTACCGTAAATATGATTGTAATTAGTTTTGCAGCATTATTATTATGTTCAGTCTTACTGTTTTTGCTGGTACTTGCCACCGGTGTCGCTGATAACAAGATTTTTCTGAAAGTTACACAGAGAATCTTTAAAGTAATACTCTATATATATATACTATAAGATTTGAGACATATTGTTTCTCGTGGCCTCTTCGGCGTTAAGATGTAACTGCAGGTGAGCCTGTTCTTTCAGAGCCTCCATCTTGTCACATTCATGGTCACATTGTGTGTTGACATTTTTTTTTTCTCTCTTTTGTAAACTTTATTGAAACACATTCACCTCTCACAACAAGTGCTTCCATTAGTGGGTCAGATGATCAATCAACACTGTTTGAACTCACTCTTTGATAGATATTAACTTAAAAGACAATTAATAGATGGAAATCTTACAACTTTAAATATTATGCAAAATGTATTTACGTTTACAACCAATTCAACAGCACATCAATGTTTTATTGGTTCCTTTCCTCTATATGCCACTTGCATTGGCTGCAGGTTAAGTAAGGTTAAGTTTTCTGTTTTTAAGGCTTACAGTTCTGCAGAATTAAGGGCGTGCCGCATTGATTGATAGCTGAGTGCTGTCACAGGAGACTGTAGGCCTCATTCAGCCTGCCTATAGACTGTATCAAATATAGACCTAGTGTCTGTTACGCCCCCCCATAGGTTTCAGAAGAGCTCAATGTAGGCGGCTCCCGGTGGCTCTGGTCATTGCTATTATGGCAGTGCCTGACTCCACTTGGTCCCAGCTAATCCAAGAATGAGCGTAAAGGTAAAGCATGCCCCAGTCTGAGCTTCATTTAGTCTCTTCAGAAACCTGTAGGTAACACCACGGAGATTACGTCCATCATTTATACAGTCTGTGGCTATAGCCGGTAATACTGCTCAGAAACAAGTTGTCTGAAACATTGTACAAAACTCTATTCTCTATTGTCATTTCTGGTCATGTACACATTCAAATTATATTGTGTAAATTTGTGAGTTTTGGAGGTGTATTTTAGTTTTTTAAAACTTTGTACAGAGCCAGGCTAGCTGTTTCACCGTTACCAGTCTTTATGCTGCCATAGGCTAAACATGAGCTGACCAGGAGTTAAATTGGCCTGGGGCACATAGGCCTATGCCCCTCACTGCCATCAGGGGACACCTCACTTAACACATCTTCAACAATGTATATATTGGACACTTTTCTCTGTATTAATAATGTGTAGCTCTAGAAAAAATTAGGTAAAAACTTGCACTTATGCAATGTGTTTCCTTATAAGCTACCTAGCAGATCACCGACCTCAGTAGTGGTAATGCACCTGAACATTGGTTGCCACCCACCATAATAGGCAGGCAGCACAGATGGCACAGAGTGATAAGGTCAGAAACTTATTTTATAACAGAATATAAATGGCTCTGATATTCTGTTTAAAGGAGCACTGTGTAGGTTTTTCTCCCATCTTGTGGTAAAATTGTACATTGCATTCAAACGAATAGTGCTCTGTAGCGCTTCGCTTTTTCAAATGTGCGTTGCATCCTGGTTGGTAGGTAAACCCCTTTGTTTTATGAATTTGCCGGTCATGTTGCCTTTTTAATTCTCTTATTCTCTCATTTGACGACGAGGGTTCCTTCTGCTGTGGCATGGCATAAGTATGATCTTGCATTATGAACAAAAGTGTAGTGCAGGCATTAAATTTGCCGGGGCAGTGACAGGCGCGCCTCGCCGATGTCACGACCCACTGGCCGTGACCCTGGTCGTATGTATGAATATTCAGTTCTTTTGCTTCTTTTTGGTGTGCCTGCTGTGTGCTTGTTTAGTTTGTTTTGAGTCCGTTTCTGTGTCTCCATCTCTCCCTTATGCTCGGTTGCTCCTCCACACACCTGCAGCTCATCATCCCAATCGTCCCTGCAATCAGCACACTACAAAAGCCAGACCAGCCTTCCTGTTCACCGCCGGATCGTTGTATCTGCTAACCATCTTGCCATAAGCTTGGACCCTATTTCCGCCTTTCAGTACCGTGACACCCAGAGCCCGTACCCCTCTCCACTCTCAGTACCTTCCGAACCCCAGCCACATGAACCTTTTTGTGTTTTTCATATAAATCCTTGTTTTTGTGCTTAACTCCTGGTCTGTGTTTGAGTCCTTGTAATCAGCCCTGACAGCTCCTTCTCCAGTCTTCCACAGTCAGACTGGCTCTGAGCGAAAGTGCGTTTAGCCTTACCACCTCATAGTGCTTTATGTCCCTCTCTGCCATTTATAGATTTTTATACACCGGAAGGACATGGACGCCTCCATAGAGCTTACCCGTCCAATGGAAATACAGATAAGAAATTACTTACTCAGGAGGATCAGTCAGTTGTTGGCAGAGGCAATTGTACATCAATGACGCCTTATTTATATATGAAGACATTGATTTGAGGTAATAAATTACTTGAAACACTACACAGTCTAGCTTTAAACAACGCTTTCATAGGTTGCCTCCAATAACTGATCCTAATATAAGCCATGGGGCTGACTGAGAATGGCATCGACCTACTCATCTCACTCTCAAAAATAAAGTGAATACAGATATTTCCAAAATGTTGATATTTTCTTTTAAGCAGAATATTTAGGACTTCATATAACTCAGTGAGGCACACACACATTTGGTTGTGAAGGGTAAAAGTGAAAGGAAGGGCTTTTGTGAAATGCATTGGGCCTGACCTTTTTGTACCTGTAACTCATTTGTTAGGATCAGGAGCACAAATTAATAATTAGAATGTGTAACTCAGGATACTGCAGGCAAGAAAGCCAAACATGCCAGCGGTCAACTCTCCACAGCAGCACTGTCTTTTTTCTGTTCCACCGCTTCTTTTTCTTTGTCTGTTATTCCCTCCCTCCCTCTCTCTGCCTCACTCCCCACCCACGCTCTGTGTCCACTATACCCTCTCAACAATACTCTTCTCCTCTTGTGCATGTACTTGTGTTTGTGCACTCTTGAGTGTGTGTGTGTGTGTGTGTGTGTGTGTGTGTGTGTGTGTGTGTGTGTGTGTGTGTGTGTGTGTGTGTGTGTGTGTGTGTGTGTGTGTGTGTGTGTGTGTGTGTTCCTGCCTGTGTGAGTCATTGAGAGCTCGTCTAGTCTGCACTCAGAATCGATCTCACTGAGGTGCTTCAACACAGGAACAACACTGGGATTTTTAAGGGACATCAAATAATACTTGATATTATGCAATTGTCCTTTATGACAGTTTAGTAAGTGAGGGGGCATTGTGAGGCAGGATATAGAAGCTCTGAATTCAACACCTACTTCACCGTATGGTCAGGATGCTAATGAACTCCATCAACCATAAGAACAGCCAACAATAGGCATATGTTGAGTTTTTATTCAGATGGATCTGAAACTCCTATTTTTACCCAAATGTAGTGCAGTTACAATGGTGGTTAGAAAAAAATCATCTGTCCCATCATCTAAAATCCTTCACCGTACATGTAAATGGCTGGCAGATCTAAAGGTGCAATGAGTAAGATATGGATTATATATTATATTGAGATATAAATTTTGATTTAAATATAAAAAAATGAACTAACACTATCAACAGAGCGTGTAGACCTGTTAAAACATTTGGTCAAAGATGTCTATGTATTGTGTTGCAGAGATATCTGCTGAAATTAGCATGCTAACCAGCTAGCCCTGGCCCATGTGGGGATTTTTAAACATGAAGTGTAAAGTTTTGTTATTATTCACTGTGTACGTATAGAGGTTAAATAAAAATGATTTAGCATGCTCTCACAGTGAAGGAAGGAAGGAACCGTGTGACCAGGGGGCGGAGAATTCAACTCATGAACGAATGAGAGCAAGTCTGGGAGTGATTGACATTCCAAAGCCTGAACCAGGGACTGCCTCAGCAGCATTCTGAACCAATCACAACAACCAAATGAACTTTACTGCTGTATAAATTATTTGTGAAGGGAAGGCTCTCTGCACTCTTTTCTGGCTCATTGGTTGCAGCAACAGCTTGGCTGAAAGCCAGTGTGACTGTGATTTCTGACCCCAGAGAGACCCCTTGGCCAACAGAAAATTATTTGCTGATTTTATAATAAACTTTTTAAACTTCAAGAAGTAGTCTGGTGGGGTGGCCGGTGGCTCAGTGGTTAGAACAGTCTTCCCATGTAAAGACGCCGAAGGTCCTCGAGGCAGCAAATTCAGTAGTTCAAATCTGGAGAGGCGGTAGTGAGTCACTGTAGCATCCAGTCTGCCAACATGAGAGGATGAAGAAGTAGAGCTGCCCCGGCTCACTGTACAACTTCTAGCAGCTTTACACCTAAAACTAAAATGACCAACTCCTGAACACTCCATCTCTGTGGTTCGAGGTAGACTCTACGTCCACTGCAGCAGTCTCTTAAACGCAGAATCTTTTGACATTTTTGAGGACATTGCTGTGTGTTTCATAAGGTGAAATGTTGCCCCCTATTTTTTAGAGCATGTGGCCAGGAACTACACATTGCCCCTTTTAAACTACAAAGCTGTTTTTATTTAAACGTGCTTGTCCCATATGACAATAATTACTGCTTCATACAAAATGATTCAAGAGGAGAGACAAAAAAAAGCTTGTGGCTCAAAAAGGCAAGACTGAGACAGGAAGGGAGAGAGACATAGAGATGTTTATAATGAACTAGTGAGGTGTGTGTGTGTGTGTGTGTGTGTGTGTGTGTGTGTGTGTGTGTGTGTGTGTGTGTGTGTGTGTGTGTGTGTGTGTGTGTGTGTGTGTGTGTGTGTGTGTGTGTGTGTGTGTGTGTGTTTGTGTGTGTGTGTGTGTCCTTTTGTGAGTTTGAGGAATACGCCAGGTGCAATATTGTATGACAAAGTGTGTGTGTCTTACTAATATTAGACAGACAGAGAGAGGCAGAGCGATGGCCAGTTCCTGGCTGAGATCAGGTTTCAGCAACATCCTCTAGAGACGAGGAGGATTGAATGCTCTCCTCTTTCTCATACTATCACTCACCATCTCCTTCATCCCTGTTTCACCCTCTCCATCTTTCACTTCTATCTGTATTCTATATCTGTCTGTTTTCCAGCCTTTACCTCCTTTCCCGTCTCATTTTATTGCTTCTATTTCAACTGTCTCTGTTTGTCTTTTTCATTTTCCTCCACTAATTTGTCTAATTTTTGCCATTTTTAAAATTCCTTCTCTTTCTCTGCCTCAGTCTCTGTCGCTGTCTTTCTGAAGGAGGGATGCACCAAGCTTTGGGGTAGACTGGATTTAGGGCGTACAGGTGGTGAGTGTGGTGGCACACTGTGTACAGCTAAAAAATCACTGCATAATTGACAGAAAAGCCTCCAAAAACAAATTGTCTGAATATTCATTTAATATTATGTAACTGCAGCTTTAGACTCAGTCTTTTATCACATACATGTAAGTACCCATCAAGTGCATGCATATTTAAAGGTTTTATATTAAAATCTATATACCAAAAAAATAAAACAACCATGGGGCGTTTTGAGGGATACAGAATGAAAGTATTGCTTTTCCATTTAAAATATTATATGTTTAGTCTGAATTAATATTTTAGACGGGTTTGACAATGACTTTCTGTCCTGTTGTGTTTCCATGGTAGCAGCCAATAGCGTTGGGTGTTGCTGGTTGCCAGGGCTGTCTGTTGTTGGGTGCAGCTACCGTAGGCTGGCACTGGGTGAAATGGAGTTAGCCAATCCTGCAGCTGCTTCGGAGCCTCAGTGAAGGGGGCGTTATTTGTCCCAGCAGGTGAGTGAGCGGAGACGGGCAAACACCAGAGTCACTATAGGCCGAGCATTCACTCCATGGACTGAGAGAAAGGAGAGAAACGCCATTCAAACACACGCCCAAATGGCTACGCTTCTCCTTGATCGCTAACATCACTTTCATCTTTACTTAGCTGGAACGGCTAACGCTAGCGGCTAATGCTAACTCTCAGTCACACTCCTCTAATCCTTGTTTTTATGGTGTGATTTGCTGGAGGCGACGGGTTCAAACAGACTCAAACAGACTCCGGTCTCCTGTAGCTACTGGGGCGGGTCTGACCAATCTGGCAAGCCGACTGCTGGAATTATTTTTTGTTGTTGCAACTACTTGATCTTGAGACACTAGATGGCGGTGTTCTGCCCATTCTCCATATTCAACCTTTAAAGTCCCCCTCCACTCTTTTTCTTCTGTTTATGTCCCCTAAAATGTCTGACATTGACTGTACTGACTTGTGTCTGTGCAAAGTTTGTCACAGATGTCTGTGCACTGCCGTCAAATCTGAGATTTAAACGTGTCCCGGGCAAATTATAGTTGGAACGTGTGGGCGGGCACTGAACCCCGAATTGCTCCCCGTGCTGTGCATGGGTGTGTGAATGTGGTGTGAATTATTAGATTAGATGGTATGTAGACGTCCACTGCCATCTGTGTGAATGTCTGTGTGAATGTGACAAGTCGTGTGAAAGAGCCTTCAGTAGTCAGAAAACTAGATTTAATTTTACCATTTACCAATGTCACTAAACTGTAAACCATTCACTGTCTTAATATGCAAAAGCCAGCAAAGAAACCTGAAACCTCCAACCCAGAGCTCAGTGAGTACAGAGAGAAAAGACCATGGATGTATTATTAGAACTGGATAGGGCTCCACCGCTCAGCCATGCCTTGCAGCCAATTTTTTCCTTTCGCGGTACAGCAACAAAAATTCCCCCTGTGGCTGAAAAAGCATTTTCTCCATAGGCCACTGTTTTAAGAGAGGCATCTGTTAAACCGTTGACAGAACACCTCTAACTGCAAACAAGGTCCATTATGACTCTTTCTGTTAAGAATTTTTAAACCATGGACTTTTTATATGAGGAGGAACATGCGAACAGGGCCAGTGGGAGACACCGCTGCGCGTATTCAGTGGGCCGCATATCACAGAGTAAACCGGGAGCAAGTCCTCTTTTAATAATACATTCATGTCCAAAAAACCACTGTCATCGCAGCTGTGTCAGACGCAGCCAGCTGCTAACAAGCTAACAAACAACATAAACAAATAAAAGATGCTAACTTCCATTCTGATACATCTGCTATATGGCAATTTTAGGGTACAACAGACTGTAGACCGCTGATTGGTCAGAGAGAATCGTCAAACCCGTCATTTTTTCTCCATTGTCCTGTCTCCCTCTCCTTCTCAAATTACCCTGCATCTCATTTGCTCAAGACCCATTCATGTACAGATGTCCGTGTTTGTCTTCTGCATCTCATCTACCAGTTTATTAACACCTGAGCAAACTTTCAGCCCTAGACACCACACAATGTAACCATTTAACCAATAAAACTCTCAACTATGGAAAGAGTCTTGCCATGTGGCTTACTGTTGTCTCACACGGTGAGGTTTAAATGAAAAATATTAGTCAAGGCAGGTTTCCCCTTGAGGCATTCTCACTCTCTCCCTTTCATTGCTCTCTGATATCTGTTTCCTGTCTGTCTCCTGCTGTCTTCTACAGATGCCTCCTTACTAAGTGCTTCCTGTCCATTTTCACACATTTCAAACAGTAAAATCCTTGCTCCACACATTATAAAGCTGTCTTTATCTTTGATACCCAGCCAGGAGTTGTTGGTGGTTGGTTGTTATTTATAAAAATACATTGAAGTTACTCATGCAGTTTGTTTAAGACTAATATACAGTATAGCCTTGACAAATGTATTGATCCCTCCACAAAACAAGAACTTCATAAAACTTCATAGAACCCTCATCTGCTTACTGTCACATGGACGACATTGGCTTCCTCAAAGGTTCTCTCACTGTAGTGAAGGGGGTAAAATGTTGAAAGTCTTTTTTCCACTGGCATTCAACCATCTGCCATCAGGAGAGACTAAAAGCTTTGCTTCTTGTTCGCACAGGAGGTGGTAAGGATGTGTAGCTTATTGGCAGTAGCCTGTTTTTCTGGGGCTTTTGACATCCATGTTAATGTGTTCTCTGGATATGTGTGGATTTACAGACATACACAGTGATGATACAATGCAAGTGGTCTTAACAATAATGAGCATTGTAGCAGAGTAGACAACAGACAGTTCTGTACATACAACAATAGGTTGCTGCATATGCTGAATAAGCAGATGGCAACATTTGCGCCACTAATGGCTACAAGGATGTTTTAGTATTATTTGGACTTAAACCTAAAGACATAGCATGCTAACATTTGCTAATCAGCACTTAACACAAAGAACAGCTGAGGCTGGAATGTTTGGCAGGTATTTGCTCATAAACCAAAGTCTTGGACAAATTACATTTTTGATTAGAAGATGTCGCTCAATGAGAAGTCAAAGAATCTGGCTGGCTGCACTAGGAAGGACCTTATCTCTATAAACAGATAAAGCTGTAGGCACTGGGACAAGATTTTGCTATTGGAAGCGTTCTGGTTACCCTTAGTAAGTCCAAGTAGTATTGACCAATGTGAGTGGGCAGGCTGTGTGGAGAGCAACAGAGATGGGATGCATCAGCCGATATGCAATCCCTGTACCCATCGGCTGTCGGCTGACAATTATTTGGATACATTTTGAGGTTACCATGAATGTCTGTGCAAAAGTTCATGGCGATCCGTCAAGTAGTTGTTGAGATATTTCCGTCTGGACCAAAGTTGTGGACTGTCTAAATGACAAACCGACTGTCTACACTGCCATCCCTAGAGTCACATTGCTAGTATGGCAAAAAAGATTGAATGTTCTTCTGCTGCTGCACTGGATCACAGTGTACCGTGTGATGTATTTCCTCAGCTTGGTTGCTGAATCACTGAAATGAACTTCTAGTCAATTTATACATAATCTGTGATTGTCTGAACCAGGCTTTGTCTGCCTTTGCACCAGAACAACAGTGCCCTGTGCTTTGAATAAAATCTTACTTAGGAAACAGTGCAGTGCATTCTTCATGGCAGCAGTGTCTTTTTGCAGTATTTATCCTTAATCTGACAATAATTCACTGATGTAAATGTGCTACATTACATGTCAAAGGTAACTAATGCAGTGTATTGTAAACCTAATTCAGGCCAAACGTTCAAGCTGTTCAGTATCAGCTTACTAAATGTTGGTTGAGAGCTGAGAGTAGCAGTGTGTTATATTTGGTCAATGTCTTCTCATCAATGGCAACAAACTACAGGTAACAGGTAAGTGACAATGATGGTTAAGTTAAGGCACCAAATGGTGACGGTTAAGTTTAGGCAACAAAGGGTCCCAGCTAAGTTTAGACAAGAAAGGCTGACCGTTACGTTTAGACAACAAAGGGTGACGGTTAGGTTTAGACAGCAAACGGTAACGGTTAAGTTTAGACAACAAAGGCTGACGGTTAAGTTTAGGATACAAAGGGTGATGGTTAAGTTTAAACAAAAAAAGGGTGACGGTTACGTTTAGACAACAGAGGGTGACGGTTAACTTAAGGCAACAAAGGGTGACGGTTAACTTTAGACAACAAAGGGTGGCAGTGAAGTTTAGGCAACAAAGGCCGACGGTTACGTTTAGACAACAAAGGGTGATGGTTAAGTTTAGACAACAAAGGGTGATGGTTAAATTTAGACAACAAAGGGTGACAGTTAAGCTTAGGCAACAGAGGGTGACGGTTAAGTTTAGGCAACAAAGGGTGACGTTAAGTTTAGACAACAAAGGGTGACGGTTAAGTTTAGGCAACAAAGGTTGACGGTTAAGTTTAGACAACAAAGGGTGACGGTAAAGTTTAGACAACAAATGTTGACGGTTTAGACAACAAAGGGTGACGGTTAAGTTTAGACAACAAAGGGTGACAGTTAAGTTTAGACAATAAAGTGTGACAATTAAATTAAGGGGAGGTTAGTTTTGCCTTTTTTTCTTCTCTGCTTGAATGCAATTAAGGCCAAATCCATCCTCTGGCATGTTTTGACACAGGTAATTAATAACTCACCGGGACCTGTACATTTGTTGTTTAGTCATAGTGCGGGTTGGCATCTAACAGGCTATGGTGTATTTGTGTGTGTGTGGGTGTGTGTGTGCTGCTTGGTCTTAAAAAAACAGCACAGTGGGTGTGTGGGGTGTTTTTTGTGAGGGGTATATGTAGGTTGCATGGTGATTTGGGTCAAAAGCATCCAGAGATTAACCTCTACCCCATCTCCTCTGCTGTCTTCCCAGCCTCACACAGTAATATACTGTTTGTGTGCGTGTCAGCGGAGCAGGTGGCACTTTGCGGTGAGCTGCTACCAGTGCTTAATGTGTTGAATCGCGCTGTCTGACTTGATGATGGAACAGATAGCGGCTTGAAGGAGAAACCAAAGGTGAAAGGGACGTTAACAAAAGTCAGTGAGTGAAAGAGGCAGAGACAGAGAGAGGATGAAAAGACAGAGAGGGAGAGATGTGAGGCATAGAGACGGATGAAGGGAAACAGAGTGAGAGTGCCTCTATAGCTACTGCATTGTAAATAGAGACTAAAAATAGAAAGGAGCAGGCAGAGCTCCTCTGACCAACTGAGAGTGGAGACTAAGAAGAAAGGAAGAGGCTCCTAGCTGTTAAACTGAGGAGATGCTGCTGCTGAGAATAATAAATGCCAGACGTCGACAGACATTATTTAAGCTTTTACAACCAGCCGATCTGTTCAGCACTTCAATGAGCTCTGGGGCGACAGGGACCAGTCCAGCTGATAACACACCAGCACAGCCCTGCCTACATGGGCAGATGTCCAGTCGATCTGATCGGATCAATCGACGCCTGAACTGGATTAAAAGCAATAAATGTTTTTTTGTTTGTTTGTGTCAGGGTCAGCTGTTATGTATGTGCCACACTGTTCCCACATTGTAAGAAGCCCAAGCCCATAGGGGGCTCAGATTTGATCAGTCAGTGTTTCGGCGGCTAAGGTTCTGGAGGGTCCCCACTGGCCATATCCTCCCCCTCTTCGCTGCATTTCCTGGGCCATATACTCTGGCTTGAATGAATATGAGTGAATATCCGAGTAAACCAAACAACTGTAAAATCAACCCGTCCTTATCCCAACTTGTCCCAGGACCCTTATCAGGACCCTTTAGTGAGTATGTTTACATCCACATCAGTAACCCGAAAATGGTCAAGTATCGGATAATAATCAGGTTATTGAAGTTCCCCACGAGTATACATGAGCAGGGGTTGAATGGGAAAATGATGGAGTAACTCTTCCTCAGGTACAGTAGGTGGCGCTCCGCCAACATACAGCTGGACTGAATACATCTGTTTTTCCGGTTCACTTTTGTCAAAATCACAAGCAGTGGAAAATGGCCGACTTTTGGACAGAATTACGACAGAAACAAGTCTTCTTGGTAGTGATGTTAGTTGCCGTGGTGAAGTCCTCCCTCTGTTTGTTTTTGGCGCTGTTGCCTCGTTGGTTTATTCTATTTCCAGTTCAGAAACCACTCTCGTGGGGTGGGGAGGGGGAGTTATAACCCACGGAGCATATGCAGACAAGAAACCTGATAATAATCCTAGAATGCTGTTTACGTGCATGAATAATCAGGGAACTGAAAGAGTTCTCTAGGTATGTTAACTGGGGTATGAGAACCCCGATTTTACCTGGGGTACGGTGTTTCCATGGCGTTTAAGAAACCGGAGTATTCCCTCAACCCGATTATAATCAGGTTTTTAAACTGCATGTAAACGAGTGTCTCTTCTTCAATGAACTGGGCAGACCTGTGAATAAAGTGGTGACGCTTGACAACAATCACTGTTTCAAGCAAATGGTTAACGTTGTGAATTCAAACGTGACTACTTGGTAAGGGTTAGGAAAAGATCATGAGTGGGATGAATAAAATGCATTCGTAAGGTAAGTGCATCAAAGCAAGGGACACAAACTGCAGTGTCCTGTGTGAAAGGCCTGTGTTTGTTTGGCCCATCTACCACCCCTTCCTACACAGACTTTTTCACGCACCTGGAGCACTTCACAAAGCATCTAATATTGCTGCGGACAGGTTCACAGTTGGAAGCCTGGTGTGTTTGATACCAATGCTCAAGTCACCTTGGAATGAGAACGGGTTGCTGAATTGTACTCCCATCCATAACATCCTCTTCACTCCTATTTTGGGGGGCCATGTTCACTGTTGGAAACTTTGCATTCAAGCAAAAAGAATAAAAGAGTTGTTTTTGAGCAGCATCGAGAGCACGCACCCTGGCTCCCCAGAGAAATACGAGCTGAACCTGTTCTTCCTTTCTTTCCCACTTAATAGCACACAACTTCATTTACCATCAACACTGAATGGACATCCACATAAAAAGTGGATTTCATTTTACAAATATGCTCCCGTATTTAAAAGTTTCTAAAAGCGCCCCTGCTCAGAATTGTGACGGACATCCATCCTCCTTAAAACAGGGTCAGGTGAGGAGAGAGAGAGAGAACAGAGAGGAGGAGGACAGAGGAGAGATGTTAGTTTTATGTAATATTCGTGGGTTCATACGGCCCAGTATTGAGGGGCGTGTGCGCGCGCGCGTGCGTGTGTGTTGGGAGGCTGGGGGCGGACAGCACAAAGTGTCCATCCTGAGTTGCACTTTGTGAACTAGCCTAGGCTCCACTTAAAATAAACAGGTGATCGTATACCTGCATGTATGGTCTAAATTATTACATATCTGATCACTTATATTGAGAAATCCATTTTCGAGCCAATGGATGGACATCACATCTGGTATTTTATGCGAACTGATCATTGCTGCAGCAGGCCTGTAATTATAATATTGCAGAGGAGCCACCGTGTTGGCACAGCAGGCGCGGTGACTGACTATAACTGTTGTATAATGTGGTTAAAGGAGACAGTCGCATCTCTTACCTCACTGATGCGCCGGTGGAGGCTGTTGCTCTTTCCAAGTCTGACCGGTGCAGTTAAACCGGAGGGTGCAGATGATACGGCTGGACCGACACACGGACAGAGGGCTTTTATTTCCCAGCTATGAAACAAATAGCAGCAGGCTTAATGTCCGTACACTTTGTTTATCTCGGGTAGGCGTTGCGCACTCTCGGTATCCACTGGAACAGATCAAGGATACGATCCGCAGTCTTCCGAGTAAGACAGATGATGACGACCGATCTGAGACTGTCTGGGGTGCAGGAGGAGTCTCTCTTTAGCCTGTAGTTACTCCGGTAGTCCGATTTGGGGTTGCTGCTGCTGAGGATGCACGAGAATCAGGAGGGGAAATAGGAAGCAGACAAGTTAACGTGCTGGTCCGGTGCGCGCTCCGCCGTTCACTGCCCGCTTCTCTGCTGGGAGCCTCCTATATGAGCGTCCGTGCGTGCGCGCGCGAGTGTGTTTGAGTGAGAGAGAGAGAGAGAAAGAGAGAGAGAGAGTTCCCTGAGGATGTGGGGGGTTTAAGCAGGTCCACATTCAAGCCCTAACCCCATGTATTCTCTGCGTGTGCGTGCGTGAGTGTGTGTGTGCGTGAGTGTGTGTGTGTGTGTGTGTGTGTGTGTGTGTGTGCGTGCGTGCGTGCGTGCGTGCGTGCGTGTGTGTGTGTGTGTGTGTGTGTGTACCTTTTT
The DNA here is from genome assembly GCF_963691815.1 of Echiichthys vipera. Lineage (NCBI taxonomy): Eukaryota > Metazoa > Chordata > Actinopteri > Perciformes > Trachinidae > Echiichthys > Echiichthys vipera. The sequence goes on from NC_139842.1 coordinate 25,373,290, forward strand.
TGCCCCATATCCAGACTCTGGATTTGTGCCCTAATATGGCCACTTATAGCTCCATCAGCAAAAGGCAGATTTAGGTTCTCACTCATAGAATTAGAATGAGTAGAAAGGACATTCCCATTCAAATCAGTGTAGCAGGATGGTCAGAGCCAAGATAAATTATGAGTGCCACAGTGAATGCATTTGATAATTGTATTAACATGTTGGCATGAAAAACACATTGGCATTGATGTGATGTTGGGGGGAGGGAGATAAGTCTGTCTGGGTGATGTTAACAGAATTAGGGCGCACTCACACTGTCCATCTGTACCGTGCCCCATGCTTCAGGGTACTTGTCCCCTCGCAGCCCGGGCCTGTTTGTACTCACACTACCTGGTGTGAATGAAATGCTTCTTGCTGCCTACACGTCATCACGCCGTAACACCTCACACACATTGATTGACGTCATTGCGATGCGTGGCTTTGTTTACAAATCTTTCCGTAGACCTCAGAGTTTTTGTGCGTCTTGTCGACTGTTTTTGAATCTTTTCATCGACCAAATCTGCAGTAAACACTCCACCTCCGCATCACACCAACGTGAACCTTTCACCGCCATTGTTTGAAATGTCCGCGCATGGTCCCTCCTTCTTTTTTCTATGTCCCAACAGGCGCACAGGAAATGACCTCAGAACCGCCGTAGGCCTCGTGCTCATACACGTGCGCACGCTCGTACATGTGCAAAAGTGCTTTACAAAAGCCGAACCTCTCCCAAACGGGCCGTGGTCGGCAAGCGTACCGCACCTAGACGCGGTACGGTTGCAATAACACTGGTCAAAGGAACCAGACTTTAGCCGTGGAACCTGTTTGGGCACGGTACGGATGGACAGTGTGAGTGTGCCCTTAGCCAAATTAGCTCACCGCCCGTTAGCTAGGCTAACAGACCACGTTACTAGATAAACAGGAGTGGGAGTCAATGTTGAGATTTCATCCGGAACTGGGAGGCAATGGGAAACATTTTTTCAATTTTGTAACGGGAACAGGATTTTTATAAGGGTAGAGACTGACACGGCAGTATGTCTCTAGCAGAGATTACACCGGCTCTGTGAGTCAAGTACAGGCGGCATTTATGATCTATGATTTAAACTGATATTCAACACAGTTCCATGCTCATAGACTGTAAAACACAGACCCTCACGGCCTAAATCCTCCCACTGCTCCAGATTAGCATCTAGTGTATGTCTCATAGATAGCAGGCTGTACTGCAAGTCATGGTGCACGTGCAGCTATTTAATTAGCATAACAGAGCTAACGTTAATAAGGTGTGTTACTAAACCAGCTGTTAGTAGAGTTGATCGAAAAGCAAACCATCTTGTCACTTATGCTAACACCACCACAGGAATAACCGCAGTCCAGGTGGCGGAGTAAGCTTGCTAATCCTGACAACTGAAGTCATGGACAGCAGCTAGCTGTCACTCAAGAGGCTGCGCCCCTTATTACTCATAAACTTTAACCTCCAGTAAAATAACAACTAGCCTGGTAAGAAAAATGTTTTATTTAATTATGCTGTGAAAACGGCCTATTTAACATGAGGGTCAATGAGAAACTGCTCTATTGTGCAAACACTCTGAGAACTGCAGTTTTGGGAACTTCAGTATTGAATCAACCAGGAAGTCGCTGTGGTGGGGGCTTGCTATCTAACTAGGCAACCGTGATTGATTCAACAACACAAAGGGACGAATGGATGCTAGGTGTAGTTTGTTGGATTTAACATATCAATAGAGTACTGCAGGGATGACGTTTTTTAGTAGGCCAACCCAGAAGTGAGCATCGCCCTGGTTCCTTCGACAAAAATGATTATTGACTAAATAAGCTCTGTGGCAAACAAACGTTTATAGTACTTACACATTTTGTTCAGCAAGAAAACCTTCACAAATGAATACCACTATTATGATTTTAAAACGTAAATACTGAAGTAGCTAATGTTAGACTGAAGTAGCTAATCCTAGGCTAACAAACTACACCACTGTTGCATGCCTTCAACTTCACCACGACTGGCTTCCGAATGGTTTTGCATGTTTTGCGTGATGACGTGTAATGTCCCAGACGTCGAACCTTTGTCGTCTTATTAGCCACTTGTTAGCAACCACCTTTTTAAAGGTTCTCTGTGTAACTTTGAGAAAACTCTTTTTTGTTTCAATACATCTGTCGTAAAGTAAAGAAACAGGAACAAAAACAAAAAGCCCTCTAGGATTTTTTTATCAGCCCCGGGGGAAAAGGGTTTTGTTGTACCACCACAACACATGCAAGCTGTGCCTCTGCTACACACACTCTGCAGTGGCCTGCAACCCACATACCCTCAGCCAGCCTAAACCCCAGAACCCAGAGTCTGATTCCCTGACAGATCAGCAAACTGACAGCCCCAGACCTTACCACCATCTCTGGGCTGCTGCTGCAGAATGTATAACAGAAGAATAGCATGTGTGGATAGGTTCATTTGTTAACGATAGCAGACTTCATTTAGCCTTCACTGTTGGCTGTAGGTGAGCTCAAGAGAGGCGAGGGATGTCACATCCTGGAGTTTCCCTGAAAATCTGTCCCTTTACATCGAAGTCAGTCCACAGGGTGTTAGGCAACAGAGGAAGTTGGTGAAGGTCTTAATTTCTAAATTATCTAACAACCAGTTCACCCATTGGCAATAAAAACAATTAGTACATGTTAAATGTTACAAACAGGTCCTTTACATGTCCAAGCTTCAAAATTGATATGTGGGGTATTTACTCGCGTATTTCATGTGGCAGAACAAATTGTTAAAATCTCTTATAGGCTTGTGTTAACCACACATCTTATTTAAGGCATCAAACCCAAAAGCCATTTAACCCATTGACTTTGAGACGAGGGAACCCGAAGCAGCCATGAAAAGCCAAATTTAACCTTCATTATTTGTGTTTTCTTGTTGCTGAAAATCCCTGGTTAAAACACTTGCAAAGTTGAAATACTGAAACAGTTGCAATTATAGTTGAAGGGGCAGACATGGTACAAACACTGACAGTGGCTGCATTTGCAGTTGTGTAATCACTGATTGAAGTTTTGGTCTCAGTTGAAGTGAAACTGCTGAACATAGCTGAAAATCCAATGGTATGTAGTACTGAAAGGAGTTGAAATGTCAGCAGGTGATGAATTGAAATGGACACGTCAGTTTCGGTGGAAATCCTGAAAAATATTTGTGTCATTTCAAGTGTACAAACTGAAGTGAAGAGTCTGAAAACAGTGAAGGGGTGATGTCAGCTGAAGTGTCATCTGAAGTGTGCACGGAGAGCAGTTCAAGTTTCCAACAGCAGCAACAGAAGCTTGTTCTCAATATACAGAATCAAAAATGGCTAGATAGCATGAACAGACATCTACCATGGAGGAATCAAAAAAGGGTGTCACATACAAAAGTTAAACATGGAACCCTAGGGGAAAAGACACTTGAGCACTGCTTTTGAGGAGGAAAATGGGAAAAAAGTATATATCCCTATCAGTAGATTCACCTGACTCCACCAGATGGATTGATTTGCATTGACTCAGCATATCCATCTGGGAACTCTGGTTTGGAGATCTTTTGGGAAGGGGCAAAAATACTGGTTGCTGATTGGATAAACTGTCTATTGCCAAATCAACCAATCAGGTTAAAGAAGTGTATGACGTACTAACAGCGTTGAGGCAAAGCTCAGAAAGGAAACAACATGTTGGTAAAGGATATTTTATGTTTGTGTAACGTGAATTTACGGATCAAAGGCACAATTTCAGGAGCCCGGTCCATATTCAACAGAAGGATCCAGAGAAAACAGAGTTAGTGAGCGGCTTGCTCTATAGCTGCTCATCTCATCAGTGGAAGCCTCCATGCTGTTTGCACTGGACAGTCGCTTCTCGTTTCGTCACTTAAATCCACCTCAAAACCAACGCTGATTGGTTCGGTCGCTTGGCAAACTTCTCCAAATTTACCAGACTGATCTGAGAGTAAAATATAACGGAGCTCAGAGATTGTTCATTACTTCATTCATTCATTGTTTATTCAGGGAAAGGCTGAGCACAAGGCTATTTTACAGCAATGCCCTGATAAGAGGACATAACATAACATCAGTAATTACATTGAGTAAAATTAAAGAAATCAGAGTTAAAACTAAAACTAAATTAAATAACAGTACAAGTTATGACAATTAAAATGAGTACTAAGCTACGTCCATCTCATTTAAAACAAAAGCACTGAGCTACATCTCTTAAATTTATTTACTGACTAGACACAAACGTTTTTAATTTAAGAGCTTCTTGAATAGCATTCCATCTGTAGGGGGCAAAAAAGCTAAAAGACAGTTTTCCAAAATCAGATCTTATGTATGGAATGTCTAGAGAAATGAAACTCTGTGACCTCTGTACTGTGGCAGGCAGACTTGAACTTCAACAGGTAGATAAGGTAAGGAGGCAGCTTTCCAAGCAGGGCTTTGTAAATAAATAGAAGGCAGTGCCTGTCCCTCCTAACAGACAAAGAGGGCCTTCCCACATTGATGTACAGTGCACAGTGGTGAGTTTTAAAGGGATCTCCAGTGATAAAACAAATGGCACTATGATAGACAGTGTCAAGTGGTTTTAAAACTGAATGGGCAGCATGCATACATACAGTGTCACCATAGTCCCAAACAGACAGAATTGTTGATTGAACTATCAGTTTTCTGTTTTCCAGTGTAAGACATGGCCTAATTCTATATAGTGCACACATTTATTTTTTTACCTTTTTTGCAAGGTCCTGTACATGACTTTTAAAAGACTGTCTGTCATCTAACTAAATACCCAGGTATTTATAACTAAGAAGTTGCTCAATAGAATCGAATAAGAATAGAATCCTATGGTCTGAAGCAGGGCTGGACTGGGTCCAAAAAATGGCCTGGCCTTTTGGTCCCTGGCGGCCCACCCTGGTTATTTACATGATATGTTTCAAAAATTCAAATAAAGTGCACTAGCCTGGAAGAGAGTAACCATGTTAAAAAATGGATATGCTCTTTCACTGCTCACAGAGAGCCACAATTCCCATTTTGAAGTGAAAGTGGGTGTCAAAGAAACACTGCTAGAGATGTCTTTTCAGTGTTTATTAAACATACAATTTACACAAGGCAATTAGGCCTACAGTGAGAAAGAGAGACAGGTAGATGCAGAGACAGGCAGACAGGAAAGAGAGAGAGAGGCAGGGATGTTAGTGTCACTAGTGTTTCTTCCCTGTTTACCAATGATTAATCATCCGTTTCAATCATCCATCCTGACTTTATATTCAGACCGGTGGGGGCAGCCGTCCTTCCTGGTACGTCCTCAGTGCTATTATCCACTCCTGGCTCTCAGCACCACTTTTTCAGATAGGAATCCTGTACAGACAGCTCTCCTCAGCAGAACTTCATTCCTGCTGTGATAACATCACACAAAATTACTTTTAGCTTGATGTTGGGCCCAAACTGTCCATCTTCAAATCTGGCCTGTGCTGAATCAGAAGATTTGAGCACCATCTGTCAGAAGAGGTCTTGTAATATGAGACAGCATGATGGACTAGAATTTAACATTTCTTAATAAGATGAGGAATTATCCTGCATTCAAGGAACGGCTGATAAAGGAATACAGTAACCTCAAAATGACCATGTATATATCAATTACTCACTGAATGTTGCCTTGAACTGAGAAAAGTCTTGATGAATTAAAGTAATAAAGGGCCGCGTTTAACAACAGCAAAACTATATCAATACAAACTCTCACACAACTTGTGTGAGAGTTTGTATTGATGTAGTTTTGCTGTTAAACACAGTCCACTATTACTTAAATGCATCAAGACTTTACTCAGGTTTTTAGTGGAGCCATGTAACGAAAACGAAGTTTTAAACACAGTAATTGATACTACTGTGCTTGAGATTCAGAAAACGTTATTGTCTGTCCTAACAAAAATCCTTCTTTGACGTGGCTCAACATACCAACAGACAATGCACTGATAAGCAGGTATACAACGCAGATTTCTTTTAAAAGTATAAAGATTAAAAACTGTAAAAAGAGACAAGGTGTAAAGTGACAGTGTGTCGGGTTAATTTGTCCATTGTTCATTGTTTATTTAAGCTCTTTATGGTAATGGGTATTAATATGTTTCTGTGGATGTTTTTCTTGGGTAGGGGGACTTTATATAGGCGGCCTGATGGCAGAAGGTGGAAGGACTTGTGCAGGTCAAGTCAGCCAAGTCTGTTCTTCGTTTTATGTGTAGGGCCTATTATCATGCTATTGCATAGGTTTGGTGTTATCATGAGTATGAGTATGAGTATTAGTGGTTAAAAAAGACGTTTTAATGCATTCACCATGCTGCCCCGAGCTAATCGGTGTTAGCCACGTTTGGCTGTTAGAGACTGTCCCAGATTTCTCCGTTAATAGTTGTTACACAAAAAAAATTGTCTCGATGGCTTATTTGATGAGTGTATTTGCCGAAACAGACCCTGGGACGTCTTTCACTGTAAGTGGTGTGTGTAAACCACCACCACCAAGACACTGACATTTGACAGGTCATGTTAATACCTATTAAGAAATACTAAAGGGCAGCATTAAAACGAAATGTGTAAGAATATTTAATCCACTTTTTCACAAATGAATGAAACAAATAAATGAAACATTTAAAAACAAAAAATAAAAACCACTTATGACATAAATGCCAATAGGCCAAGATCATTTGACAATATAAGAGAAGTGATGGTGCAGAATGTAGCATCCACAATGTCTGACCCTGACCTTTAACCTAACAGCAGTACAAACAGTACTATCATTATTAAAACATCTGATAAACCCACCATACGCCACTTTAAAATATTATGAACCAGAACACACACGTTTTCATTATTTTTGTTTTGTTTTACTGAGCATTATAGTTCCTAATAATCTCATCTAATTATTCAGTTATGTTGAGGAGAGTCAATCCAGAATGGAAGCTGCAAAAACAGGACTAACAGAGACGAAGAGATGAGTTCCGATGGAAAATGTGGAAAAGTGTTATCACACATGCCCCGAGCCCCGTAAGAGATCTGACACTTTATAGGCTCCATTAAGAGGCGAGGGATGTCACATCCTGGACTTTCCCTGAAAATCTGTCCCTTTATATCGAAGTCAGAGTCAGTAGGGTGTTATAGGCTCCATTAAGAGCTGTGACCATCTCAGGGAGTAGAGATACCAGAATACGGGCTAGATGACATTAGTCCCCTTGACCTCTTAGGGCCATGGTCCAACACTCTTTATAGTCTCGCTGGAAAGTAAAAATAAAAAATCCATTTATATTCATCGGCAGATCATTTCCTGTACCTGCCGTTGCTGTGCTGCTGGAGCCAGAGTGCATGCTGGGACCAGAGGCGGTCAACCACTTACTTAGAAGGTGTGAAATGACAGGGAAATTGGCTGCCTCACTGTCCTAGAAAAACCTTGAGGGTTCCTTTTTTTCCTTCCCCATAGCAGAAGGTCAGCTTGAGAGCTGTGCTGCTCAGCTTCAGATGTACTTCTGCTACAATCATACCATGTCAGCAGCAGCGGCATTCACAAATGACATGCAAATGGATGTATTACAGTAACAATCATGAAGAAAGAATATTACAGTCTTTGCAAAATTATAATTTCAACAACTCTGGCAATACACCTGTGATGACAGCTAGATAATATTGACAGCATGCTTTATACTGTAGTTCAGCAGTAGCAGAGACAATGATCTTTCCCACTGAAGTCTGGTATAGCATGCTAATTTTAAAATGTATTTAACAGTGACATTAACTGGACCATAATATGGACCTTTCTATATGAGCAAAGAAATCAGTGACCCTTCAACCTGAAATGACTACACTGAATCCCCTTAATCCCAGGCTGAATCAGTAGCTTAAAGCAGTGGCTCTGTATGTTCATCACCTAGGTGCTAAGTTTTTAGCTGATGTAACAAACAGAACAACATGCTCCCTTCAGACATGTACTGCACAATGGACATTACCTGGCAAAATCAGTTTGATCGGACATCTAAATATCAGCAGCAGATTTCATGGCACTCCATCCAATAGTTGTCAAGGTATTTCACTCTGAATCAACCTCTGGGGCTGAGAAATGAAGCCGACGCCGAAGTGCCAAAAACTGCAGTTCACCGAGTGTCCACTTGAGGCTGGCTCCAAAACAGAGCAAATCCCCTTAGACCCATGTTAATAAAATGCCCAACTTAACAGCAGAAACAAACATGTTGACAGCCTGGTACAGAAACCCATTCAGCTAATTTCACCGTTCATGACTACAGGGGTGAATTATTTAACAATTCACCTGTTTAAATCACATTAAGATTTAAAGTTCTGCATATTTAGGGGCATGGCTGTTTTGAGCGACAGCTGCTAGCTGTCTGTCTGAAACCGTAACAACACCTCTGCTCTCTGTCGTGTTTGTGCTGTTGGTGACTGGGTGCTAAACTGATCCGATGGACGCATTTGTTGGTGCCGTTTGGGGAATTCTTCATTCAAATATCGGACTAATGATATGGCTCGCTGTGCTTTAATTAGACTAAACCTTTAAAGAATAATGTGCCCCAGTTTTTTTATTTATATGTTAGTATTATTGTTTTTCAACAGTCGTATTCAAGATAATAATCTCACACAGCGCTGTCAATATCAATGTTACATATTCATTTTAGTCTCCTCCGAAGACTTCTATCAATGCCAAAACCATAAATATGGGCAGTGTTTGCAAAAGCGGCATGGGGTTTCAAAGATTATTATCATCATCTCATTGTGGATACGTCAGGAGTTATCTAAATCCAGGTTTAGTGATTTGCTTCAAATTGTTTCTTAGACATGTATTAAGTGCAGTGTTTCCCACTGAATTAGATTCTATTTGCAGTGGCAACTGACTGGAAGGGACAGTTATCCATAGTAGCAGCTCAAGTTTAGGTGCAAACCGCAGCACCAGGTTGGACACCGGATCTTGGACTGCCTCGACTCAGGTTGCCTGAATTGTAGATAATACATGCACTAAATAACTCTGTCTCCAGGCTGCCCCTCTTGGCTTTTCTCCCCAGTGAAGTAGTCTTGCTAGCTTGTTAGCTTCCCCTAGCTTGGAGTTCTTGAGCCAGGGTTCATTCAGCCCGCCTCGGCTGTGCCAGGCTCCACCTCTTTGTCCATTTTTTAATAAGCTGGGAGCAAGCAGAAACATGACACTGCCAAGATGGTGACGGCTGGAGCCACCTGCAGACGCCATTTGGGCTTCCTTTTGAAACCGATGGGTGATGGGTGACTCACAGAGACTATGTCCATAGTTTATACTGTCTATGCTGACCATAGAGTTGCGAAGGAGCATTTCCATTCAACATGCAAATCTAAAAGTTCATGTGATAGAGGAATGCACAGTGCATGTAGGGGACGTGGCCTCAATATCCCTGCAGTAAGTGTACCTGCATGAAATCTGGTTGTTTTAGTCAACATTATGCTAAAATATATTATACCTAACTTTATTTAAAATCCCTGTTATTGAGGGCCAACCTTCAATTCCTGTTAATTCACAACTTTGAAAATTCACGGAATTTTGCAAACCTAATGCTGACACAAATGTCAACCTGCTGGCGGCACAAGAGGAAAAGTCAGCGAGTCAGAAAAGTGAGTAAGACTCATCGTCTGGGTAGCATGAATGTCTGAACAGAGTTTTAAAGGACATCCATCTAATAGTAGTGATAGACTGACCCATTAGGCTTGTCTGTACTGGCTCTACCTCTTGGCCGTTGTGATCGATTCATTCACACTTGATTCAGTCAAAATAGTTAAAACACGTCACATAACAGTTCTATTATCACTCCATTTAAGGCGGTCTCTGCAGCATCCAGGCCACCCTGGTTCCACAGAGAAAGCTCTGGAAACACCTTCGGCTTTAACAAGCTGTTTCCAATCCAGGAAGTGTCTACACTCTCATCTGTTCCCATTAATCTCATGCCATATCTGGTGTGACATATTTGATGAAGGACCAGAACCACTAAAAAGGGTCTTGATTAGATAAGATCACAGTGTGTGTGTGTGTGTGTGTGTGTGTGTGTGTGTGTGTGTGTGTGTGTGTGTGTGTGTGTGTGTGTGTGTGTGTGTGTGTGTGTGTGTGTGTGTGTGTGTGTGTGTGTGTGTGTGTGTGTGATGATTGAACACATGGAGTAGACGGATAGAAGATTGTCTGAGTGGAAACATCATCAGTCATTAACAGTATAAGTCTTTTCCTCCCCATCTCAGAACCCATCGACTGTCTGACAACAGTTTAGCCTCTGGAGGTCCTGTCTGTGCATATGTGTCCTTCCTTCCTTCTTTCCCTTATAGTTTATCCAGTGGGTATCCGGGCCAAGACTTCCTCTTCCAAGCTGCAGTGCAAAGTAGAGATGCACCGATCCAGTTTTTTCCGATCCAATCGGTTTGTGTTTTTGTAAGCTGCTGGAAACTCAATTTCCTTGCAGCAGTCATCCCAAAGGGATCAAAAAAGAGAGGTCTAAGTCTAAGTCTAAGTCTAAGCTTGGACAGTATCTATTGCTAAGAGCAAACAAAGACTTTTCACCACAGCGACAGTGTTAGAGCAGCTTCTGCCATGTTTATTTCATAGATCAAAGCAAAGTCTCAACATCGCTTCCTCATCTTTCGTCATTGCTTTTAAGGTTGCATACTGTCCATTGGTCATTAAATGCTACCCCAAGCACAAATGTTAGCAGTTAGCAGTTTGCAGTAAGCTTTACTTTAGCAAGAAGTAAAGCTTTCTGTCTATCAGGAAACTCTTTAAATCACAGATAGTAAAGCGGACCAGCTGGAGGACATCCGAAAGGAAAACCAGAAAACCTTTTTTCCATAAAATATGATCCATTTTCACCAAAATCAGTGGTTGTGCTGTAAAACGCTACACACTTCTCCTGGGAGATTGTACCCGCGCACCAAAGTGAGTGTGTTTACAGTCACATCAGTAACCCGATAATGGCCTTACCCTGGTTTAGGGAATAATCAGGTTATTGAAGTTCCCCTTGTATCCATGAACAGGGGCTGAATGGGAAAATGACGGAGTAACTCTACCTCCGGTACAGTAGGTGGAGCTCCACCAACATACAGCTGGTTTATTCTAGTTCCGGTTCAGAAACCACTGCCGTGGAGTGGGGAGGGGTAGTTATAACACACGGAGCATGTGCAGATAAGAAACCCGATAGTAACCTGAGAACGCTGTTTACATGCACAAATAATCGGGGAACTGAAGGAGTTCTCTAGGTCTGTTAACCAGAGTATGAGAACTCCGATTTTACCTGTGGTACGGTGTGTTTACATGTTGTTTGAGAAACCAGAGTATGGCCTTAACCCAATTATAATCAGGTTTTTAAACTGCATGTAAACGCACTGACTGACAGTTCACGAATAGGCATTCAGGGAGTGTGAATGATTTGTCTTCATATTAAATTAAGCATTATTTTATTAATGTGGAGAATATTCGGTAGGAAAATGAATTGCTCTGATAAAAATCTCCAGCATTTTTCACTAGAGCTTCCCTTTCACTTAATCTCTTGCTAGACTGGAAGAGTCAGCTACCAATATCTATGTGTGAAGGGTTAACCGTATTAGGTGTCGTGCAGGTGCAGAGATGGAGCATATATAAAAGTGTGAACCACAGAGATGGGGCAGCACTGGTGATGTGAGCAGCAGCAGTACTTAGAGACATGGGTCTTACTCAGCACTGATCATTAATTCATGACACACATCTCAGATGGAACCTCAGCTGAGAAACCGCAGCCTTACATTACTGAAAAAAATGTGAAACTGAACAAGAATTTCATACGTATAGATAGATAGAGGGGGTACTGTACAGGGTGGGGAAAAGAGAAAAATGGAGAGAGGGATTCAATTTGGACTAGTGCATGACTAAAAGAGGAGTGCCTGCGTGTTTCATCTAAAAACATCCACTCTTCCACATCATGTCCCGTAAAGGGAATATTCCATTCCAGCTTTCAGCATTTCTCATCTTTCCTCGACACTCAAACTCTGGACTCCTCTGACCTCATGTGTGCCAACACTCAAACAGTTTTCATCTCAACAAAGCCACAAAGAACTGTCTTACTTTCTCCCTCATTTGTTTCTTAGTTTATCTCTGTCAAATCACTATGAATAGATTTTGAGAAAACAATTAAGCTCTTAATATGTTCACAGTATGAAAATGAAACCTTTATGAAAATAGATTGAATCCCTCTCTCCCTCCTGCTGCTTCCATCATCCCGCTCCGCTCATCCGACCCCACCACCATCCCCCACCCCTCCTCTATTGTGTGCAGGGCTGTCCCTTTCTAATCCAGTGTGTCTCTTTTGTGGCAGTACAGCATGTGGCTCAGCTGCACTTTGGCCCCTAATGGACCCAGTCAATGCCACCTTGTTGTCCGTATCAAGGTCAAGTGTGTGCATATATGCGTATGTGTGTGTGTTTGTGTGTTTGTTTGGTGGGCGGGTAGCCTTATGGATTATATTCTTTGTTTGCATGTGGGCTGGCTGGCAGCCATGCACGTGGAAAGATATCCATGTAAGGGTGCAACTATTATTAGTAGCATTTGTTTTTAAACTCTGGTTCAATTATCTAGTGCTTTTTTTCTCACATTTTGTGTATTTGAACTGTTACAATGTATTAAAAAATACTTTTTGTTTCCCGTTTTGCATTTGAAAAAAGAAGTAACACCTGTATGCGCTGCAACGGAGGACGTGTGTGTGTGTGTGTGTGTGTGTGTGTGTGAGTGTGTGTGTACGTGGACATAAGTCTGTCACACTGTAGGGTTGGGATTTGCAGCATTCCTAATCTTGAAACCTGTTTTTGTTATACTGTGTTGTAATTGTTGTAACTGTAATGCAAAAAGTCAGAATATTGCAGTTGTACAAACAACAGTTACCAGCAAAATAAAAAAAAATAATCAAAATGTATTTCTATTGTGGGGCACTCACAAAAATAAAAAGGCAACAGAGGCGAGTTCTAGTCCCTGGTCAGCCAGACTGCCAACCTGAGCTAATGTTAGCTTGTAGAGATTGTGCGGTGTCCTAAACTGAATAGATACCACACATATAACCTCAAAACTGTTTTTCTAGCTAAATTTAGTTGTGACTATGATCCCTCACTCATCACTCATCTCAACCACTTATCCGGGGTCGGGTCCAGCAGGGGACCCCAAACTTCCCTTTCCCGGGCCACATTAACCAGCTCTAACTGGGGGATCCCGAGGCGTTCCCAGGCCGATGTGGAGATATAATATCTCCACCTAGTCATGGGTCTTCCCCGAGGCCTCCTCCCAGCTGGACGTGCCTGGAACACCTCCCTAGGGAGGCGCCCAGGGGGCATCCTTACCAGATGATCCTGAACCACCTCAACTGGCTCCTTTCAATGCAAAGGAGCAGCGGCTCTACCCCGAGTTCCTCACAGATGGCTGAACTTCTCCCCCTCTCTCTAAGGGAGACTCCAGCCTCCCGAGGTACTTGAACTCCTTCACTTGGGGTAAGGACTCATTCCCTACCTGGAGAAAGCAATCTACCGGTTTCCTACTGAGAGCCACTGCCACAGCACTAGAGGTGCTGATCCTCATCCCAGCCGCACCAGGAACAAATCCGACTTACTGCAGAGGATCCGGACACAGCTCTCTCTTTGAGTGTACAGAGATTGGACGGCCCTCAGGAGTGACCCCCTTACCACATGTGACAAGTGACCCCCTGCAGCACCTCTCACAGTATCTCCCGGTCATATGCCTTCTCCAGATCCAAAAGCACATGTAGACCGGACTATGACTATAACTATGATATCTGCTGGAAAATAATAATTTGCCCATGGACAAATTTAGCTTCTATGCCGTGAATTTCACATGTAGTGTCAGCTTAAGCAGAAGATAGTGCTGTGTCCTCAACTCACCTTATGATCCAAATATTTCCAGTAACAGTTAACTCCAAAAAATAAGACTAACCACTGATTTTATAGAAATGTGTTGGAGAGCGCATACAGTTATTGTGTGTTGTATTTGAAGATTTATTTTCATTAATAAAAATGAAAAATAAAAATGTCCCTAAGAAAATGATACCATTGTATGAAGACAGAAGACAGCTACAAACATTCAACGTCACCTCCAAAGCATGTGTAATGTGTGAGAGGGATGAAGGCAGAGCATTGTTCACACTGTCAGCTGCTACAGGCATGGTTATCTGCACAGAAGGGGACAAGTGTTTTGTGAATGAAGACCGGACTGACATGACACAAAGAGACATTTTGTAAATGCACTTTCAGATGGACCGGCAGAGTTATTCTGTACACACTGTCAGCTGTTTGAGGCATTTTAGCAGCATGAAAGGAGAGACGGCCTTTTGAAATGAAGCTGAATCCCTCTCTGTGAGGGGCCTGATCTGCTGTTATGGCCACCATTAAAACTCAGTGTAGTAACCCATCCAAAACATCTGCATCAGAGACAGTGTCTGTCTGTGTGTGTGTGTGTATGTGTGTGTGTGTGTGTGTGTGTGTGTGTGTGTGCACGCGTACGTGTACGTGTGTGTGTGCATGTGCATGTTGGTGTATGATTATGGGTGTGTGCTGAGTGATGAAGAGGGGGGTCTTGTCAGTGCTGTCCCACACAAAGAAGATAAAACTGCTAACGGCCTGGGTTTCTTTTAATGGAACGCTGAGCAGTATGTGTATGTGTATGTATGTATATATGTGTGTGTGTGTGTGTATGTATACATATGTGTGTGTGTGTGTGTGTGTGGTGTGTGTGTGTGTGTGTGTATGTATGTGTGTATGTATGTATACGTGTGTGTGTGTGTGTGTGTGTGTGTGTATGTCAACAAAGATGCATTGAAAACATCTCTTATTCATGGGTGCATTACGGCATTCAGGCCTGGTCTTCCTCTCTTTCTATTTCCAGCTCCGTCTCTCTGCCTAAACATGTGGGCATCTGTTCACATGCGCCTACTGTTTGCAGGCTGCAGAGCTGCACGGATGGGCTCCATGTGTGGGGATTTTACAGCGTCCAACAGCGTCTCTCTTCCCTTCATCCCACATACATCACATCATATCACTCTGCAGTGAAAGTGAACAGAGGTTTGGGTTTCTGCTGACCGAGCTCTATCATATTTGACACCATAAACATGTAACGTTGTCCATGGCCAAGTTATTCATAAATATACCATTTTAGTCAGTAGATTTAAGCAAGTACAGTAGTAACAATTGTGACACACTTTTCAGATTAAGGGCTTGTGATTTTTTGGAGCACATTTCAGATGTCTGAGTTGTTAGCAGCTCCACCAAGAGAGCAACTCGCTCAAACTTCTCACATGGTTTTTATTTAAAAAGCTGTTTGGAGGCCAACAAGGGAAAATTCCCCAATATCACAAAAAAGGTCAAAATTTGAGAAAAATTCTTTTGTAACTATATAGTTAAATGAGCTCTACCTGGAGCACTTACAGTAAAATGATGCATCAGCATTAATAATATTTTGATAGAATTGATGTTATAGTATATTGAGCACAGGATCCCGGTTCTGCATACTTTTTCCAAGTACTTGTCTCTGCAACCTAAAATGAGTGTGACGCAGTGTGACGCGGCTGTTGCAGGATGCCTGCAGCAGAGCACATTGATTATACCCAACTAGAGCTGCTTCATGGGCCACAGAAGCCGCGCGGGCTGCCATTCAGTTTTAATGCAGTTGGTTCTGCAGGTTTGGAAGCTGCGTTGCCTCACACTACCCTCTGGGTGACATAAGTGACATAAGTAAATAACTGACAAGAGCCATTATACTATATGAAGTACAATTTGTATTTGTATTTTTCAGGTTAGCTACAATAGTTTTACATGCTTTTATCAGTAAAAGCTAAAAGCATGTAATGTAATATTTCTTATATTGTCCATTGCTGCAGCACCCATACAGTACCTCTGTGACAGGCTCTGTCTGTATTCATTATTACATAGAATCCAAAAATGTATGAGCATGCTGAATCTCCGGCAAAAAAACGTTGCGTCTGCTTACGTAAAGCTGTGATTAAGGATGTGTCGTGTTTGAAGGGGTTCCCATTTCGTAGGGGTAGATTTTCATCCCCTTGTAACTCTGTTTGGAGGGGCAGGGTGTAGGGGAACGGGGAGGGGTACAAATGAGCCCACTGTGCTCTAAGTGGTCGGCTGATCCACTCTGCTTTGATTGGTCAACCGTTCAGGATGCGTGTCAGAAATGTTACGCCACTTACCATAAACGGAATCCCTTACCTCAGCAGCTGAAATCCTCATCTACATTTCAGGCAAAAATCCAAAACGACTGAGTATTGTAGGGACAGACCAGTCTAGTCGCTAATCCAGCCTTGAATCGGCCGAGGTTGGTAAAACAGTCCTGTGTGAAGTGCTATATACAAACACAGGCTATGAATCAGCGTCTCTACCCACTTTTGCTTGGTGCTTGGGCTTTAAGGGAAGCCAAAGAAAAAGGACTTTCCCTCACACCCAAACAAACATTATTCTCTAGACATAAGCTGTGTTCAAAATCGTTCCCTTCCAAAAAAGTAGTGCACAACATAGTGTGTGTGCCATTTTGTTGTGGTGTTCAAATTCTCCGTGGTTAATTTCATTCACTATATAGTCCACTATAAAACACCCACAATGCACAGCTAATCTGAATGTACATTCCATGTAAACTACATTGTACTCCTGTATACCACAATGCAATGGGGTTGTGTTTTACCAGAGGAGAAGAAGAAGCAGTAGAGGTGCTAACAGTAGCCTAAGAGCTAACTGCAGTTACGTAAAACTGTTACTCGCAAGCTGACTGCTGTTACTGGCTCGTGAAATAAATGAACCGTGGGTTATTACAGCTTGCAATTAGGACACACAACCATTGTTAACAAAAGCACAATTTAACACCATTGGAATTTCAACAATTTATTTGGGATTTTACATTAAAATTAACATCAACATCAATACAACCTTTAACCGTCCTCCTGAGTGCAGGTTTGTATATTAAACAGACTGTAAAACAGGTTTACAGCTGTGTTTACATGATGCTGGACGCACTCTCTTCCATACTATATCCGTCACAAACATATCCAGCGCTTCTACTGATGCAACGATTTGTTAAATTGTAGGGTAGTCAAAATCTCGTTTGGTCAATCCCTATATAGTGCACTTTTTAATAAACACTATATAGGGGATAGTGAGTGAGTGAATGAGGGAATGATTTTGATCACAGCTATTGTTCCACTGACGTGCTAACCCTAAGTTAAAAGAGCCGTCTGCAGAGAGTGAAGGCAGGTACGGGGCGGGGCAGGGGAGAGCCTGAGTGTGTGGCACTGTGACCAATAGGAAAAGACCGGAATCTTCTACATAGACAAATGCCAAAAATCCAAGTAAATCGCTTATACCCTAGCTTAGTCTGGTAGATTTTTGTTAAAGGATCAGTGTGTATTAGCAGAAATTGAATACAA
The DNA here is from genome assembly GCF_963691815.1 of Echiichthys vipera. Classification (NCBI taxonomy): domain Eukaryota; kingdom Metazoa; phylum Chordata; class Actinopteri; order Perciformes; family Trachinidae; genus Echiichthys; species Echiichthys vipera. Next base: position 25,390,745 of record NC_139842.1, read on the forward strand.
TATTCATAATAATACAGTATTGAATACAGTATTCATAATAATGTTTTCATTAGTGTATAAACTAAGACTTGTGTTTTGGTTAGCTTAATAAGCTATGTTACCTACAGCCCACCTTCTACCTACTGCATGCTTGGAAAGAGAGGAAGGGCAATCAGATGGTTGCAATCTGCCACCTCACAGCTAGATGCCACTTAAAGTGAAACTCCGCTGTAAAATCTCAGAGTCTCTTTTGGCAAATACACTCGTCAAATAAGCCATCGAGACAATTTTTTTCGTGTAGCAACTATTAACGGAGAAATCATGACGAGTCGCTAACAGCCGAATGCGGCTAACAGTGATTAGCTCGGGCGGCAAGGTGAAGGCATTAAAACCTCTTATTTAACCACTCATACTGCTCAAAATAACAGCAAACCTCTGCAGCAGCATTAGAAGAGTCCTTACACAGAAAACAAAGCACCAACAACGTAGTTTATTGAACCCAGAGTTTATTAAAGAGTGTTTTGAAAGACTTACCTACTTACCTAGTGGATTAGCAAAGTCATCCCAAAGGAAGGAGCCCATTGATGCTTTGTTAATAAAAAATCCCTGGGATGATTTTATGCCTGAATTTCACTTTGTACACACTGCTCCTTTAAGTCACTTACCTCATTCTGCATATGGATATGGATGTGTGTTAAAGGCCCTGCACAGTGCACACCCACGCAAGTGTTTTCGATCCTTAGATTAGACCTTTGCTGAGGTTGAAGGTAGGAGGTGCTTTACTGGGCATTACGTGAAGTCACCGAAATAATGGGTGTAAGTTTACCATTGGTGTGCAGGGCCTTTGAACGTGATTCATGTCTACAGACATTTTGACTTATCATAGTAGGAAAAGCATTACTAACATTAACGAAGGTTCTGTTCCAGTGAGTCAGCATGCACAATACCAGCACCCTGAAACCGAAGCAGATGAAATTCAGCCATCATTGTTATTTTTTTATTATCTTCCCCTGTACTTTTCCTACAGTAACATTTTGAAATATGTTCTGGAAAATCAGTAAACTGGATTAATATAGATTCAAACGTTGTATTGTTTCTATCACTTTTACATGGGCATCACTGAGCCACTTTTCACTGTACAAAGAGACCCAGATGACCATAAAGGGACTGTTTTGGTCCAAGGCTCTGGCTAAAACTAAATAACCAGTGCCCTCTTGTGGTGAAAATATGGTGCATAAAGTAATGGAAAACATATATACTTCCACCAAAGAGATGGACATCTTGGACATAAGATTATAAATTGGTAAAGCAGAAGACTGGATAAAAAAAAAACACCCTCTACATCACCTTTTGAGACATATAATCCAACAGCTGAAGAAATGTTTTGACCCTTGCAGCATTTTAAAACTTGCCACGCAGAAGCTTTCATCAGGAGCAGCTTCTCTACTCCCACAGAAACACACTTTTCTTTTCATGTGCTGATAGAATTCAAGAAGTGTGGGATTTTCATTCTTTTCATGTTTTGTTGTATTTCTTGCACTGTTTCTTTTCAGTAAAGTGTTCTGTGCCGAGGCACAAAGTCCACAGTAGGGGCTAATCACTCGGGGTCAAAAACAGAGGGGCCTCATATGCTAAGTGCAATGATGAATTCCTCTAGATGGCATTGGTGTAGAAATGTCAACAAATAATTAAACAACATACTATTGTAAATAACTGCGCACAAAGTACAGAGAGAGGTGCAAATTCCCTGCCAAATTAAAATAAAAAATATATATCGCTATATGTCGCTATCATAACGTTTAAACATCCCTTCAAAAAAAGATACAGATACGCCACAAAAACGAATATAAAGAACAAATTATTTTCATGAAAATTTGAACTCCCTATAACGACAAACCAATGGGAGCCCTGAGCTTGTTTCTCTGCAAGGAGACAGTCCCATCTGGGAGTGATGGGAGACGATGACACCTGAAGTGTGTTGCTTATGCCCAGTCTACTCCGTTGTTTTGTTTTGGTTTCCATCAATGCAGAAAGGATGTTGGACATGGCAACAGGGTTTTCAGTGCTGCGGTGGCGATCTCAGTTTTACGACCCATTCCTTGTCACTGACATGTGCTGCCAGCGGTGACTTCTTTTCTGAGAGAAATCTTTGCAGCGGCTCTGGTAATTCACTCTGGCCAGTGATTTCCCTCTGATAACCATCTTATTTCTGTGTATAAGAGGCGTCTGTGCTCTGTGTCCATGTCCTCACAAAGTTGCTCAAACAGGCGCGAGTTAAGGGCTTTTGCTTTGACGTGGTTAACTTTAACAATATCATTCAATACACTGTTCAACTCTGGTGGCATTTTTCAGCTTGCCAGCATTTCCCTGTGATTGATACAATGTGTATATTCACATTCAGGTGCAACTTCCTTAATCCGAGTGGTTAAACCAGACAGACATCCGGTCATGGCAGCAGCTCTGACTGTGCATATGGCGACACAAGAGAACCATTTCAGTTTTCCTGATATATAACCATCCAGACTTGCACAGTTCTGCGGCGGTGGTGTTGGTTGGCAACAATAGTGCACATAACATAACCTCATGCACATCCTCCTGATTAAGATATTGTAGTATTGTACAAGTAATGTTGCCTTGTCGTCAACATCTGTAGATGTGTCAACCTGGAGGGCGTACCACGGTGATGTGTTAATCCTCTCCAACAAATTGTGTCTCAATGTCTTCGGCTCTTTCTTCCATGTGCCGAGTCACGATGCTAGCCGACAGAGGCACCTGTGCCATCGTGTAACAGCAGCCTCTCCTAGAAGTTCACAGCAAATGTCTTCAGTGGAGGGCAAGATCAATACTTCACCAATAAGGAATGGCTTTTTAGCCTTAGCAATACGGTTAGCCACCAAGTACGATGCTCTCAGTGCATTCTCATTTACTGATGTGCTGGCCCTCAGTAATTTCTTCTGTTCGTCCAGTTCCTGTTTTTTTCTTTCAAAATACGGCTGCTTGGTCTCCAAGTGGCGAGGCAGTTTTGAAGGCTTCATTGCCTCATTAGCGAACCGGTCGTCGCATATTATGCAGAGCGGGCTTGGTATGTGGGAATCACCTACAAGGATAAATTCGTATTTCCAGTAGGGTTCCTGGTATTGTCTGTTAAAAGCATTCTTTTTCTTGGAAGTGGGCTCTTCTCCTGTCTCTTCACTGGGCCTTTTCCCCTTCACAAAGAAACTTTCCAAAGACATCTGTTTCTCACTCATTTTGCTCGGTAGTGGGTTGAATGTTGGCGCGCAAGACGTAACCGAGGGAATCCAGTCATTTCTCAAAATAAAAGATCGTTCAGACTCAGATAATACATAAAACGGAAGTATTTATTTATCTATTGTGCGGCCCCGGACCGGGGGTTGGGGACCACTGCTGTAGGAGAACTCAATACTTTCATAAACAACAACTAGAGACCATCTTGTGATGGGATCACATGCACCAGCTGCAAATCGTGTCAGGGCCTAAAGTGTGTGCGTGTGTGTGTGTGTGTTTGGGGGGTTGAATGGTCCGTTCACTACTTCCCTACTTGCTCGTACCACACCCATTTTAAAACTCAACCTTAATTTTGACCTCAATTACACACCTGTACTGTTTCATGGCTGTATCTTCAGAATCAGCCTGTGAATGTTCTCATTCGTCCAGGTCATCGTTATCCTCAAAGCAATTTCAGTCAAAAACAACTGGACTGGTTGTTTGTCTTGGAAGACGTTTCACCTCTCATCCAAGAGGCTTCATCAGTTCATGTACGCATCTGACCAGGCTGGGACTGGTCCAACTAACTGGTGTGGAGATCCAGGTATTTAACCTCTCACAAGGCAGATGATGTCACTGACACTCTTTGTGCTCCAAGTGCCCACGCCCGTCGTTAGAGTGACAGTCGTTGGTGGGCAGTTGGTTTCGACTTCGTTAGTGCTCTATTGAGTCTGAACGACAGTCGTTGGGGTCACCCGGGCCATGTGTGAACAGTTGTCCTTTGAGGTTAGATTGTTGAATCTCCTGGGAAGGGATGAAAGGGCGGCATTGTAAATTGGAGATAAGTGGTGTCTCAGACCCCCTCCTCTGTTTAGCGATGGTTTCTCCACTTTTACATAGATGGCTTCTTTTACTCCTCTTTCAAACCATCTGTCCTCTCTGTCCAAGATTTGGACATTGCTGTCATCAAAGGAGTGGGCTTTCTCCTTGAGGTGTAAGTGGACAGCCGAGTCCAGGCCTGAGGAGTTAGCTCTCCTGTGTTGGGCCATGCGTTTATGCAGTGGTTGTTTTGTTTCTCCAATGTAAAGATCTTTGCATTCCTCGTTGCATTGGACAGCATAAACCAGGTTGCTTTTGTGGTGGTGTGGTGTTCTGTCCTTCGGATGTACTAGTCTCTGTCTGAGTGTGTTACCGGGTTTGAAATACACAGGGATGCAGTGTTTGTTGAAAATCCTCCTGAGTTTCTCCGATACCCCAGCCACATATGGGATGACTATGTTGTTTCTCCTGTTATCTTTTTCTTTCTCAACCACTTTGGTTTTCTTTCTGGAGGCAGCTGCCGTTTTAACAAAGGTCCAGCTGGGGTAGCCACAAGTTGTGAGGGCGCCTCTCAGGTGCTTGCGTTCTTCCCCTTGAGCCTGTGAGCTAGTGGGTACGTTATCAGCTCTGTGCTGCAGTGTTCTGATAACGCCAAGCTTGTGTTCCAAAGGGTGGTGAGAGTCGAAAAGTAGATATTGATCCGTGTGAGTGGGTTTTCTGTATACCCCTATGTGGAGGCTCCTGTCATTCTCCATATGGACGTCACAGTCCAAGAAGGGCAAGCTGTTGTCCTTAACTTCCTCTCTGGTGAACTTGATGTTTCTGTCCACTGAGTTGATATGTTCAGTAAAAGTTTGCACCTCTTTGGATTTGATCTTAACCCATGTGTCGTCCACATATCTGAACCAATGGCTTGGGGTTATTCCTTTAAAGGAGTTCAACGCCTTGCCCTCTACCTCCTCCATGTACAGATTTGCCACAATAGGGGATACTGGTGAACCCATGGCACAGCCGTGTTTCTGTCTGTAAAAAATGCCATTAACCTGGAAATATGTGGTATTCAGGCACAAATCCAGAAGTTGGCAAATGTGGTCTGGTTTGAGATTTGTTCGGTTTTGTAAGGAAATGTCCTGTGTGAGCCGCTCTCTTACCGTGGCCAAGGCCTCCATGGTTGGAATACAGGTGAACAAGGAAGTCACATCGTAGGACACCATGGTTTCATCTGTATCCATTTTTAGGTCTCGGACTTTGTTCACAAAGTCCATGGAGTTTTGGATGTGGCGTGGGGTGTTTCCCACCAGTGGTGCCAGAATATTGGCAACATGCTTGGCAATGTTATAAGTGACCGAGTTTATGCTGCTGACAATGGGCCTGAGCGGGGCCCCTTCTTTATGGATTTTTGGGAGTCCATATAAGCAGGGGGTTGAGTCCTGGGGGTAAAGCCTGTAATACTGTGGTTTGCTAATGACTCCTTCTTTTTGTAGTTGCTGTAGACATTCTATCACCTTCTTTTGGTAACCGCTGGTAGGGTCTCGTTTCAGAGTTTCATAAACGTTAGAGTCACTGAGTAATGCAGAGATCTTTGCCTGATAATCAGTTGTATTGAGAACAACTGTGCATCTACCCTTGTCTGCTGGAAGGATAGTGATGCTGTGGTCTTTGCTCAGTGCCGTTACTGCTTTTCTCTCCTCAATGGTGAGGTTGGATGGGGGGACCTTAGCCTGGGACAACGCTGCTGACACTTTCAACCTTAGCTGTTCAGCCTCAGTTCCATTAAGGTTGTTTTTCTTTATAGCTGATTCCGTAGCCGTAATCAACTCCACAACGGGTACCTCTTTTGGTGTCATGGCAAAGTTCAAGCCCTTGGCTAAGACCTCCTTCTCTGGGTGGGAAAGATCTCTGTCCGACAAATTCTTAACCCATCTGTTTTGTGTTTCTTCCTTTGCTGGAAAGTCATTTTTTTGCCTCCAAGTGAGTATTTCTGTGTTTTTGCCAGTGTCCCGGGATTGCAAATTGTGAAATTTCTTGGTTTGTCTCTCTTTGCTCTTGTTGTGCTGAGATAGTTGGGCTTTCTGGGTGAAATCCACAACTCTTTCCATGATAGAGACAGGTAGGATTGATGTGAGTTTCTGGAGTGAGAGGTCCGCTTTCTCTTTTAGCCCTTCAATGGTGAAATTGACCTGCCTTATTCGCTCACCGAGGAGTTGGTTTTGAGCCTTTTCTATGATTTTCTCCACTCTATGCCCTCTCATAGTGGAATTCAAACATAGGCTAGTTGGTGTAAGCCTTTGTTGTTTGCATCTCAGACTGAACCGTAGGTGGTTTCTGTAATCTGCAATTTTCCGAGCCAACCTTTCATGTTCCCGCACCGTTTTCAGGGTTTCCGACCCAAATTCTTGTGCAATAAGCCTGTGAATGTTCTCATTCGTCCAGGTCATCGTTATCCTCAAAGCAATTTCAGTCAAAAACAACTGGACTGGTTGTTTGTCTAGGAAGACGTTTCACCTCTCATCCAAGAGGCTTCATCAGTTCATGTACGCATCTGACCAGGCTGGGACTGGTCCAACTAACTGGTGTGGAGATCCAGGTATTTAACCTCTCACAAGGCAGATGATGTCACTGACACTCTTTGTGCTCCAAGTGCCCACGCCCGTCGTTAGAGTGACAGTCGTTGGTGGGCAGTTGGTTTCGACTTCGTTAGTGCTCTATTGAGTCTGAACGACAGTCGTTGGGGTCACCCGGGCCATGTGTGAACAGTTGTCCTTTGAGGTTAGATTGTTGAATCTCCTGGGAAGGGATGAAAGGGCGTCATTGTAAATTGGAGATAAGTGGTGTCTCAGACCCCCTCCTCTGTTTAGCGATGGTTTCTCCACTTTTACATAGATGGCTTCTTTTACTCAGAAATACTTTAATAATCCCAGGGGGAAATTATTTTTTCGTTGAAAACTCCATCCATCCATCCATCTTCAACCACTTGTCAGGGTCGCGGGGGACTGGAGCTGATCCCAGCTGACATCGGGCGTGAGGCGGGGTCCACCCTGGACAGGACGTCAGTCTATCACAGGACACATAGAGACAAACAGAGACAGACAACCATTCACACTCACATTCACACCTACGGGCAATTTAGAGTCATCAATTAACCTAACACCTGTCTGTCTTTGGACTGTGGGAGGAACCCGGAGAAAACCCACGCAGACACGGGGAGAACATGCAAACTCCACACAGAAGAGCCCAAGCCTGGATTCAAACCAGGAGCTGTGAGGCGACAGTGCTAACCACCACAGCACTGTGCTTCCCCCGTTGCAAACTCCAGCTATACAAACAACAAAGATTATAAAGACAACATATACTGTATATTTGGAAAAACAGATAAATTAAGAAAAAAAATATATGTACTAAATATCAAATTTACAATAGTAATATATACAGATCAAAAGTAATAATAAAAGTAATAATATGCAAAGTAGCATATAAATGTGCAAAGAACAGATTGTTTATGATTGAGTCCGTATTACAGAGAAGGGGTGACAGACTCTCCCAGGGATGCGTTGTATAGTTTAATGAGCACAGGCAGGAAAGATTTCATGGGGCGCATCTGGGTGTGAGGAGTCTTCTGCTGAAGGTGCTCCTCCTATGGCCCTTTTTGTAGACAGCCTCTGCGTTTCTAGTCCAGTTCAACTTATTATTAAAGTACAACCCCAATTAGAGCTGGTTAATGTGGCCCGGGAAAGGGAAGTTTGGGGTCCCCTGCTAGAGCTGCTGCCCCCGCGACCCAACCCCGGATAAGAGGTTGAAGATGAGATGAGATGAGATGAGACCCCCAGGTACTCATACTCTTAATCTTGCAAAACTTAACAAACTTCACAGCCTGCCAGACATATAAACACCTATCCATACTAAAAAACACCTCTGTGGTCGTTCCTGTTAGACATTTTACCATGATGACAAACACACATACACACAGACACACACACACACACAAACAAAAAACCAGGTGAAATGACTGACTGTCTTGCACGCTGTGACGGCGGGTAAATGTTCAATATATTATTATTCTGGCCTATTCTCTCAAGGAAACAAAACTAGGTAGAAGGGACAATGAGCCCTGATGATAAAACACACTAACACTGCTGTTGGTGTCTCCAGTCAGAGAGCATCTTTCATGAACTGAAGGAACAGGTGGGATGTGGAGAGATACGGTAGCTTTTACCCCAGACAGCCATATGCAGACATGCTGACAGAGTCAACATTCAGCTGCCTTGAATGTAAACATCCAAAAATCTTCCATCCCACAATTCCTTTCCCATCATAATGTCTTTGAATCAACATTATACAGTCTCACTCGTTTGCTCTATGTATTTCCATACATTATCAAAACATATTACATGTAAAGTCTAGCTCCTTCAGTGTAAGTTTGGATTAATCCCGTTTTGCTGGTGAAGCATTTTTGTATTTTATTACTATAATTTCAATTAGAATGTACAACTGTACACGGTTATATTACAGTGTAATTAGAACATGTATATAAAGCCTAGTCAGTGTTGTGCTTTATCTTTAGTGAAATGGTGCAATATGTTCAGTGTAAATACTGACAACATTTTTGATGTAATCTTATTGTTTGTTAATACTATATCTTCTCTGGATTTGCTTTTCCATGTGTGCAGCTGCATAGTGCCGTAGTTACAGACTCTCTGTGACGCTGGTCAGTATCTCTCCACATCACACCACCGTGCACGTGCTTTCATAAACGTGACGGCTGCTGTCGCATGATGGCTCGGTCTCGCTCGGTCTCTGCAGGAGCCAATAACGGCGCGGAACCGGAGCAAATGTGGACATGGTTGGGACTAGTGCGCTTTGCAGTTGGTTTGCGGAATTTACTGACAGCATCGAGTCCAATGGCAGCTCCGCGAGGTGGCTTGTGGGAGGCGTAGTCAGACAGCGGAGAAAAGGGCTACTCATCAAGCGACAGTGATACGCCTTCTACCACATGTCCCAGAACACACTGCGGCATTTGCGCTGTGAGTATGCGAGGCAGCGAGAGAGGAGGGTTTGGGAATTCGTCTGTAGACTTGCTGCGCTGTTACTGAATAATGGTAAGTCCGCAAACTAAAACCTGACATTTTGTCAAATAATTGTCTTACTAACTATAAAATACCGCATATTTCCCAGTGGAGGTTGGCGGAGTCTGTCAATGACCGTTAGCAGCAGTGATTGATGATAGAAAATGTAACATTAGCTAGCTAACTTGAGCTAGCATATGAGCCACTTTAGCTAGCTAATTATCGCAGTTTTAAATGGTTGCTGACAAAATGACGATTGATAAGGAGTTGCACTGTGGGCTGCTCTTTATAGTGGCTAACTTACCTCACGTGAAACTGTTGTACTCTATACTATACTTGTATATTTGGTGAACATGTAGCTAGCTGCTGTCAGTGTCCAACTTTGGTCCGCTGAATGTGTGTTCCGCCCCCCTCCTCTCTGTCAAGGCTCCTCTTTACGGGAATCTCCTGGCCTGTGAAAAGAGACAGTGCCGCTTGTTGGAGCGGATTGGAGGCGCTGGATAGTTTCACTACCACATTCTGTAACCTATTACCATATGAGCTGACAGTCCGCATACCTTTCTGTTTACATCAGTATGTAGCTGTCCGGGTCACTGGTTTTTGGCTGCCACTTGTCCCTCTTCCCTTTGTCTCTATGTTGCTCCCTCCCTCTCTGCCTTCCCCTGTGTGTTTGAGGGTCTGCAGATGCTGGTCACTTTTTACAGTTTCCGTTGTTAAGACTGTGGGTTAGTGCTGCCTTCAGTCAGACAGCTGTGTTGTGTTTTCCTGCTGCCTCAGCTTTGTGTATGTCTCAGCAGGAGGATCACTAACCTCAATATGGCAGCACAACTCACCAGTGCATGGTTGAGTACTGCATAGATATGTATGTAACCACTGCTGCACATTTGAACTTCCCCTAATCAGCTTTTACAGCTTGTGCCTTGAGTCAGCTTGTATTAGCATGTTAAAATGCCATGTGCATTTCTTTATCAGCTTTAATAACTGTCATGAAACTGGAAAGTTAGTATAGAATAGAGATACTTGATTGATCCCAAGCTGGGAAATTGCAGTGTAACAGCAGCATTACACACAGATGGTTGGACAAAACAAAATCATACTAAAAGCAGTCATAACACTTCTACTTTTGAAAAGAATTAATACAGCTTTCACAAGACAGATATGATGATATTGATAGGAACCTATCCACTGACAAATATATGACCAATATCTGATGGATATATCAGTTGTGATGAACATATTGGTCTCTAACCACTGACTGACTGAACTTTGAACTTCCTGTATTCAGCCATTGTAGTGTAGCGAGTTTAACTTTCTTTAATACTTCTACAAACTATAAAAACAATGCAGTCGAACAAACTAAACCACATTATGTTTGATTGAGTTGTTGTGGTTGGGGCCAGTAAAGTAGGTCAAATGTCTATTCAACAACAGTGACTCCATTGTACAAGTTCCATGATGCACTTATTTCTCACTGCACTGCCTCTGAAGTAGTTTTAAGCTGTACTGTAGCCACTGGCAGTCAACAATCTCTGTGGCCAAGTGTGGGCGTTTGTTTTTTCTCTCTTTCTGTTAAAACATAAAGCCAACTTATGGCCAGCTGTGCTGATTTCAGTCAGGCTCCTGTAGTGCTGCTCAGAAATCACCAGGGCTAGATGGGCGGGCCTCAGACTTCTCTTTATTGATCCTTTGGGATGAACTCCCGCAAGGAAATTGAGATTCCAGCAGCTAACAAAAACACAAGGGAGGTATAAAAAAAAAGAAAATACAGTATAGGATAACCAATAAACTCTTAGCTAAATAAATACAGAAAGTATTAAAAAAAACAATAAACATTAAACAAACTCTTTGTCAAATATATATGAAGTAGAATACAGGTCAAATAAAGTTAAATGTAGAGAAAATGTATAAGATCAAATATGTATGACTGTAATTGACAGAAATGAGCAGCAAGATTAAATTATTGCACTTAAGTGGTGGATAAAGTTATTGCACAGAAAAGTGTCCAGTTTCATGCCGACCACAGAGCTGACCCGCCTGATCAGTTTATCCAGTTTGGAGGTGTCCTTCTTGGATATGCTGCCCCCCTCCCTCTGGTCTGTGGTGATGTGAGGCGGGGATTGTGTTGTGGTGGAGGAGGAGGGGGGTGTTGTTGTGGTGTCGGGGGGGAGGTGTGTAGAGGGGGAAAAAAGGAGTGATGGCTGCAGTGAAGGTGGGGTCGGGGGGGACAAGGGCTGGTTAAACCTGTTGAAGAAGTCATTCAGCTTGTTCGCTCTCTCCATTGTCCCCCCTGTAGCTCTGGTCTTTGTGTTCTGACCTGTGATGGTCCTCACACCTCCCCAGACCTCCCTCATGTTGTTCTCCCTCAGCTTCTGCTCCACCTTTCTCCTGTAGCTGTCCTGTTCCCTCACACAGTGTTTCACCTCCTGCTGTGCTGCCTTCATGGTCTCAGAGCGTGATCACACTATCCTTTTGGCCGCGGCCAAAACCGTTTTTTCAGCTAAAGTCTAGTACCTTTAAGTAGTGTGAGCGCACCCGCACTGCGCTCAACTGGGGCCAGCTGGCCCTCCACGGCCCGCTTGAAATAGGTGGGCTTTAGCGGAGCCGTTTGCACATGTACGAGCACGAGCGTGCGCACGTGTACGAGCACGAGCACGAGCCCTACGGCAGTAGCGTTATGTCCGCCTGTTCGGACATGTAAATAGAAGGACGGACCATGCGCGGACATTTAACAACAACAACAATGGTGGTGAAAGGTTCACGTTGGTGTGATGCGGAGGTGGAGTGTTTACTGCAGATTTGGTCGATGAAAAGATTCAAAAACAGTCGACAAGACGCACAAAAACTCTGAGGTCTATGGAAAGATTTGTAAACAAAGCCACACACACGCGATCAATGCGTGTGACGTGTTACGGCGTGATGACATATGGACAGCAAGAAGCATTGGCCGAGGCCCAGGTAGTGTGAGTACAAACGGGGCTGGGGCGCGGGGGGGAGAGGGAGGGGGGACAAGTACCCTAAAGTCCGGGTCTTGGTCCGGGAGGACAGTGTGAGTCCGCCCTCACTGTCCCTGCTCCTGAAGGCAGTCTTCTTCTTGCTGAGGACAGCCTTAAATTCCCGCGTTACTCATGGCTTGTTATTAGGGTAACAGCGGATAGTCTAGACCACGTCTGCACAGAAGTTCAAGTACTCCGTCAGACAATATGTCATGCCCTCTATGTCCTCACCGTGCGGGTGGATCAGCACATCCCAGACTGTGGTGTTGTAACCGTCTCTCAGGGCACTTTCCATCTCAATGGACCACCTCCTGATGGTGCGAGTTGTCACCGGCTGTAGGTGAACCAGGTTGTAATCAGACTTCCCAATACTACTTTTGTCACAGGCAGTGGCTGCGTCTGCTCTTGGAGAGATGTAAACCCAGACGGTGATCACGTGACTGAACCACCTCGGCAGATAATATGGCCGCATGCTAACAGCTAGCAGCTCGAGGTCCCGGCAACATGAGACTTTCTTTACTGAGATATGTCCTGGCTTACACCAGCGGTTGTTCACATACATGATGAGTCCCCCACCTTTGCTTTTTCCGCTCGCTTCTGTGTCTCTGTCAGCTCTCACACCAGTGAAACCCGGCAGGTCCACATTAGCATCCGGTACGAGCTGGTTTAGTCTCTTTAAAGATGAACAAGCTGCTCTCACGGTAGATCCGCTGGTTGTTCAGCTCGGACAGCTCATCGAGTTCACATTCCCCATGATTACGGAGGGGATTGATGGCTTGTAGCGCCTCAGATTCTCCGCTCGCTCATCCATTAGCTTCTCCCCGGCCTTGCAGCCCCCGGGTCTCCTCCTCAGCTTCGCCGGGACAGGGTGTCGTATCAGGGTGTCGTATCCCTGCCCGTCCCTTTGTGTGTGCATTCAAGTTCCTCTCTCTTGAATTGAGAAAACTGGCTCTTTGTCCATAGGATATATACAAAACACACAATCTCTTCACAAGAAGAGTAAAAAAGAAGAAAGAAAGAGGTCAAAATAGGGTAAAAGAGCTAAAAACCGGAGAGCTACTGGAGAGGCAGCCGTCTCCTACACCGCCAGCGTGCTACCACACTGTCCCTTGCAGGCCGGGTTAATCTTATTAAGATGGTAATTTTACCAAAGTTTCTGTACCTTTTTAAACGTCTCCCAGTTTGTCTTAACTAATCGTTTTTTGCTAATCTGGACCAACAACATAACACCTTTTATTTGGCAGAATAAACCACCCCATATCAAAAAACATAGTCTTCAACTCCCTAAACCTGATGGAGGACCTGCACTCCGTAATTTCAGCCGCTACTTCTGGGCTTGCAACGTTAATAAACTTCTATATTGGCTCAACGGTGGAGACGTCTGCACTAGTTGTATTTATTTATTAAATTTTTTCCCCCTATCTACTTATGTTTATGTTGTTTAGTTGTTTGGTTGGTTGTTGTGGCCGTGTCTGACATGGGTTGTTGGGAGGGATGGCGGGGTCTGTGTTTTTTTTTTATCTTGTCTTTGTCCCCTTTTCACTTAAAGGATTTTTGTTGTGCACTTGTCTGCAAAATGTAATAAAAAATTTGAAAAGGGTTAGGGTTATCAGGGGCCTCAATAATAAAGGTGGTGTACGCACAGAAGAGGGCGCACGCAACTTCTTCCTAAGCAAACTTTGGGATTTGTAAAAAGCAAACTTCACGGGAGAATGTGCGGTCCTCTAAGCAAACTCTGACCCAGGCGTACGCAAAGAAGCAGGAGAAATGAGAAACGACGACACCAACAGCAGAAGGATGAAACACGAGAAACGGTGTGAAACTGAGACCATTGTGTAAAACAAATCGAAATATTGCCTCTCATTAATCATATGAAGAATTCACAGAAGATATTCTTACAATTAATACACAAATAGCTGTTTGATCGATTCTCTCTGCAGTGCAAAAAAACAGCAATAGATGTAGAGATGTAGGCTGGTAGATTCAAATGAAGATATCATTGAAAAAAAAACTCATAACTCATAGATACGGTATATTCTGTAATTATTTAACAATACTTGCATGTTATGGAGTTTATTCTCATAAATAATACGGTAAACAGAACAAATAATGTTTACACACTGCTGCTGTTATCGGTGCTTCCGTCTGGCAGATATAGCGCAGTTTTAATGTGGTTGTCATATATCACAGTGTTTAATACAGTCTTTATTTTCATGGCTTTAGATCATTTTATTTTTGTTTTCAATGTGTTTGTTTTTGAAATTAGATTACTCCCCACACCTGGAGCTTTTTGGATCAAACAAATCAAGTGGATAGATATAAAAAGCATGCCACCACAGTGCGTAATGATGCTAACTTGCTGATTTACTGACAAATGAGGACGAGCAGATTATGAGCCGGCTTTGGACTGCCATGTACTGTTCTTATGGTTCGGTTGGATCTCTGGGAACAGGGAAATAAAACAGTGCAAGTTGCAGCAATGTCCTGTTTTTCCAAATGTAATCGGTGCTGTTGACTGCACTCATGTTGCTATAAGAGCACCGAGTGAGATGAAAATGCTTTCATTCATCTCTTTTTCATTTCGGCAACAGCCCGACCTTCTGATACTGCATTAACTGGTTGCCACTCTACGGTTGTTTTGTCATTAGTAATGCCCACAGTGTGCCCTCCAAACAACAGGTTTTCCTTTTTTCCACCTCTCCAACAAGAAGATTAACTTCACATTGATTGTTATGTTGTTTTTTTTCCTCTCTCTGTTTTTTATGATGTCAGTATGAATGAATATTAATTTTGGGCGTTTCATTGACTATTTATTGGCATCTATGGGTGTGACATGAAGCCGCAAAAACTGCGGCACATTTAGAGTTGAGTGTGATTTATAAAGGCAAACCGCCGTAGGACATGCATGCTCACTGTTTTATAAATCCCAATATTTTTATGCGCACGCACGTCCTATGTTTTTTCCGTACGCCACCTTTGAAGTGAATTCTACACAGTTTTATAAATGAGGCCCCAGATCTTTTTTCTACTGCCACAACATCCCACTCTCCTCCTCCTCACTAATGCCCCTTATTCTCTTCTCCTTGTCCTCTTTCCTCTTTCTAGGCCTAGCAGTCCAGCTAACTGCTAACTGTGCATTTGTGGGTGCTTTGGGTTATGAGCAGTAGTTAGACATCTCCCTACAACTGATACTCCAGAGAAGCAGCAGCAGCCGCCACAGCCCCCACCCCCAGCAGACTCCGGCAAAGGTGTGAGAGACAATAGTATGACATGCAGATACAATTTAATTAACAACCAGATTAAACTCATGTTGTGTGATGTATTGCTGCTATAATGACTCGTTTTCCAACCATCCTTTCTTCACTGCAGAGCGGGATGGAGGCTTCATTTGGCCCTACCTTCTCAGCCGTGGCTGCTGGAGCTAAAGGTAAAACAAATAATATTCCTCTCTATAAATTCCCTCTTTCTGCATTACTACTTCTCTCTTTTGCATCAAAGTCACTGAAGTTTTCTATTATTCTGGCATTAATTTTTTGAGAAATTGCCCTAATGTTTTCAGCAGATGGGTCCAGCACCTACAAGCAGCACAGAAGAACGCCCTCCTCCTCCAGCACTCTAACCTACTCTCCCAGGGATGATGATGATGGAATGGTACACTCTCTCACACACACATCCTTTTACATTTGATGTTTTTTAAGCCAGCCTTATGGATTCAAAAGCTTAACGCTTCAACATTTATTAAAGCTCCCTGAGACTGATCACTGATCAAGAGCATTGAGTTAAAAGTACACCTGGAATATTGGCAGTTGTGTGAACTATAATGGATGAACTTTTGCACAAGATCCCGCACATCTGGATGCACTATGGTACCATTGATCTCTTCTCTCCACTGCTTCCCACCCTTCAGCCTCCTATTGGTACTCCTCGAAGGTCGGATTCAGCCATCTCAGTCCGATCCCTCCATTCCGAGTCGAACATGTCTCTGCGCTCCACTTTCTCTCTGCATGAAGAGGAGGAGGACACGGTATGACACGCGGCACTAATATGTACTACATACACAACAGCAAACATATTAACATATGCTCACACACACTTAAACATGTAAAAACACAGTGACAAGATAGTTTAGGAACTGAAACCACACCACAAAGTGAGCAAGTGAACAAATGAGTGTGTGTTTGTGTGCAGGAGCCCCAGGTGTTTGCCGAACAGCCATCTGTAAAACTCTGCTGCCAGCTGTGCTGTAACGTCTTCAAGGACCCAGTCATCACCACATGCGGGGTACTTTTCTCCTTTCCAGGCTTTAACATTTCTATAAATTCTGCTCACCCTTCCTGTAAAGATCTTTTGAAATATTTGTAAAATAACAGTTAACCAAAAGAGCATAGTGAATGGTTTGTTGTGTTAAAACAAAAACAAGAAAATGAAAACAACAATTCATCATGCATGTTTTTCCCTCTTCCTCAGCACACCTTCTGCAGACGATGTGCCTTGACTTCAGGTGAGACTTGGAGCCCAAGTACTCTTTCTTTGGTGCAGACCAAGGGAATAAATGGTACATTGTTCCATTGTAGTTCTGGTCTGGTTCCTGTTCACACTGACATTTCACAAACAAACTAAGAGGAGTAAAAAGACTGACAGTCGTTGATTGGACATCTTTGGCGATTGTCATCCTGCATCATCACTGCATCTTCAGGACCCATGTGGGAAAATCAAATTCAGAGGACTTCCGGTTTATGCAGCACATAAATGCTTCCAATGTGTATATTTCTGTTCTTTGTGTCAAGAAAAGCTCACGAAGAAATAACTGACTATAAGCATTGTTAGTATTATCAGAATGCAAATTGGCCGCATGCTAGTAGACAGGATATACAGTAATGATTTTGTGGATTGTCACTGTTGCACACTTTTTAATGGACTGACCGTACACAGAGTCAGTCTTAACAGCATTTGAGTCAGAGAAAATACTTGCGCTGACATGCATATGTGTGACCATGGTAACCAAATGATATGCATAAACAGGTTATATACATTTCCTTACGCAGATCAGTTATAAAATCGCTTCCTGAACAGATTTCACAACCAGCAGTTGGATTTATTAGTAGTTTGAAATCACATATCTGTCATCATAAAATCCTGTGACTGATCCACCACTAACAAACCCCACGCGAGTCAACTTGATAGTGGAACAACACCCACCCTTTACTGTTGTGTGGGCAGCACCAGGGTTCAATTGACAACTTTCACAAGTGGACTGTAATAACTGGAAAACAGACCTGAGTTCTTTTTAACTGAGCCATACAGGTTAGGTGTGAAAGCACCCTTAGAATGTGTTCCTTTTAAACATGTAAGCGCTACGGCTGTAGTAAAAACTGCAGTTCATTTGAACATTTGTTCATGCTTGTTCTCCTTACAGACAAGTGCCCAGTGGATGCAGCTAAGCTAACGGTCGTGGTGAATAACATTGCGGTAGCTGAGCAGATCGGAGAGCTGTTCATTCACTGTAAATACGGCTGCAGGGCCACAGCTAGCGCTGCAGGCGGGGCTGCAGCCTCCACCTCCACAGTGGCTGGGAAACCTGGAGCTTACGAGGTGGACCCACTGGGCTGCCCATTCACCATCAAACTGTCCACACGCAAGTAAGGACTACAGAAATGGTTTTAATGGATGGATGTTGTTTTTCTACTGCTTCTCTATGAATTTGGTATGTCATAACAGTGAGCAGCAACACAATGAAATGCTGTTACTGGTAGTTTGCCTCTGTCCTTTTTTAAATTGTCCTCATCTTTGTAGAGAACATGAGGCCAGTTGTGACTACAGGCCAGTCCGTTGCCCCAACAACCCTTCCTGCCCTCCACTGCTCACCATGAACCTGGAGGCTCACCTCAAAGAATGTGAGCACATCAAGTGTCCACACTCCAAATATGGGTGAGTCCTAAAAACTACACTTTAACAAATGATTTTATGGCATCTCCATTTCTTGTACAGTACATATGATATAATAGAATGTATTCCATCTCTTGCTCAATTTCAATCACTCACTCTGTCTCTGTCTCTGTCTCGTACTTGTGTATTATACATACCTCTATCTTCCACTAATCTGCCTCTCCTCTTCTCCCTGACAGCTGCACGTTCATCGGTAACCAGGACACGTATGAAACACACCTGGAGGTGTGTAAATTTGAGGGTCTGAAGGAGTTTCTGCAGCAGACTGATGACAGGTGCGCAGACATACTCAAACTGTACACACCACAAGTGGAGCTATTGACTGTAACAAAGATTCAAAAGTGTTCAGATATGTTAATCAAGTGTTGAGCACACTTTTCACAACTTCAATGAAGCATACTTATGTTTGATATCTCTGACCTTTGACCTTGATCAGGTTCCATGAGATGCAGCTGACTCTGGCCCAGAAGGACCAAGATATTGCTTTCCTGCGCTCCATGTTGGGCAAACTATCTGAGAAGTTAGATCAGCTAGAGAAGAACCTGGAGCTCAAATTTGGTAAGATGCAGTAGAGAAAGAAGTTCTTCAGTTTTACCTGCTTATTGAGCCAAACCAGACAGAACAAGCAAAGGATTTATTTGCAGCGGTGAACTAACTTGTGAAAAGTCACCTCTAGGTCTTGACCAGAGTATCTGACTGTTCAGATATTTGTTCGTTGGGTAGGTATTCTGTTTCAGTTTTTGTATTTGGATATTGTTTTTTTCTTTTCAAAACTGTAGGGTAAAATAATCCTTAATCCTTAGTTATTTCTTGCCCCTTCTCTCTCCTCTCCTCATGCTGGGGCTGGGCGCAATGCAGGGAGCTGCTAGAGCGACTCATCAGCTAACTTGTTGCTCTGATAAATATTGACAGTAAAAAATATTGACTGGAGAGTGTTTTTACCCCAATGGACCACCCTGCTGCAGCACAATGTCCTTTTTGTGTTTTTTCCCTCAAAGTCGTGCCTGTTGTTAGGGAGGAATTTGTGGTGATGCCGTTGAAGAAGAAGTACCAGAGTCCTGGATGTCTTATGCTGTAGGAGTTTATTTGTACTTGATCGAGGAGAACAGAAGAGTCATCAACACAAATAAGTGTGTGAGGCAACCTCAGTTCTAAGGATCAAACAGCAAAGCTCAGATTCTTATACTAGAAAGATTGACCAAAACGTCAAAGGGGAGATGTGTTAACATCCAGTTGGCTATAGCGCATAAACATGAAGATTAAGGATTCACACCAGCTAGGAAATGGGAGAGAAACAATAGTTTCTTTCCCCTCTCTGCAAAGTGTTACCCAATGATGGTGTGCGTTATCATCTACCCCTAAAGCAATGTCTGCAAACTGCCAGATAGTGAGATTGAAGACGTCAAAGAGGGACCATGACCTTGGCGTGTTCCTCCGAGAGAAAGTAGGGCAGATAACTGACCCCAGCAGTAATTTACAGAAAATCCTCTAATTCATATCGCTCTACTATAACACAGAGGGGTTGACCATTAACTACACAAACTGTCTAGAGATGGGAAAGTATTCTCTAACGTGTGTGTGTGTGTGTGTGTGTGTGTGTGTGTGTGTGTGTGTGTGTGTGTGTGTGTGTGTGTGTGTGTGTGTGTGTGTGTGTGTGTGTGTGTGTGTGTGTGTGTGTGTGTGTGTGTGTGTGTGTGTGTGTGTGTGTGTGTGTGTGTGTGTGTGTGTGTGTGTGTGTGTGTGTGTGTGTGTGTGTGTGTGTGTGTGTGTGTGTGTGTGTGTGTGTGTGTGTGTGTGTGTGTGTTTTAGATGTGTTGGATGAGAACCAGAGTAAACTGAGTGAGGACCTAATGGAATTTCGTAGAGATGCTTCCATGCTTAACGTAAGTGTGCGTCCACCTTGCAAAGAGAAAACAAGTATATGTGTGCATCTGTTCGTCAGAGAAAAGTTTGAATTAGGTAGTGAGAATAAAAGAGAGAGTAGCTGTGAAACACATTCTCTAAGCTATTGTCTCTCTGCAGGATGAGTTGTCCCACATCAACGCCAGGCTCAACATGGGCATCCTGGGCTGTAAGTATATGCCTGTCTGTTCTCCTTTTTCTCTTCAGGTTCTTTCTTTTTTATAAACACTTGCTGAGACCTGGAACAAGTCTTAAATTACTTCATCATTCAGTTCAGTTGACTTGAAATGCAAACTCCAGCTCTGACTGTCTTCTCTGGTCGTTCCTTCTTCCTCTTCCTTACTACCACTTTCCTTCACCAATCTCCATGTGTCTTCCTTCCTCCTTTTCTCATCTTCCTTTCCTTTCCGTTTTAATCCTCCTGCTTTAGCTTCATTTATACTCCTCTCTTGCTTAGCTTCCACTGAAAGAAACATATCTAGTCTTACCCCTCTCTGTGCCTGTGTGTAGCATACGACCCCCAGCAGATCTTCAAGTGTAAGGGGACGTTTGTTGGCCACCAGGGTCCTGTTTGGTGTCTCTGTGTCTACTCCACTGGAGATCTTCTGTTCTCTGGATCCTCAGATAAGACTATCAAGGTAACATCAACACACACACAAAGGAAAATTAAAGACCAACATCTTTTATTTTCTTGCACCCCACTGTTGGCGTAGTAGAGGGCCTTTAAATTCATGGATGTGTTACTCAAATTTCTCCCTGTAGCAACACGCCCACACCAAAACAACCTCCTTTGGTCTTTTTCTGACACAGTGCTATTTTTGGCCTGAACACAGCCTTCACCCACCTACTTCCAGAGAGATTCTGATCACTTCCAACCACCACCTTTTTCTCTATTGGAAATCTGGAATTATACAGGGTTCTTTTGCAGTATGGAAAAGTAGTGAATTTAATTTGAGTTTAAGACTTTAATTGACTTAAATTTAAGTCTGGAAAAGTCTGAAATTTTGAAAACGAAAATGCGTAGGAACCGTGATTAGATATTTGTTTTAATGCTTATACACTTACTCAGGAGTTAGAAGACACCTTAAGTGGACATGAACTGAAAAAAGCCTTAAAAGAGGCACATACACACAACAGGTAATTCTTTTAGCCTTTTGACCAGTATGTCATCTGTGTCCTGTCCTGCCATAAGGTATGGGACACCTGCACCACTTACAAGTGTCAGAAAACCCTAGAGGGTCATGATGGCATCGTCCTGGCACTCTGCATCCAAGGGTAATAAAATGCACACATGCACATGAACAACACACGCTGTGATCACACCACACATGTCAACTGGGAATGACCAGCCTCCCCTAAAGCATGACTCTTTGATATGTTTTTGTCTCCATAGAAACAGGCTGTACAGTGGCTCTGCAGACTGCACCATCATCGTAAGTAACATTAGCCTCCCTGCTTCCTCTTTTGAAGGGCAAAATTTGTACAGTTATAAATGAGGAAAGGGACAATAGCTGGTTTTCACACACATCACAATCTGAGCTAAAAACAATTATTAATCACTGTGAATTTCCTCACAAGTGACTCAGATTTTCCTCTAACTGTAACGTTCATTTGGCCACAGCTTATAAATTACAGTTTAATTCAAGTAGAATTAATTTAATTTAAAAAAAAAAAAACTAAAAAAAAAATGTTGTCATTTGGTGTAGCCTTTTAAAAGAAGTAGAAAGTGGAAGTGTTTGTTGTAAGTATAATTAAAATTACGGTGTGTGTATTTATTAGCCACAACAACAAATAATGTAAGATAGGTCCTTTAATAGGCTCTCTGTGGTTACTGCAAGACCGTTCCTCTGAGATTTCTTTTATGACATTTGTAATCGTGGTTTATTTTCACTAAAAAAGATGTGTCCTATCGGTGATACATTAAAAATATGTACGGTAAAGTGATTCAGTGCTATTTTAAGAGTTTTAAGTACATATTTTGATGATTATTGGGATAATATTGTGAATTTAAATATTTTGGCCAGGATAATCGTAACATGAATTTGCCTGACGTCCCATGCTTGGGTTGAATTGATGCCATATGCTATAGAAGTTGTGTTTTTGTCATTCAGTTGTGTGTCTTGCCGCTGTGCATCTTGCGTAGGTGTGGGACATCCAGACCCTGCAGAAAGTCAATACTATCCGTGCCCATGACAACCCTGTATGCACACTGGTCTCCTCCCACAACATGTTGTTCAGCGGCTCCCTCAAGGCCATTAAGGTACAGACATGGAAATAATGTATTATCCAGTCTATGTAATCTTTTTTGGTTGCCATTTTAATAACTTAATTTTCCATCGTATTCAAGTCAAGGTTTATTTAAAGTGCATTATCATATATAAGTGCCTCAACTCACTTAAGAGCTATAAAAACAACAGAACTGACATACAGGACAATTGAAAAAAGAAGGATAAAACCATGGCAGTACATTCTCATTCTTTGAACTGATAAACACAGAAAGTATGCTGACATACAGTATATGGTAGAATAAGATTTAAGAGGTATCAAGGTGCCAGCCATTGTAGTGCATTATAGGTGTCTTTTAAATCAGTTCTAGTGTGTTCATGATCAAAAATTAGATTTTTCTCTGAGAAATGACACAACCATCAAGATCCAATATCAGCATAGCAACAAAAATGGACCCCATAATTATAAACATTGTAACATGTATGTACAGAGGAGAAGAGGACCTAGGATGGAGCCTTGTTGTACACTGGATATAACAGTCAGGTTGTTATTGTGATGGACTATTAGTTCTAGAAAAAAAAAAATTAAACCATGCAAAAAGCTCTCGAGATCAGGCAGTAAAACTATATTGGCAGTAAAACTATATTGGAAAACACAGTTTGTCACCTCGGCCAAAGCCGTTTTAGTGGGATGTACTTCTTGGAATCCAGATGGGTAATTACTGCACAGATAAGAAGCGCAGCAGTTTTGACATGTGCAGAAGGTCAGAACTATGTCTGTGATTGCTGAGGATGTTAGGAAGATGTTAAGATTTAATTTCTTTAATTAATCAATTTAAATAATAGTATTATGTAGTACTAAAGTAACAATTACCAGTGAATATTGTTAAGTGATCTTTAGTTTTGACTTAGATGAGTGCATACATCTGCCTCTGCGAGGAGAGGAGGAGAGGTAGATAGTAAGGCGCAATGCAATGGCTGTAGTCTTGTCTTCGTTACCATGGTAACAAGCTAGTGTGTAATGTCAGTCCTCGTACATAGGGACTTTCCTTTCTTACCCAAGAGTGCCTCCTCCCATTACCCATTTCTCTCTACTTCAGCTGACATCATGCACGACTGTGTGTGTGTGTGTGTGTGTGTGTGTGTGTGTGTGTGTGTGTGTGTGTGTGTGTGTGTGTGTGTGTGTGTGTGTGTGTGTGTGTGTGTGTGTGTGTGTGTGTGTGTGTGTGTGTGTGTGTGTGTGTGTGTGTGTGTGTGTGTGTGTGTGTGTGTGTGTGTGTGTGTGTGTGTGTGTGTGTGTGTGTGTGTGTGTGTGTGTGTGTGTGTGTGTGTGTGTGTGTGTGTGTGTGTGTGTGTGTGTGTGTGTGTGTGTGTGTGTGCGTGCGCGCAATTATATTATCAGTTTTCTCTATTCTCTTGTGTTGAAGTGTGTGTGTTTCTGAACAGTTTTCTCTATTCTCTTGTGTTGAAGTTAGTAAAGATTTTCTCATAATTTCCATAAACCAAATTTTTGTGTGTGTAGGTTTGGGACATCGTAGG
This sequence comes from Echiichthys vipera, assembly GCF_963691815.1. Classification (NCBI taxonomy): domain Eukaryota; kingdom Metazoa; phylum Chordata; class Actinopteri; order Perciformes; family Trachinidae; genus Echiichthys; species Echiichthys vipera. The sequence goes on from NC_139842.1 coordinate 25,414,436, forward strand.
GACGGAGCTGAAGCTGAAGAAGGAGCTGACCGGTCTGAATCACTGGGTTAGAGCTCTGGTGGCCTCTCAGAACCATCTGTACAGCGGCTCGTATCAGACCATCAAGGTAGGTGGAGGGGTGGGGAGACATTAGTATTATTCATACACATAGTTCAAATTCATCTTTTGATTGTCGGATCATGGCTTAGCAACTATAACAAGACTGTCAGGCTTTGGAGTTCTCCACATGCCGACCCAGTCTGCATGGGGCTGTTGTAAGAGCGATACTCTATATATAACTGTAAGGAATGTATTGAACTGTGGGTTTTTTTATTTGCTTTAAAATAAGCTTCTGACATTGGCATTTCTGGCTAACTACCTTACTCCCTACAGTTGTACGGGTTAAATGTGTTAGGCCTGCCACCACTATCACGGCGTAGCAGCTGTAGACAACATAACTTTGGATATTGGGATATGCATGTTTCTCCCCGGATGCGGTTAATCAAGTTTTAGTTTTGCCATTAGGTGCAGCAGAATGAAGATTTGGAAGTGCAGTAATTAGGTGCTTCATATTCATCCGCCAGTGACAGATTTGAGTGGGATTTGAAACATGGCTGGTGTTCATTTTAGAGTTGGAGCAAAAACAAAAAAAAAGAGAAAGGTAGAAAGACTTCATACTTGTAGAGTTGCACAAGAGTCCAGAAATAGAATGACTAAATCTGTAAACTACATGTATATATCTGTCCCACATATTGTAGACTACATGCTTATATGATGTAAGTCACCATATATACTCCTATCCTATATCTCATCAAACTGCAACCAGAAAGTGAAGTGAGCCAGCCCACTCCCAGCTCCAAGCATAATTACTCCTGGAAACAACAGCAGTCTGCTACAGTTAAAGCACACAGACCTCTAAACACACCAGACTGCTCGGCTATAACGGGACACTGTCAGAAGTGTCTCCGACATGCAAATGCTGCAGTGTTTCAGTGGAATTCATAAATTAGTGTCTAAAATTACTAGTGATTGCTCAGAACTCGGCGGTTCATTTCAGCCTCATGCACGTCTTTGAAGCCTACATTGTTACATATTTGAAACGGAGCAGCTGACGATGACAGCAAAACCCAGTGAAGACTCTCACACTGAGCTGATCACACTGAGCTGAAATGGAAACACAGTGCTTAATTAAAGGAATTATTTTTTGAGGAGTTTAAATTGAATATCCAAATACCTACGTAATGAATGGATATTTCAATATTGGGCTCCAGCCCTAATGCTCTGGCATGTGGCCTTTGTGCCCTCAAAAAAATGGACCTGCTTCAGGCCAAGTGGCCTTGCCCCTAAAACCACCAAAATATCAGGCCTGGTGGGCACTGAAAGGTGTTTGGATATATTGTGATATAAAAAATAGTTTGTGTTAGTTGGTCACTAGTGAATACTTCAGGAGACTAGAAAGATAAAGAGGACAGAAAAAAGCAAATAAAGGAGAGTGCTTGTGGGAATGAAGGACGTCTGTGGAAGAATGAGGAAAGAGAGATGAAAGGACCGATAAAGTAAACTGCTCTCCTTTTTATGATGCTTATAAGCCGAGCAGTTAGTCTCCAGCCAGTACTTAGCCGGAGCAGTCGTTTAGAAAAATGTTTTGCAGCAGAAATGGTTGCCAGTCTTCAGTGGAAAACATCCCTTTGAACATTTTGGCAATGAACTACTTTGACTCTGAGGAACTTCAAAGCTCTTAGAACAGTGTTTAATCATAAAACTGTTTTTTTTTTTTTAAATGCAAGAAATTAATGTCTTTCAGTTTGTATTTTGGATGTTTAATACATTGGACTCATTAGCCTGCCTGTACCAGTGTGCTGTGTATGAAACAGAATTGGCACTGTTTAATAGTTCCCCCTGTAATTAATCAGACTGCCAAGGATTCTGTTTGTATTTTAGCATGTTTTTAGCCTTTAATTAGATAGTACAGACATAAAGACACAGGGAGGATGGAGCATTGAGACAGGAAGATGCCTTGTGACAGAGCTCATGGGCTGGATCTGAAACCAGGAGGTTACATTGTCATGGTATGTAATTCATGCCATGTTCAGACAGCAATTGTACTGCAACAAAATACCTTCTCCTCATCACCCCCACCCCTTTTTTTATTTTAATGTGAGACAATAAAATGAAAAAGAGAGTGATACAAGACATGCTTGAGACCACAAGACATAAACCAACAGTCACATAAAAAAAATAATATAAAGCTAGCAGTGCAAAATAAAATATTTCCTGTGCTTATTCAGTCATTTTTCAGATTCATACCCCTATACTGTACATATTACTCTAGACCCTTCTTCTTTCAAGTATATTTCTAATGGGGACCATTCCCTTACACGAACCTCACACGTGTCTCTTAGTACATGGGATAATCTCTCCAGTGGCAAGATAGACAGACATTTTTCATACCACATTGTAATATCAGGAGGATCTTCGTCTAACCATTTCTGTAATATTGGGAGGCGTGCAGCATACAAAGCAACTCTAAGAATGTACCTACGATCACAATTGGCATCCAGCCCCAATACAAAAGGGTATGGATTTAGAGGAAATTCAAACCTAAAAGTTTTCTTAATCTCGTTTTGGACCGATTTCTCATTCATTCATTCAATGGGACAAAAAACGTTACCCTGGCTTATCTCTTTTTGCCTGTGTTTTATTCTCAGTGTTTTTTGTGTGCATTTGCTGATATATGATTCATGACGTTAGAGATGATCCTGTCTGGTTGGGGTAGTTCTCTTGATATTTAAATACATTTGTGAGCTGCTACCAACAGCGGTTTAAGTACACAGCCTCTTTGCCTTTTCTTCTGTTTTCCAAATTAGTTTTTTTTCTCCAAATCAAGTATTTTATGGTCAAGATTCAGCTCGTAGCTGGCTGTCTTGGTTCCAGGCTTAAAAAATATTATTAATGAATTAAATATTAGAATTATTAAGTATTTTATCAAACATCAATTAAGTAAATGAATGGGGAAAATCACTTCTGCAACCGGAGCCTTTTAAAAAAGTGGGTGATCACTGTTGAGCTCTATTGTAACAATGAATTGCCTCTCAAAACATTTTTTTTTATGTAATATTGATTAAAGAATAATGCATGATCTATGTATTGTTTTATTAACAATGGATGAAAGGAATGTACTGTGAACCCACAGGATTATTAACTTTGCAGGTTCCTAACCCTAAACAGTGTTTCAGCGTCTTCAAGATCATTGTTTTGGTTCGGTCTCACTGATCTCATGGTGTAGGTTTTGGCCACAGCAGGAAGCTTTTAAAAAAGCTCTAAAAACCAAATTAACTCTACCTGCCCAGCACAGACAGACAAAGTTACCAATTGAATGAATGTTGCTAATGTTGCTCTATTATTACAGGATATGTAAATACGCAACATGTTCACAATGACTACAAGACCAATTTCAATGAAGTTGGGACGTTGTGTAAAACGTAAATAAAAACAATACAATGATTTGCAAATCCTTTACAACCTATATTTAATTGAAAACCCGCTGAAAGGCTCAGGGTTTCATAAGCAAGGATGGGACGAGGTTCACCACTTTGAACAACTGCGTGAGCAAATAGCCCACCAGTTAAAGAACGTTTCCCAATGTACGATTGTGAGGAATTTGCACGCGTGAGTGAGATAAAGACAGGAAATATAGTATATGAAAAAGTGTCATCTCTGTCTCTGGACTACATTGTAGTAGTCTGCTGCATTGTAATTGACAAGAAAGAATAGCCCATTGAACTAGCGATCACTCCACTCTGTGTTGCCATGGAGACTGGCAACAAATTTTATTCTATTGCAGGTATTGTTTGTGTTTTTTTATGTTGATCTATCCCTTCCTAAGATACTCCCTTGCTCCCACATGCTCCTCTCTCTATTTTCTCCCACCCTCCTCCCAGTCTGACTCTTCATCATTCTCTCTCCCTGTCTGTCAGATTTGGGACATCCGCTCTCTAGAGTGTGTTCACGTCCTGCAGACCAGCGGGGGCAGCGTCTACTCCATCGCCGTCACCAACCACCACATCGTCTGTGGCACCTATGAAAACCTCATCCATGTAAGGAAGATGCACACACAGTCCTGCACATACACACAGGACTGAGTCCACTTGTTTTGGTCTTTATTTTTATTTAACTAGTCTTCATTCCTGCCTCATGAGCAAAACTGAATGTGTCTCGCCCTCTCTCGTAAGGCATGAGGTCATTTTTGGCTCCAGTTATTTTTTTTTTGCCTCTTTGTGTATTCAGATTAAATACATACAGGGTCTTCTCTGAAATTACTCGGCCAAGTTGGACCACCTAGACCTTTTTGCACCCCGCCTTACCATATGAACGTAAAAACAATGTGGAGAGGATCTGGACGAGCTGGAGCTTGGGACAGCTGTAACTCATTGTCCTCTCCCAATAGTGCAGTCTCTCTCTCTCTCTCTCTCTCTCTCTCTCTCTCTCTCTCTCTCTCTCTCTCTCTCTCTCTCTCTCTCTCTCTCTCTCTCTCTCTCTCTCTCTCTCTCTCTCTCTCTCTCTCTCTCTCTCTCTCTCTCTCTCTCTCTCTCACTCACTCACTCACTCACTCACTCACTCACTCACTCACTCACTCACTCACTCACTCACTCACTCACTCACTCACTCACTCACTCACTCACTCACTCACTCACTCACTCACTCACTCACTCACTCACTCACTCACTCACTCACTCACTCACTCACTCACTCACTCACTCACTCACTCACTCACTCACTCACTCACTCACTCACTCACTCACTCACTCACTCACTCACTCACTCACTCACTCACTCACTCACTCACTCACTCACTCACTCACTCACTCACTCACTCACTCACTCACTCACTCACTCACTCACTCACTCACTATGTGCACACAGTGACAGGCTGCAGGGTGTCTGCCAGCACATTGCAAGTCAAGGCTAGACTTCCCACCAGGTCTAAACGTCAAGCATTTTTAACATTTATTTTTTAGATGTTATTTGAACTAAAATGTGTTAAGCCCAGTTCAGACCATATATTCACGACGAGACAAAACCGTTTTACAATGTTGCAGCAGTGTGATGTGACCTGTCTCCTCTGGACTCAAACCGGCTGCTGTTGTCACCTGTTTCTCAGGTTATCAAGTCAAAAGACACTTATTTGTTAGTGAATAAATGCTACAGCTTCTCAAAACCCAAGCCCAGTTCCCATGTTTTTTAACTAGGGGTGTGGGACATATATCGTCTATGATAGTATCTAAACGGTTGTTTTAAAGATGTGTGAAATCGAGTTTGTCTTTACTCATTTTACAAAAACCAATCAAAACGCACCTTTTTGAGAAGCCACCCATTTACTGCTGGATCAAGCCTAGTAAGACAGACTGCGGTGCTTGTGCATTAAGAACACAACAAACAAAAACAACAACAACAGCAATAAACCAAGCTAACATAGCTGCATGTAATGCTAAACATGAGTGAACAAACAGCACCAGCAGACAAACCACAAACTCTTCCAGCCACAGAATCAACGTCATTAGATTTAATAGCTAAACGTGGATCATTCTCACTCGCATGGAGGTTGTTTGACTTCAGAAACACTGATGTTGCTCAAAAGACTCCAATCTGCAAACTTTGTCTGAAAGCGGTTGCAGTCAAAGACAGCTCGACAAAGAACTTGTTTCACCATCTGTAAATTAACCACCGCACAGAATATGAAGAATATTGGGCAGTTAGTGGTCGACCCTGACGGCGAGCAACAAAAACACTTTAGAGCACAGCAGTTAAATCTGTCTCCTCATTGTTTACATTAGGGAAGTGTCAGATTAAAATGCTCTCATGATAGTTTATTAGATCAATATTTCATAAAATAAATCCAAAAAAGCCACTTTGAAATAGTTTACGTATACTTGCTCTGCTTGATCTCAATACTTGCACTGGTGATTTCAGTGTGTTTGGATTGTACTTACTTGAATGACTCAGTTTGAGTTAATTCAATTCAATTCAAATAATTTTATTTATAGTGTTGAATCATAACAAAAGTTATCTCAGGACACTTTACAGAGTAGGTAAAGACCACACTCAATGACTTATTTATGATTTTCATAGACCCAACAATTCCTCAGTAGAGTACGGTGGCAACGAAAACCTTCCCTTTAACAGGCAGGAACGTCAGACAGACCCAGCACTGTCAGTTATGGCAGTTAATACAACAGAATAGAAGAAATAAGCACAGCTAAGGTGACAGAATATGACAATGATAATAATTATGGTGGCAAACATGATCAATGATAAGCAGCTACGATACAGCGAGACATACCACTGATGGTGTTTTTATGGCTACAAATTTTTATAGTTTATAAACTAGTGATAGTATATATGAGTAACTGATAATAGCAGCAGGAAGCGTCATGCAGGACCACGGCAGCAGGCACCACCACGATCAGCAGAGACCTGCGAGACGACAAAGCACAAACAACTCCGGGGAAGAAGCGGAATTAGTAACATGCATTGATGAGACATGAATGATACAGACAGAGAGGAGAGAAGATCAGAGGATCAGGAAAAGGATTATCCCCCGGCAGACTAGGCCTATAGCAGCATCATGAGGCAGAACAAAATAATTTTAAAAATAACAACATTGTTAAGGGCTCATAAGCCCTAGCGTAAGATTTATCAAAAAGGAAAGTTTTAAGTTTATTCTTAAATATGGGGACAGTGTCTGCCTCCAGAATTACACTTGGAAGTTGGTTCCACAGGAGAGGAGCTTGGTAGCTGAAGGCTCTGCCTCCCATTGTCCCAGACAAACGTTAGTGCAGGAATCTTGAATATTAGCATAAGGCATTAAATTAAATGCAGATGGAATCGATTCCTTAAATTTAGTTATAGCACCATCAGATAAACATCGACACATAGAAACTTTGGCTGCACAGTTTTCCAGGTTGAATGTGAAAGACAAAGAGCAAGACTTTCAAATGAATTATAATTTAGTTTAGGTTTAGGGTTTATTAACAGGCCTTAGTCATAATTAGCTGCAATGCCTCCTCCTCGACCACTGCCTCGAGGAATATGAGTATTAATATGACTGGGAGGAGTGGATTTATTTAGGCTAACATATTCTTCGGGACGCAGCCAGGTTTCAGTCAGACAGAGTAAATCAATATGGTTGTCTGATATCAGATCGTTTACTAATACAGCTTTAGATGACAGAGATCTGATGTTTAAAAGTCCACATTTTATTTTCTGATATTGTTGCATAGTCGCAGATTTTGCGTTGATTTGTATCAAGTTTTTCTTTATAGCTCCTCTTCTGTTCATTTTTGATCTGTTTAATTTAAATGATCGTGGGGCAGACAGCGTTTGTATACTAAACTGAGCTGGAAAATGCTCCACAGGGAGCGCAGAGAGGTGTGTAAGACTGCCACTCTGCTTCCTGGGCATCTGTGATAAGGGCAGCGCAGAGTTGTGTATTAAACTGTGACTCTGCTTCCTGATCCCAACACTGGGTTGTCATGATTTTAGATCGCTAACAACTCAATTCAGGTTCTTGGATATGAGAGCAGCACCCTCCAAAGTAGGATGAATACCATCTCTCCTAATAAGACTGCCAATTATCTACGAAGCCCACATTATTTACCGGGCACCATCCAGACAGCCAGTGACGGAATGATGACATGCGGCTTTACATGTCATCGCAAGTCAAGTTGGGCAGGGGACCAGAGAAAATGACGTAGTCAGACATAGTTTTTGCATAAGCACACATTGACTCCACATTCATTTTAGTGACTTCCGATTGACTTACTGGTGTCATTACCACCGACGTGAATAACAATCTTACCATATTTACGTTTATCCTTAACCAGCAGTTTCAAATAGGACTCAATGTTGCCCGCTCTGGCCCCTGGGAGGCATTTTACTATGGTCCCTGGTGTCGCTAGGTTCACGTTTCTCAGAATGGAGCTGCCAATAACCAGTGTTGATTCCTCAGCATGTGTGTCACTGAGTGGAGAAAACTTGTTTGAAACGTGAACGGGTGGATGGTTAACCATGGGCTTCGATTTAGAACTATGCTTTCCTCTCACAGTCACCCAGGAGGACCCTGGCTGCTCAGGGATTGCCGGGGGAGGGTTAGCAGAAGCTAACGCTACACTATGTGGCTTCGCACCGGCTAAAGTTATAGCTGGCCGGCTAGCTACCGTAGCGTAAGACTGAGCTTCCATGGTGCGGAGCCGTGCCTCTAACTCACTGAGCCTCGCCTCCAACGCTACAGGAATCTTAAATATTAGGATAAGGCATTAAAATAAATGCAGATTCAAATGAAAATTTAATTACAGCCCTATCAGATAAACATCTAGTGTAGAAACTTTTGCCCAGAGGGGAGTAGTCTTGTAATATAAATTCAAAAGTTATTAAATAATGGTCTGATAAAATAGGATTCTGTGGAAAAACTGTTAGGTCATTAGTTCCCACGCCATAAGCCAAAACAAGGTTGAGGGTGTGATTAAAACAGTGAGTAGGTTTATGTACACACTTAATAAATGAGACCTGTTTTTGCTGAGCTAGTAAAATAGGCCTTTGATGCTTTTACAAACACATTTTTGAGGGATACAAAATATCGTCAATTACCGTTATCAGCAAAATCCCCCAAAATATCGGGATATTGATTATTGTCAATAACGCACATCCCTACTTTCCACTAACTAAGGTGGGCTGACATTTACGGTAGACTCACTATTCTCATTTTAGTGACAAGCCATTCCTCAGAGTTTTGCTTTAATTGATCTCTGCCTTGCTGCACTGATAACCACTAAACCTTATGCATACAATAGTGTGACGTCATCACCAAAATGCGAAGGAGCGTCATTTGTGCATTAGTGCTCTAAAAACTCAGGGACCACCCTGAGTATCTATTATGAATGCACTCCAGACTCATTACCATGAGGCTAAGATCTGATGTGGATCAGAATGAGCACCAAACCCCAATCAAACAGCTGCTTACTACAGATCAAAATGCTGATGTGATGCTGGTGTTTTAATGATGACGATGATGAAGATGTTTGTGTCTTCTCTCTAGGTGTGGGACATTGAGTCCAAAGAGCAGGTGCGGACCCTGACAGGTCATGTGGGAACAGTTTACGCTCTTGCTGTCATCTCCACTCCTGACCAGACCAAAGTGTTCAGCGCCTCCTACGACCGCTCACTCAGGGTGAGGACAGACCCAGAGTCTTGCGTGTGTGCGTGTGTGCGTGTGTGCGTGTGTTCGTGCACGTGCGCGTGTGTGTGCGTGTGCGTGTGCGTGTGCGTGTGTGTGTGTGTGTGTGTGATATCAGGAAAAAACTGCATCAAACAAAACTTTTGGTAAAGAGGATGGAAGTTGAGTCTGTGTATAAAAACTGTATTTCTTATAATGAAACATAGTAACGGTGTGTGTGTGTGTTGTCTAGGTGTGGAGCATGGACAACATGATCTGTACCCAGACCCTGCTGAGACACCAGGGCAGTGTCACAGCTCTAGCTGTCTCCAGAGGGCGCCTCTTCTCTGGAGCTGTCGACAGTACTGTCAAGGTACGACAGATCATCTCTCCATCAGCTGCTCCACCTGCAATACATCTGTATCTGTCTGTCCCTCTGTTCTGTTGTTCAATCCACTCTGTGACGCTGTAGTGAAGTCTGTCTTATTTTGGCATTCTAAGTCCGACCTATTATTTTTTTTCAGTTGCACCATCTAGGCTTAATTATTATTATAATCTTTATTTAACCAGGAGAAACCCATTGAGATTGTTAATCTCCTTTGCAAGGGAGACCTGGCCAAGACAGGCAGCAGCAGAGTTACAACACAAAGTTACAAACAAACACTAGGACAAAATCTAAAGAATTTAAAAAAAATTAAACAAAAGGCAAAACAATTTAAAATACATTAAAATCAATTACAAATCAAAGTAAAGAAGCCCTTTTGCAACCAAGAACAATTGAAAAACAGTGGAGGAGTTTGACACGATTTCTCTCATTTTTGATTTAAAACCTCTTAAAGGAATTAATGCACTAAGTTTGAAGTCATTCTGCAGCAAATTCCATGTTGAGGGTGCAAAGAAAACCATCACACTTTCCCTGTTCCGTGCAAATGCTTAAGCCTTCTTCTCACTAAGACTGATTGTTAATCCAAGGCCCAGTCAGGAGCAGGCCTAAAGTTAAATTCTCAGCTGTTTCATATATCAGCAGCCTGATAGAATTACACACGAGAGCCACAAACTTTGGACAACATTAGCTTTCCTGCTAAAGTCTCCTTTTATCTTGCTAACTCATGAACACATCTTATCCTGCGCCTCAGCTTGTTGAACGAGCGACCAAACAAATGTTCACTGGTGAAAAAGTGCACTTCAAATGTCTGTTATCAAGCTAGCTAGCTAGCAACTAAGCTGGTGAGCTGCAGCAGACAAACTTAACGGCAAATGTCATTTGGGTCCGACATGCTGGTATGATCCCTACTCTTTAATACGTTAATAACGTTGTTTTTCTCCCCTTTCACGTTACCTGTGGAGCTCCACCTGCCAGCTGCTGTCAATCAAACACAGACACACCTCACCAGTTGGTGCAACTGGCTCTAGCATCATAACAAAGTGTCAAAATAAAAGCACTTTTTAATATGTTAATATCCCATAACTGTGTTTTATAGTTTTTGTAGCTGACTACATCCCATTACGAATCCTTGATCTGTACTTCCTATCCTAATCTTACAGTATTAACATTGTTACAAATCTCTCTCTCTCTCTCTCTGTGTCTCTCTCTCGCTCTCGCTCTCGCTCTCGCTCTCGCTCTCGCTCTCACTCTCACTCTCGCTCGCTCTCTCTCTCTCTCTCTCTCTCTCTCTCTCTCTCTCTCTCTCTCTCTCTCTCTCTCAGGTGTGGACATGCTAAACAGACAGAGTTTGCTCTGCAGGAGTCCAGTCGACGTCACAACGATACACAAAGATGTGTCAGACGGACACTATGAATGGTAACCTTTCCACACTCCTTCCTCCACTCCTGTTTCTTTGATTGTGATGTAATGGCCACAGACTAATAATAACTGCCACGTCACAATCGAGCGGCATCAAAACCATTTTGCTTTTAAAACTCCAAACAAACACTCCAACGCCTTGACCACATCGTCAGGATCAAAGGTCAACTGGGGGTCGCGCTCCTCGGCGACCTCATCACCAGTGCATTACGTGGCAAAATAAGACAAGTTTCCTTACAGTTGCACCGCACTGCGCCAAAACCAAGATCTACTGGATGCTGCACCTGCTGTCACGCCTGCCATTTAAGAACTGAACTGATGATGCCTAAAACCTTACGTTGAAATATGTCTTAGAGTTGGATTCACAAACATGGAGTGACGCCACAGAGCAGTTTTATATTAAAATGTATGTGAAGACTTGTTGGCCTTGTGGCATCTCTGTGTAAAAATGGTTATAGTGACCACACAGTAACTCCCCTTAATATTACAGTAAATGATTGCTCTTTGTTGGCTTGTGTCCCCCTGGCCATAACAAGTTGAAGTCTCAGCATAATCCCTCTCTCTTTGTGACACCAGAGACCGGCGTCTACATGGAGGAAGTCACCAGAATTAGATTTGTCCATGTGGGGCCATGTAGAATTGATGATGATGCAGAACGAGTTACCTGAGTCAGTCTGTTGGCTGAACTCACCTCTCCTTGTCCCTTTATGAACATTCAATGACTAAAAAGCAACAGTTTATCTTGGGTATGGAAGCAACCATATATCCTAGGTTTGTACCCGACAGTCCCGTTGATCAACAGCAAAGACCTGCAAGTAGGTGAAATTTCCATCAACTAGCACAAATTCGAAAGGAATGAGAAACATGAAAGATGGCAGAAACACCTGGTCAGGATGAACCCTGAAAAAGTTCATTCTGCGCTTTCACATGAGCTTGTGTATTGATAATAATCCTGGCTGAGTAGCATTAAGAACTAAGGGCCTGTCCACACAGAGACATGTTTTCCTGTAACTGCACAACTTTAGCCTGGTTTTGGCCGACCATCCACACGCAGCCGGTGTTAATGGAGCCTGAAAACTGTCTTTTTTCAACCAGGTCCCGGAGTAGATCTGATCTGAAAACGTCCCCCCATGGCATTGTCGCTTTGTTAAACCATGCAGTCATCGCCCCACCTCTAACCTCTGACCCCGCGGCGTCACAAAACAACAGTGCTGCTGCGTGAGAGGAGAGAGACTGTTTACTGAACTGGACTCTGAGCCACATGCATGGGAAAAAATTAAGGCCGAGCACAGATTTCTCCCTTTTCCCTGATGCTCTGAATAAGAAGTTAAATTGGTCGTTAGTTGCTCTAAATCAAGTTCAAAGAAGGTTTGAAAAGTCTCTAAATGTAGTGAGAAAGTGACGCCTGTGAATGCTTTGGGACGGGGAAGAGGCTCCCAGCAGCACCCTTTGCTCATTGAGGACACTAACTGCAGAGTGATTGGTGCATCAGAGTCCAAAACAGCACCAAAGTCTCCACTAACACCAGAAACAGTGACACATTTCTCTCTAGGATGGAGGAGGATTTGGGAAGTGTCCAGATTTGGAGAGAAACTCTCCGGTGTTCTCCACAGCATCTCCCAGTCTCTTCTTCTCTGTTGTTGGTGTATTTCTGTGGCAGTTACAGCTCTACATCCAGGCCTGGCATGTGTACTACAGCGTTTTAGCCGGTTTCACTGGTTTCGTGTGGATGCAGAGATTTCTTAATTTGACGCTGTGTAGACGGAACACTTTAAGTACGACAGAGAAAAAAAAGGTTATTTTCGATCTTGTGGACGTATCCTAAGAGACCATCTTATAACGGGGTCACAACTGCTGTGACAACAAGCCAGGGGCTTAAATTGGTCAGTCAATTTCTCTACTTCCACCACCCTTTCTTGGATAGCACCCATCTTGGAACTCACACCTGTAAAGTTTCGTGACTGTATCTGGCACGGTAGTGATGGTATCACACACAGGTCCAGAGAGTTTATCTCACACGCCGTTTGAGGACACAGGTGCACTAACATTTCCTCACTCTTTGATCATCGTGCTTGTCACCCAGAACTCTGCCAGCCATTTATAAAACACCACCATAAGTGAAGGCTTTAAAGAGAGTGATAGATCTATAGATTTACTGAGTTTTATATTAGTGCCATGATAAAGCTGTATTAAGAGTCGTTAACGGTTGTACAGTTATATAAAATAAGATGCTTGGACATGTGCCCATGAGAATGACTCACACTGGCCTACATAACAGAGAGGGACAGGGAGAGAGGATGAAGGTCTGTGTGCATGTTTGTGTCTGTTATTGTGCATATGAGTGTGTTTCAATGAGTGCCATATGTGTGGATGAAAAGTAAGGAAAGACTGTCATGATGTCTTTTTCTCCCCTCTTTCTGCCTCTCCCTCCTCCCCCTCTCTGATCTCTAACCTCAGCTGGTTAGAATGAACATAACCACATATTAAAACTTGTTTTTATGACTGTAACATTCAATGCATTGTGTGTAATAAACCTTTCCACTCCCAGAGGCAAATGCATAGAAAATGCCATTGAGCTAAAGTGTCCTGCTTTCCTAAATTATGTTTCAGAACCCATATTGGGTTGACAATATGAAAACTGATTAAATATGCCTGGGAGGATAGTTTTAAATTCATGATATCATGTACATGTACTCCAAATTTAGACGTGTTCTAAATTAACTTTTTACAGATGTTCACAATTACGTTGCCTTCATTTCAGTGCAAATCTTGCCACTACTTACTGTAGCCTTGATGAGAAAGGTAGTGGGAGAGGAAGTGTCTTCACTGGTCACAGTTTCAGTGATTCCTTGTATACTTGTAATCATGTAAGCCTGAGTTGATCATTGATCAATAAAACTGTTGTACACTTTGAGAGTTGTTGATCTCATTTATTTCAACAATGAAATGTGCCGCTAGCTGTGTTGATGATTAAAAGCATATACAAATGAAGCTTTTTTGTTTTTAACCTTGGAATTAGTTGATTTAAAAAAAGAAAGAAATTGAGCCCACACCTCATGGTCCACCTGCTAATTTTATCAAGACTTTCAACTGCATGTAATGGTCTTCACCATCCAGAACACCAAATACCTTGTTAAGCATAGACAGGGGTGGTGTCCTCCATGTACTATTATCACTTAGTTGTGGAAAAAGCTAGTTAGTTGACCTTGAGTTCAGTTTTCTTTAACTCGTTTGGAAAATCTGTGTATTCAATGTATTCAAATGTGTGTATGTTCATATCAATAGTTGTTTAATATTTCTGTGGGTTGGTATAGCAGCGTTTTTATCAGAGACAGCTGGTGCAGTGGTTTCCAACCTGGACAATATTATTAATACAAATTATTATCAAGATGGGACCCAGAAGTAATCCATCCAAACATCTTTTGTTACTTGTGAAACCTGATTGGCTATTTCCAGCTTTGACACTTTCAGAAAGGTAATTGAACCAAAAGCTTTTGACGGGTCAATGCAAACAGCAGCACAGTGCTTCCTTTTGTAAATACAAGAAATATCGCCATGAAACAGAAACGGCAAGCAAAAAAAAGTTAGCAACTGATATTGAGAGAATGCAGCTTTAAGTGGAGGCTCCTCCTGCTGGACATTAGAGAGAATGCAGCTTTAAGTGGAGTCTCCTCCTGCTGGACATCAGAGAGAATGCAGCTTTAAGTGGATTCTCCTCCTGCTGGACATTAGAGAGAATGCAGCTTTAAGTGGAGTCTCCCCCTGCTGGACATTAGAGAGAATGCAGCTTTAAGTGGAGTCTCCTCCTGCTGGACATTAGAGAGAATGCAGCTTTAAGTGGAGTCTCCCCCTGCTTGACATTAGAGAGAACGCAGCTTTAAGTGGAGTCTCCTCCTGCTGGACATTAGAGAGAATGCAGCTTAAAGTGGAATCTCCCCCTGCTGGACATTAGAGAGAACGCAGCTTTAAGTGGAGTCTCCTCCTGCTGGACATTAGAGAGAATGCAGCTTTAAGTGGAGTCTCCTCCTGCTGGACATTAGAGAGAATGCAGCTTTAAGTGGAGTCTCTCCCTGCTGGACATTAGAGAGAATGCAGCTTTAAGTGGAGTCTCCTCCTGCTGGACATTAGAGAGAACGCAGCTTTAAGTGGAGTCTCCTCCTGCTGGACATTACAGAGAATGCAGCTTTAAGTGGAGTCTCCTCCTGCTGGACATTACAGAGAATGCAGCTTTAAGTGGAGTCTCCCCCTGCTGGACATTAGAGAGAATGCAGCTTTAAGTGGAGTCTCCTCCTGCTGGACATTAGAGAGAATGCAGCTTTAAGTGGAGTCTCCCCCTGCTGGACATTAGAGAGAATGCAGCTTTAAGTGGAGTCTCCTCCTGCTGGACATTAGAGAGAATGCAGCTTTAAGTGGAGTCTCCTCCTGCTGGACATTAGAGAGAATGCAGCTTTAAGTGGAGTGTCCTCCTGCTGGACATTAGAGAGAATGCAGCTTTAAGTGGAGTCTCCCCCTGCTGGACATTAGAGAGAATGCAGCTTTAAGTGGAGTTTCCTCCTGCTGGACATTAGAGAGAATGCAGCTTTAAGTGGAGTCTCCTCCTGCTGGACATTAGAGAGAATGCAGCTTTAAGTGGAGTCTCCTCCTGCTGGACATTAGAGAGAATGCAGCTTTAAGTGGAGTCTCCTCCTGCTGGACATTAGAGAGAATGCAGCTTTAAGTGGAGTCTCTCCCTGCTGGACATTAGAGAGAATGCAGCTTTAAGTGGAGTCTCCTCCTGCTGAACATTAGAGAGCATGCAGCTTTAAGTGGAGTCTCCTCCTGCTGGACATTAGAGAGAATGCAGCTTTAAGTGGAGTCTCCCCCTGCTGGACATTAGAGAGCATGCAGCTTTAAGGTACTTCACTGACTTCACTTTTCAGACCTGAAGATACGTCCAATATTGTTTACAGTCCATCAAAAACCTGCTTTTACCTGCTGCTCATTTTCAGAGAAACTTTGTAGACATAATCAATGTCAATGTGATCACCAATCAATGTCACCAAAATCCATTTAAAACCAACTGTCAACCACAAATTGATTGACAGGGCTTGTCATTCATAAACCGAGCACAACAACTGAATCCATGTTATTTTGATCATGTTATCGTTCATCGATCATCAGTAATGTGCTTCATCTGGATCATGTTACTGGACAAACCTGAAACTCTGAATACATCTGTATTTGATAAAGTCAATACAAGTTCTGAAGAATCAATGCTGACGTGAAAGAAAATCTTAGTTTGATTTTTGTTTACAACATCTTTGACTCTAAATGAAACATTTCTACACTCATTTGTCACACTGTAGATGTCATCCTCATAGCAATCATTGGGACAACATGGTCACATATGTAGAAGAAGAATTATCACTTTATTAATCCCAAGGGGAAATTCAATTTTTTCCCTCTGTTATTATTCAGGTTACACACACAGGCCTGAAATACACACACATGCACAAACAGGACCTATATACATGTAAATAATGGAGAGATGTCAGAGCGAGGGGGCTGCCAATGGCAGTTGGGGATTTGGTGCCTTGCTCAACAGCACCTCGGCAGTGCCCAGGTGCCCAGTCCACACTCCATTCATGGTCCACACAGGGACTCAAACCGGTGACCCTATGGTTCCCAGCCGAGTCACCTATGGACTGAGCTACTGCCGTCCCCAAGATCGATTGTATTCCTAATGTCTTCTTTATCCATATTGAATTGAGTGTTTCTTATAATCAGAAAAATTGGGTATTTTGGGTAAGGATGTTCTCTTTCCTTTGCTTAACTGACAGTTTCGGCTGTACTCCAGCCTTCCTCAGATGGGTCAGGGGGAATATCATCACATCAGTAACAAATAGGTACAGAAGATGGATAAAGGAGGCCTTAGAAATAAGGAGACGTGGGGGCAACACCATCAACAGGGATGAGGGGGCATACTTGCTCCCATACACCTGGGACACCATCCTCTGCCGGCGGCACCGGGCCGGGGAACGGACACAACCGAGTCAGGGACCTTTACTTTGGAGTTTCCTGGCCCGATCAGCTGTTTTTAAAAACACATCGTACCCAGAAGCAAACCGAAGCTCTGAGGAAGGCTAAGCAAAGGTAAGAGAACATCCTTAACGAAAATTATCAATTTGTCTGATTATAAGAAACACTCAATTCAACATGGTCACATGTTCCACAGAGACTCGGTCTTGAAATATCTTCTTCTATTTCTGTTGTTCTACAGTCACAGAGACCTTCACTGGTAAAACCTTCACTTCTTTATCAATGCCAATGAATGGAAAAAGTCTCTCAGTGAAAGTGTGTGTGAAGGTGTGTATGTGTGTGTTAGTATCAGGATCAGAGAAGGACAGTTTTCCTCTGTTCCAGTCCAGGTTCACTCTGATCCTCTGGAGCTGCTTCTGCAAATGGAGAACAGGGAGTAGATATGGTGGAGAGAGTGCCATAAATGTACCTCCACCGAAACATAGTGTCCATAACCCAGACGATATGAATCCCTTCCTCTGGACAGACTCTGCTGACACTCCCAGTGACCACCCTTTACTGTCTCCAACCTCGACCTCCCAGCTGTGAGTCCCTGAGTCAAAGCCCTCAGAGCCCAGGACAGCGTAGTAAGAATCAATCCTCTCGGGATTCTCAGGAAGCTGCTGTTTCTCTGCTCGTCTCACTCTGGTCAGATCTTCAGACAGGACGAGTTCTGGATCAGCAGTGTTTGGGTCCAGAACCACAGGAGTGTAGGAGACCATGGCCTTCATCTTGTTCCAGATGTTGAAGGTCAGGTTGCCCAGGTGTTTGGCCTCGTCTATCAGAACTCCTGAGATCAGCTGTGGATGCTCCAGCAGGGGGCGCTGCTGGACTCGCTCCACTGCAGCCTTGTAGTTGTGCAGGAATGAGACGTCTCCAGCTCTCAGCTCCTCCTCTGTGGCTCTGACTGTGTCTGAAAGAGCTGCTATCTCTCTGCTCAGAGCCTCCGTCTCCTCCTTCATCCTTCGTCTCTTCTGCTCCTCTTCCTTCCTCAGTCCAGCCATCCTGGCCTCCTCTTCCTCTTCTAAAAACTGGTGAAGCTTCTTAAACTGCTGCGTAATCTGCGTCTCTGTGCGTCGGGCCTGGACCTTCATGTGTTTTGCTGTTCGATCACACTCGTCTTTAACTCGTTCAAAAACCTTTAACTTCTTCTTAAGGGGCTTCAGAGTTTCCTGAAGTTCCTTCCTGTGTTGTCGTGCAGCTTCATCGATGGGTCTGAATCTGTGGCTGGTGTGTTTGTCTGAGTCTCTGCAGACAAGACACACTGGCTGCTGATGGTCCACACAGAAGAGTTTGAGTTTCTCAGAGTGCAGACTGCAGAGAGCCCCTGAAGATCTCTGATCTCTCTCCTGTAGGAAACTCTCACACAGGTTCTTTAAAGCCAAGTTTAAAGATGGGTCTTCCTTTGAAGATCTTGTCTTACAAACTGGACACTCTCTTGATGGTTTCTCTCTCCACCAGCTCTGCACACAGTCTCTACAGAAGCTGTGGCTGCATGACAGAAGTACAGGATCTTTAAAGACTTCATGACAGACAGAACAGCAGAAATCTTCCTCTAATCTCAAAGCCATTTAGTCTCTGTGTGAAGCAGGAGACACGGACAGATCAGCCACTCCCTGTTCCGGAAACTTACTTTGAGTCTTTGTTCTTTAAAACTCTCGTTCAGTTTGTGGATTCAGCAGCCGGTTGAAGTGGTAGTATCCCAGTATTCCCTCCTGTAGATGTCCTCTCTCAGTGGAAGTGGTGGTTTTGGTCTGAAGGTGAATCTTATCGTCCGTCTCTCAGTGTGTGTGTTTTTGATTGTTTTGTCTCAGCGAGGCAGAATAACGCCCTGTTTCCTGCTTTGTCTCAGGTGAGGGGCGGAGCTCTATCAAGTTTGTCAGGTTGAGTTTCATTCTGAACTGATTAAAGATTTGCTCTGAGTCTGAACACAGAAGTGTTGTTCCCATTAGACTCTGTATGTAAGTTGTCATGATGGCCTTCATTGCATCCCTCCTCTTTCCTCTTGTTTCTGTGTGTGTGTGCTGTGGGCATGGCTATCTCTGTCAGGCTGCACCAGGTGAAGGCAATCTCCACTAATCATCTCCTGAGAATCATTCCTCCCTGGATCATTTCATCAGCAAGAGCAGAAGTGGTCTGCATGCATGGCTTCCTCGCTGTGCTCTGTTTTCTCTGTGTCTCACTGAATTGTTTGTAATTTCTCCTGTGCTCTCTTGCTTCTCACTTCCCACCCACCCTGCTTACCTGCATGTGTGTTACCTGTTGCCACTGCTTCATGCCTTGCGAATTGTTTGTTACCCAGAGGACACCATTACCACGAGCAGAGAGGCCTCACCTGGATTTGTTGACCTCAGATTGCGCACCACCACTCACCAATCCCCCACTCCTTTTCCCTGCACCGGGCACGTATTTGTATATATTCACGCATTAAAACACTTGACACTGTGTTGTGTCCTGCATTTGGGACCCAGGGTACCAGTGTTCCGTGCTTAACATAAGTAGTTCACACAAGATTGTATGAGTTGCAGATGTGTGTATTAATGTAGTTGGAAAAGTAAAAGAGTCAGTATTAACGGAGGATAAAAAGAAAAGAAAACTGTTGAACTGTGATGTTGAATCAGTTTTCCAGTCCAGAAAAGCATCAATGACCTTCGATCATTATTGAGGAGTTATCTAAAGAGACAGTTTAAAGAGACTCTTTTTCTGTGTGTGTTGGTGGTCCTTATTTCCTGTATTGGGGAACAGTCTGAGAGCCATGTGGAAGCAATCCCAGCCCCCAAATATTAGGAGTACATCCCCAACTGATTTGTCAGTCGATATATTCAGCTTCTATTTCCTGATCCAATCATATAAGAAGTGACGCCACCCATCGGTTTGTGGAATAATGTTGAAGTGACCATATATGAATTAGAGGGTGGTACTAAGTTATCCACTAGCACTAGCTAGCTAGCTTGGTGAGCAAGGTACAAAAGTAAACAGCCGAACCATTGCCTTATCGTGGTGGAGAGGTTTGTGTCGTCCCTGTGAACCTGAGGTTGGTGTTTGGAGCCTGATGCTCCTGGTAGGGTCTCCAGTGGCAGAGTGGTCTCGGGCGAGGGGGCCAGGCTAAGAATGGTCATCAAGTCTTCATGGAAAATCAAGGAAAAGGAAGAGGGACCCTGTCTGGAGCCAGGCCCAGACGGAGGACTCATCAAGGAGTATCTGGTGGCTGGGTTCGCCATGGAGCCGGGCACAGTCCGAAGAAGGTATGTGGCACCTCCCCCCTCTCTGTCCCGTGGGTCCACCACTCACAGAAAGAGTGGTGGGGTCGGGTGCACTGCCACACAGGTGGCAGAGCAGAACTTGTGACTGTTGTTTGTGCATATGCACCGAACAGCAGTTCAGAGTATACGGCCTTCTTGGAGACCCTGAATGGAGTCCTGCATGGGGCTCCAGTAGGGGACTCCATAGTTCTGCTGGGAGACTCCAACGCCCTCGTGGGCAAAGATGGAGACACCTGGGGCCTCATGTATCAATGTTGCGTACGCACAAAAACGTGGCGTACGACATTTTCCACGCCAACGTTCGGATGTTTCAAAAGTGAAATGACCGTGGAAATGTGCGGTGCGCCACGCAAACTTCATGGCTGTCGTACGCACGTTTCTACAGCTATTGTTTCGTTGGCGACACTTAGAGGTGATGCTGGGAAACTGTTAGTTATGTGAAAACAATTCATCCTCAGTGTAATGTGTGCATCAGAGACACATTAATGGACAATTAACACACACGTGTTTGCAATCGTAAGGATATAAAATAAGTAGAAGGATATAAAAGCATGCGCAATTTAATAAAAAATGGAATTAACAATGGCAGCCTTGGCCTTGTTAGAAGACATCGCAAATGGTTATGTCAGCCGTGAGAGGGTGTTTAGAGAGCGGGAAGATCTGTTTGCAAATGACGACAACTGGCTCATGAGTCGTTTCGGGTTGCCGAGGCCAGTGTTACTGGAGCTGTGCGCGGAGCCGCGGCCAGATATAGAACGACACACGCCCAGGAGCCAGGGGTTGTCCATTCCCACACAGGTGCTGACCACTCTGGGATTTCTGGCAACGCATGACTCGTTCAATCTAAACAATAGCATGGTTGGTAACAGGTTGGAGGCTGGCACGGTGCGCGATGGGTGGCTTCTCGGTGAGTAAATCATTTATCCGTTTAATGCGCCCCGAATTTAAACCAGCACAATGCCGGTTTGGACACGCGCATTCAAATATGTGTATTTGTTTTTTTCCCTGGTGAAAAAAGAATGTCTCCTTGTGTTCATTATTCGTCTCAATAAACGCGTGCGTAAAGTTGGAACCTCTGCAGTCATTAATATAAGTGTGATCAGTCTTGTCAATCCTTGTAATGCAGTTATTTTGTCCTGTTTGTTTTCCCGCGAACAGTAGTGTGATTTATATATATATAGTTACCCCCTGAGGACGTGGCTGTTGACCCCTCTCACTAACCCCGGCACCGACCAAGAGGGGAGATACAACGACCGCCATTCCCGAACTCGGGCAGTGGTGGAGAGGGCAATTGACCTATTGAAGGGGCGCTGGCGCTGTCTACACAGGTCGGGCGGGGTGCTGCTGTACACACCTGAGAAGGTGTGCCGCATCGTGCTGGCCTATGGTGTACTTAACGCACGAGCATGTGTAATGTGAGCAGCCTAGTATAATGACATTTCTGAGTTTAACACATTTACCTTGAGGATGATCTGTGTCGCCTTCATGGCCCCCCACAACTCCGCTTAGAGCTGTTCCCTCCACAATAGCCGCCACTCTCTGGTCAAAGGGGGTCAGTTCCTCCCCTCCTGTCACCCCGCCCGTTGCGGTGATACTTCGGCGGTGGGCCGAAATCCTCCGCTTCACGTCGGACCATTTTTTTTTTTATTTCAGTGGTTGTGCGCTGCTCCGACCCCACAGCGTTCACTGCCTCACACACACACTCCCCAGAAATGTCTTTTTCTTTGTGTTTATCCCTGAAAAGAGGCTACAAAATAAAACCGCTCTTCGGTCTCCACTTCATTTAATAACATTTCGAGCTTAGACTCGTTGAAGTTGCGCTTCTTACCTTTACTCATCGTTTAAATCTGATAGTGCAGAGAGGGAATCCCCGGTGCAGGCCCTATTTACATTGATTTGCATATTTAAATGGGGGCGTGGACAGGGAGGAGTTCAGCACTTCTACATGTGCGCTCAATTCCACGTTGATTGGGATGTACAAAGGAAAAGTCCTTGGATCCATGCGTACGCACACATTGATACATCTGAATTTTTTTGTGCTTACGCCAGTTTCTGGATTCTAGCGTACGCCATGTTTTAGTAAGAAAGCCACGCAATTCTTAGTACATGAGGCCCCTGGGGAGGCGTGAGTGGGAGGAACAGCCTCCCTGATCTAAACCTGATTGATCATCTGTTATTAGACTTCTTAGCTAGCCATGGATTGTCTATAACTAACACCATGTTCGAATATAAAGATGCTCATAAGTGTACGTGGTACCAGAGCACCCTAAGACAAAGGTCGATGATCGCTATTGTGATTGTATCATCTGATCTGAGGGCGTATGTTTTAGACACCTGTGAAAGGAGAAGGGCAGAAGCGTCAACTGATCACCATCTGGTGATGAGTTGGATCAGAGGATAGGGGAAGATTCTGGACAGACCAGGTAAACCTAAACGAGTAGTGCATGTGAACTGGGAACTTCTGGAGGAGGCCCCTGTCCAAAAGATCTTCAATTCACACCTCCTGCGGAGCTTTTCTGGGAGGTTGGGGGCGTTGAACCGCAGAAGTCAAGTACCCTAAAGCATGGGGCAAAGACGGATGGACAGTGTGAGTGTGCCCTAACAGAATGTGAAGGGGCCTTAACAATGCAGACACTTGTCCTGCAGCCATGTTCTGCCCCCTAGAGGAGGACCTCCAAAATACACATTGCATAACAAATGGAGGCTGAGGACAGTGCAGTTTGTATAGAACATTTATTTATTCAGAGCAGATGGCCATAAGATGCAGTCACTGCAAGCACACCACTGTCCAGTCTCTACAACACACACACACACACACACACACACACTCACACAGGTTTCATACAGTCAATAGCAGAGCAATACATAACACACACGGCCTCTCTCAAGCATTCACATACAGTCACTGCAGAGCAGAGGAGACACCAGTCCGGTATCTGTTCAGATAAGCACAGGCGGAAAGCCAAATCCAAACAGCTTGGCTTCTTTTGTTAAGAAAGAAAATGAACAGTACGTTTGCTTCGCAACATACTGTATGTGACCGTCTGTGTTTTTTTCACCACCTGTGGTATTTCAACCTTGGAGCCTGATCCCAATCCCCACACGCCCCAAACACACTTCAGCATAATGCCTACAGCATGAGAGATGACCAAAATGAGACCCAAGAAAGGAGGAGGAAAGGCTTATGTTGCTTTAACATAACAGGGCAGGGACGTAAGTGAAAGAACAAGAGTTGACTTTTAACCACTGTACAGCCTCTGATACGAGGAGGTTGCCATGGATTCACATGCTTCAAAAAAGATTGGAAACACTTTCTGCTTGGAAATTTCACATAAACATGTTGGAAAAGTCAAATATAAACCTGTATTTATTATCTGGTAACCATCATGACAATTTACTGATTAGTGTTCATTACAGGCGTGTTTTAGTCAATCTAAAGTAGGTCAAATTTGCGTACTTACTCTCTTGCAGAGAGTTAAATGGGAAGATGGATACCACATGAGCTGTATCAATCTTCTTATCTAATCCTCAGCAAGTAAGCAAATGTTTGCTCAAATCCTTTGCCGTGCTGATAGAATAGCACTAGAATGCAGCAGCTAACCTGGGAGACCCAGATGTTTCACGTTCCTGCGAGCATGTGAACACATTATGTGATGTGGCTGAAATGAAACTGTTTTGTTGGAATAAAGTTGCTTTCTAATCGTCCAATCAGGCGGAGAGGCCTCAAATTAAACTGAATGTAGACCGTGAATAACAGAAGAGCACGTGGTGGAAAGATGTCACCCTGGCTTTTGTTTAGGTCTGATTTTACGTGTCAATATCACATCTCATTGGTGATGGGGGTGCAGGATATTTTTTTAATGATGGCATATCATCTAACAAAGCAAAACAGAACAAGAGAGAGATCCTCATATATTATACACACCCATCTACTGTATTGTAGTCAGACCAAAATCACAAAGCAAGGCACATGTTTCAAAGAGAGAAAAAAAAAAGCAACGTTGCATTTAAAATAATACAAAAATAACAAAACGGAACAACAAGAATAGGTTGTATAATACACATCGCCACACCTGGACACATGTACACATGTAGGCAGAGGAAAACAATGGAGAAATATCCCAACATGATATCCTACAATGATTCATCAGCTCGGACCACTTAAGCACGGAGAAGCAAACTGACTCAACACTCAGATTATCTGCTCACTTTGAAAAATAGTCTTCAGGATGACACACAGATCATAAATACAATTCTTTTTTCTTTTTTTTGTTGCAAATATCCATATATATATAATCTTTATGTGATCATAATTTAAATACTACAATTATTCTCTGACTTCATTTATAGGAGTGTGGCTGATATGAGGCTGTGAAACCTGGATTTTCTTAATGGACTATCAGAGTCTGGAAGCTCTGCGGATGGTTTCTGCTTGGTCTGAGGAGTTTAAAGGGGCACAAAGGGCTTTCCTGGTGCTGGTTAGTACAGCTCAGCTCGTCAAAACACTTGTATAATGTCCTCTCTGGCTCTGGATGATGTCATAGTGATGTCATCAGGGTTCAACATCATTAGTTCATAACGGAGAGCCTGCGTTACGAACTAGGGTCATGGAGTTTGAAAGATGTGGGCGTTTACCAGGCAGAGAGGATCAAACGAACACACTAATGAGTTGCATTATCGGAAGTGTAGGATCCAGTTCTGTTGGAGCTTGACCCGTACCAAACCCTGGAAGTGCAATACTGAATCACTGGAGTGCCCCTTTAAACGAAAACAAACCATCCAGCTTCTCATCTCTGCACTTTTTTTCTTTATCTCGTCATGGAAACACACCGTGTAGTAACCATGGTGATGCCCATAAGAATGGTGAGGGTGATGATGTAGATTGTCATGGCAACACAGGGAGGGTGGTTAGGAGAATGTGGGATGAGAGAGATGGAGATGGAGAGCGGACTGAGGTGTCAGTGAGGGTTTTGTCCTTTTGTGATTGATTTTTTATTTCCTGCTGGAAAACAAATCAGGGATCCCACACACACACACATATTAGGGGGAAATATGGATCTTAGAGGTATAAATGAATACAGGGTCGTTAAAGTAGGGCTGCGCCAGTGTCAGGCTTTATGAACTTGATCCATTATCATCCAATCCACATAAGATAGAGTTGTGTAATCAGTATTATTATAAAATTCAGTTAATTCATTAAAACATTAGGCTATTCATAGTTCCAGGCTTTTTCAATGAAGGAGAAGAAATATGTCACAACAATTTCAATTCATTTTTTCTGTGGAATAACCAAGTCAGAGACAAATCACTTTTAAATCAGAGTATATCAATGAACACGCTGCTCTGAAGGTCAGACAAGAATTGGTTCCCTGAACCGCATCTGAAGCATCTTTTAGCCACCCTGCAAAGCTCACCTTGGTTAAAGTGAAATTCCGGCATAAAAATCATCCCAGGGTCGAGAGAATTCTTTTTGTCTAACAACCATTAACCGAGAAATTGTGTAGAGTTTCTCAAAGCCAAATGCGGCGAACTGATTAGCTCAGGGCAGTACGGTGAAGGCATTCGAGTGTCTTTTTTAACCACTAATACTGCTGAGAAGAGTCCCCCAGAGGTTTGCTGTTATTTTGTTATTATTAGTTGTTAAAAAGCCATTTTAATGCCTTCACCGTGCTGCCCCAACTAATCACTGTTAGCTGCATTTGTCTGTTAGCAACTCTCCCAGATTTCTCCATGGGATGATTTCACTTTAAGATGACAATTCTGCCAAAGTCACTGGTAAATTCCCCTCCATATCTCAACGCACTAC
>NC_139842.1:25445555-25503055 GCF_963691815.1 Echiichthys vipera
GTGTGTGTGTGTGTGTGTGTGTGTGTGTGTGTGTGTCTGTGTGTGTGTGTGTGATCTTTTACTCTTCCTGCCGCAGTATCTTATCCTCCACGGCCTGCAGAGCTGCAGCCAGCGACGCACTAGTCTCCTCCAGCTTCTGATGCACCAGCGAATCCGCACTGAAGTCCGGCGTCGTAGCGGCCGGCGCTGTGACCCCGCCTCCCACCATCCCGCTGTCTACTGACACACCGCCAATGGAAGAGCGCGGGGGCTTGACAGGTGGCGGGGTCGGGCTGGGAGTGGCAGGAGTCTGGGGCGTCTGCGGTGTAGTGGGGGTCTGCGGCGTATGTGGGCTCTGGGGAGATGGGCTTAGCGGCTTGGCGTTTGGCGGGCTTGGGATGTTGGAAGGGGGGAAGTAGGGGGGTGAGCTGGTCTGACGGGCCACCGCAGGGTGCTGCTTGAATGGGGCAGAGGCCGGGCTCGGGGAGGGGGGACTGGTCAGGGAGTGTATGAGCTTGGCCGGTTTGGGTGCCGTGGGCGGGGGCGCAGGTTTAGGCGAGACAGGTGGAGGGATCTTCTTTCCTTCCACTAGATAAATGAGAGAGAGAGGAAAAAGAGCCGCATCAGTGACGGGCATCTGCACCCTGACAGATCACCTCTGTCAGGGGCACCGCTTTAATGAGCTGGAGTGAGGTCATCACCATCAGTACACCACAGGTCAGTGTGAGGCTGAAGAGCCACACGGATATAATCACTGATATTATCGGCTCATATCCACCTGTCACACAGATATCTGTATCAGTGTCGTCGTATGTCATTCCCCATATAAAAACTTTTTTTTACAGAACATCTGATGTAAAAGAAGATTGTGATTTAGAAATGATGTAGCCATTTATTTTATTTTTATTTATTCTTTATATAAATGATCAACAATTGACTGGTACTGGAAATACAGTACTATTAAGATATTTATTTATTTTTATTCTTAATTTTTTCAGTGTTTATTCAGAACTGGTTGACAATGTAATGTAATGTATAGTAATGTTAAATATGCTTTAATAAATCCATTTGTTTAGGACAGAAGTCCTCTGAGTTCATTTGCAGAGTCAGATGACAGAAAAACAAATCTAATTTCATTCCAGCTCAAAAATTCACTATATCATCTGCAATATATATCATCATTGAATTCCCCAATCTAAAATCGGTTTGGTTCTCTGTCTAAGTAATCCCACATCAGTCGGGCCCTAGTTGCTCCAACCAAAGTTCTCTTCAGATGATCCAACAACGTCTGAAACCGTGTCCCCTACACATTTCTGACCCTGTGTGAACAAGTGTGCACCCCCATTAATGCCTTTAAGTACAGACAGCAATGGGACAACACATCTTACAAATGATTTTGTTTCGGGCATGCTGACACCTTAACAAGGGTACCATAAAGGGGTAAAAAAGTATTGTCGGTGTAAGAAAGTCTCTCAGACGTTAGAATTCTGGGTGGTTGAGTTGTTTCTGACAACAATACCACATTCATGGCTACTTTACACAGCAACTGGCTAGGAGTGTAGAGGCTCGGCTAATACTCCTGTCACTTTTCGTGTGTACAACCAAGTGCAACACCATGAATTCCTTCACCTGCCACTGTGGTCTGATGACATGTTGTCCAGCATTCTGATGCCTTTACAGGCTCAGGTAGCTTCAACAAAATGCTTGTCAGACAGCCTCAAAACCTCTCGTCTTTATGACGGCAGACTTGTATCCTCTCCTTCCACTACGGCTGTTCAGAACATCCATAAACACCCAGATGTCGATTCTACTACAATGCACCTGCACATTTCAAATGATGACCCCCACCCTCACCCCCATCTGACAAAAGACATCAGACTGTGAATACCTGGGCTTCCAGGCGTCCCCGGGCCAGGCAGGGGGACTCTCTTCTTGGAGATAGGCTGTGGGGGGGTCTGTGGGCCTCCCTGTCTCTTTATCTGTGCCACGACGGGTTTTGGGGAGACGGGAGGCTTTGGCTTTCTGACAGGACCTCCTTCATTGGTCACTGGAGCTCCTTGGTCTGCACTGTCCCTGCGGGGAGCAGCAGACACTTGGGGTTGAGGCTGGGGTTGTGGCTGCGGCTGCTCTGTCACTCCAGCATCAGACACTGGGCGGCGTCTCATTGTGGCCGTGCCGTTCTGGTAGGGTACGGGCTGCGTGGTGTTGGGCTGCCCAGTCCCTGCAGGCTCTCCGTTATCGGCCAGGTCTGCGTAGCCCTCGGGTTCCTTGTCGCGGCTCTTGGGCCGTCGCTTGACGGTGGACGACTCCTGCAGGGTGAAGTCAGAGCCGTTGGGGTGGGGCTTTGAGCTGCGGGGCCGTCGCTTTAAGGTCGCTGTGGCCTCAACCCTGGAGATGTCCTCCTGCGTGTAAACCCCGTCTCCCTGGGGACCCTCGCCGTCACCCTGGGGACCCTCGCCGTCACCCTGCAGACAAAGACAAAATACACACTAACGGAAAATTCATACATTCGTGACAAGAGGTCATTTTTGCACAAACAGTCAAAAACAGTGACAAAGATAAATGGATACACAAATAAAGCTGACAGAGCACAGAAGCCTCACTATGGATACATATAATACATTAAAGCACATCTGATTCAAGCCCATTAAATTACATACAGTAGATACTGTAGATATAATATATACATGGATAGACGTCTGCATAAAACACAACAGGCTTTTTGTCTACAGATCGGACGGATCGATACAATAGATAGATAGATAGATAGATAGATGGATAGATGGATAGATAGAAAGATAGATAGAATTTTTATGCAACAATTTTTACTGCATCAATTTATAGTGAAAATGTCTTTATTTATGTAAAGGAAAATGTTATTATTATTATTATTATTATTATTATTTATTCTCTTGTGTTGTTCAAAACTTTTTGCATATTCAAAACATCACAGGTGTTTTATTTAGGAATGTACATCTCAACAACCAATCTATTACAGAATGAGAACTTGTTAAAGCCGTAAGCTCCAACGTTTAAATCTCCATAAAAGACATGACAGTCAAAATCACATCTTTATTTTTCACACAAGGGATGAAGCTGCTCTACAGGTCCCACACTGTGCTTTAAAGTGGATCGTTGTGTCTGCATGTGTGGACTTCTGAAAAGAAAAATCCTCAGATCTGTATCACTCATATAAATATGGTAAGCTCACACAGTTACTACAACGTATGCTGTGGAAATGTTTGAAACTTGCCAATAGAAAATAAATTACAAATATGAAAATAGCTCGATATAACACAATGTGAAATTGCAAAGTGCTGTTCGAGTGTGAAAATGACTCACTGATCCAAAAACCAACCCGTTGCTTTGTCTTTTCACTTTCTGAGCCGCCGACAGAGTCACGACCTGTCCTAACTGGACCTGTGTGTGTGTGCGAGTTTGGTTTTGGTTTGGTCATTGTTTTATTTAAATGATGGGTTTTATAATATTAAATACTATTTGCATGCAAAATATGTCTACTTTACCTAATCCAATTGGCTGGGAAACTTATATCTACAGGTAAGAAGGGTATATACGTTTTGAGCCCCCTGAACCATTATTTTCTACCTCTGTCGGGGAATGGGTTGTGTTTATATATTTTAAAGAGGACAAATTTACCTCTTCTGAAAATTGTGTGTGTGAAATCAATGCCTATGTCAGGATAGATGATTTTGTCCATATCGCCCATCCCTATACAGATAGATAGAAATACAGATAGATAGAAAGACAGACAGATAGATAGATAGATAGACAGATAGATAGATAGATAGATAGATAGATAGATAGCTAGACATATGTATATATATATAGATAGATAGCTACCTGTCCTTCTCCTTCTCCTTCTCCTCGACCCTGGCGGCGGATGGTCAGACTTCCCTCATCTGCAAACGGCAGGCTCTCTGATGAACTGCCACTTCCTCCCGAGCTGGGGTGGGGGGAGGACGGAGGGTTGGGGGAGGAGGAATTTACAGGGGGAGGGGATGTTTCCGGCTGGATGGAGGGAGAGGGGAAAGCAGAGGGAGTGGGTTGTTCACGCCGGGCAGCTGCCACCAACTCTGTGACTGGGCCGCTGATGGTCCGCCGTCGGTTCACCACTTCGCCGTCAAGACCAATGGCATCACGTGTTTTCCCAACCTGGTAAACACACAAACGTACAACTGGTTAATTATGCTTTAATGTGTGTAAACGTGTTTATTTCACATTTTAGAGGAGCAGATGTATACACACACTAATTCAAGTGTTTTCTACATACCTGCAGGAAATTCTTCTGCAGTGCCATGCCTTTGGCTCCTCCTCCTATGGAAGACATCTCCAACATGGCAGCGATGCTCCTCACACTACCTACACTGCTCGTCTCCACAGCCGTTGTCTCCACAGACATCCCCAGGTCGCTGGCACGTCGCTGTTGGTGGTAAGGCACGTCCAACATCCCCCCCGTGGTGGTGAGCGCGGGCTGCTGTGCGAAGGCTTCTGTCAGGTTGGAGTTGGAGGTGGAGATGGCAGAGCTGGAACGTTTGGGCGGAGGTGGGGGCGGGCCTTTTTTCTTCTGACGCAGAGCAAACGGCTGCACCTGGTTGCGGTTGACATTCTTGTCCTGGTTGCGGACGGAGTGGCTGCGGCTGACGCGGTGGGTCACTGTGTGGTATTTCCCTCCATCCACTCTGACAACGGCACAGCCCTGACCTCCCCCCACCTCAGCCTTTCCCTCTCCTCTTCCCTCTCTCGCTCCACCACCTCCTGCCCTGTCGTCACACTCACCATCTGAGACAGCATACCGGTTAAGGCTATGGGCACGTTTCTTCTGGAGCGCTGAAGGCTCCTCTTCTTCTCCCTCAGCCAGCTCAGCCTCCGGTGGGAGGCAGAGGAGTGGGACCTGTGATGGTTGGTTCTCCCTGACCTCCATCACCTGCGTCTGTGGATGGTGCTGAGGTTGTGCCTGTTGCTGCGGCTGGACTTGAGGCTGCTGTTGTTGCTGGGGAGGAAGCTGGGCGCACGGAGGTCCACGTTGGGTCGGAGACTGAGGGGGGTGGGAGCGTGGCGACTGAGGTCTCTCCCCCTGGAAGAACTGGGGGGACGGCTTGTGTTTGGCCTGCGGGGAAGCTGTGCTCTGGACAGAGGAGGTGGAGGAGGAAGAAGATGAGGTTCTAGTTTTGGTAGGGGTGTGAGGGGGCGTGTAGGGAGGGGCAGGCTGGGAGTGGGAGTGGGAGTGACGGTGTTTGCTTTGTGAGGAGACGCTGCCTCTGTGAGAAGAGGTGCTTCCCTGGCTGCTCTGCTGCCTCATAGTCCGCGCCTCCTTCTTAGGTGGCCCAGCACCTCCTCCTCCTCCTCCTCCTCCTCCTGTCATCACTTCTTCGTGGTCTTTGCTGCGTGTTCGCTGAGCTTTGACCTCCTGTCCTGGCTGAGTCATGGCACTCTGTAGCTCGGTGCTCAGTTCACTTTCCTGAAAAGTGCTCATCTTTGGAGACATGACCTCTGAGAAAAGAGAAAGAAAGCCTCAAAATTAACAAGTTAGATTTTATTCATCTTAAAAGGAGAGGAGCTCATGAGTGTACTGTTACTGAAACACAGAGATCTCGTTGGATAAGGTGTGTACACTATCCAAAAGATTAAAAGATGAAGTCACTATCTCATCTCATGAACTCTGATCAAACTGTGAAACTAGACAGCACTGATCAAATATGAATCAAGATTCTGTTACTGTGTTTCATATTTCTCACCTGTTTATATTTCTGTCTTTTCAGAAACATTTTGTTACTGTTTAGCTGTAAAATGAGAAAGCTTGTCCATCCAGTCGGCTGAAGGGCGGGTTTGGTTTTGTCTGGACTTGGTCACAAACTTTCTCATTTTACAGCTAATCACTAACTAAACCTAAACTAAAACCTAAACTAAAACATGTTTCTGAAAACCCTTAGAGTATGTGAGAAATATATAATACAGAAAGTCGATTCATATTTGATCAGTGCTGTCTAGTTTCACAGTTTGATCAGACTTCAGAGCAGTTATTGACACTGTGTCAGACACTCCTCGGCTCTGATGGGTTATTTTTCTTTGGGCGCAGTGGAAACTAGCAGATGCCATTAGGAGCAGACAGGACCAGCAGGGGGAGGTAAAGATCCATGACTTTTTCACAGGTCGTCTGTCTCTTTGTGCTGTGAGGATATAGTGACAGTTACAGTGACAGGAAGCTCATTAAAACCTTTCAGCAGCTCACCGTCTGGAGGAGGGCTGTCTATTGACAAGACTTCCTGCTGCTGTGTGATTGGCGGGGGCTTCTTTCTGAGAGAGCCCCGCCCGTCTGAACTGCGCTGCATTTCAGCCAGTCGCTTCACTGCCAGCATCAGCTTCTTCTGGTGGCCTGAAACATTGAAAGTTTGAAATTACAGTTCTTGTTTGATTAAGATAACTTCTGTAAAGATTACTTTAAATATGATGTTTTTAATCAAACCAATAATATTTTCTATTATTATTTCTATTGCATTAGTGTTGTTATATATGTAGATCTTCCCTCAGCATGGACTGCAACTATAAAGTCATGAAAACAAAATGTCAGAAATAGAACAGCTCACATCAATAAAGTGGAGACCATCTTGTGATGGGATCACACCAGCCACGACGCCCAATGGAGCTGCTTTCTTACTTCCTACCCCTCTACTTCCAGCGCCCTTGCTCGCACTATACCCATCTTCAACCTCAGCCTTCATTTTGATCTCAACAACACAGGTGTGTAAAGGTTCATGACTGCATCTTGCATGGTTGTGATGCTATGGAGGTGATGATATCGCAGAAAGACAGAAAACACCAACGCTCCCACCCCCTTATACAATCAATGGATGCTTTACAATGACGTCTGAGCAGATGACAAAACAGTGGAATTGTGATTCCCCGTCACGTGATGCCCTCTGCCCCCGAAATACTTTTTCCCATTGACTGACATGGCGAAAGTCAGTGGATACACTTTTTTCGGTGTCACAACCCTATGAAATGATTTGTTTCACTATCAGAATTTGATAACATTGAGAAAGTCCAGAAGAGCTGCACAATTAAAGCATTGAATCCCAATTCAAGGCGGTGGGAGCACTAAACCGGAAGTAGCTTACTCGACTTTTTAGTCTTAGCAGTTGAACTTTTTTGGCTTAAAGCACCACTAAGCAACTTTCATAGGGATCAACACCATCTCTTTATACATCCACATATCTATGGACGGATTCAGAGACGGTAGGCCCCTGGGCACAGACATGTCAGAGGCCCCCCACTCTGTCTACACAGGAACAAGACACCCAAATTCAAAGAGTCTACTTTTAGTCGTTTTGTGGTCATTGTTAACTTATATTACGACGATTTTCTATGTGGTCATTCCGTTTCTCTTTGTGGTAATTTTATGTCCATTTTTAGTTGTTTTGTATGTCTTTGTAATTGTTTTGCATCTATTTTTACAATTTTATGTCCTTTTCCCCTCTCTTTGGTAATTTTACTGCTATGTGCAACCATTTTGCGTGTCTTTGTCTTCATTTTTGAATTATGTGGTCATTTTGTGTCTGTCTTCAGTAATTTTATGTGCATTTTTAGTTGTTTTGTATGTCTTTTTAATTGTTTTGCATCTATTTTCAGCAGTGATGGGAATAACTTTTTTCAGTAACGAGTAATCTACTTGATTACTCTTCTGATCGTTATAACGCCGTTACACATCTCAGTAGGATACCTCCCTAAACGGGGCCCATGTCATTCCTGTGCAACTTACATGACTCACAATTAACATTCTGAATTGACAGTTTATAAAGAAAGTGAAAAGGCGTTATCAGTTTGTCTGGTAACCTTTTACTACATTTGGTCAGTTTCAGGGTTCATAAACAGCATGTCTACGCCACACTCACATTCTTCTGTTAATGGGTTACAGGTTAGCTGTCTCTGTAGAAAATGCAGCAAATCTAAATGCTTGCCACAGATCTGACCCTGGGCTCCATACGATTGCAAAGTCCTATGGCAAAGACGGAGCTGCTGTCCATGGTGCTGTATCTTATTTGCAGACGTTGACACGTGCAGACTCTGGTGTTTTGAAGGGGATACTGTCAGTGGTCATATGTTCTGATGTCAAAAATACATTGAATATCTCTATATCTTACCCAGTTTGATGATGCCTATTTCCTGCAGGTCCTCCCAGGTGATGTCAGTGATGAACTCGATATTCTCGTAACCGTTCTGCACCAACACCTGGTGGTACTGGCTTAGACCAATAGCAGACAGCCACTCTCCTAGACTGGCCTATAGGAGGAGCAGAAACATGACAGCTCACCAGGCTGGCGGACACTACATGTTCACAGACATTTATTCTGAAATATAGACTATTTTGAAATGGTGGGTTGTCTTTCCCGCTTTCTTTCCTTTCGCTCAACGTCTGCTATGAAGTGGCTACCCGTTCAGAAATCACTGCTAATAAACTTATGTAATGTCTTCATTCTGCCAGTAGAAGAGCATAAAGCCATCTGGTGACTGCGTTCACTGACCAGAGCCGTTTGACCGTTCAATCAGCCTGTACCAGGTCTAACCCTCAACACTATAGCTGGTAGCTGGCCATATTGTGTGTGTGTGTGTGTGTGTGTGTGTGTGTGTGTGTGTGTGTGTGTGTGTGTGTGTGTGTGTGTGTGTGTGTGTGTGTGTGTGTGTGTGTGTGTGTGTGTGTGTGTGTGTGTGTGTGTGTGTGTGTGTGTGTGTGTGTGTGTGTGTGTGTGTGTGTGTGTGTGTGTGTGTGTGTGTGTGCACGTGTGTGCGTTGAACTGTACTCACAGGTTTCTGCTCAGGCAGCCACTCAGTGACACTTAGTTTGTTAATCTCTGATGTCATCTTCTTTCTGTGACCTGGTTTAGTTATTCCAATAGCTGTCAGATCCTACACACACAAGTAAGATACAGAGGTGGCATGATCAGGCTTTTCCTCCACAAAGACAGTTAAGATATCCCCAAGACTCCTGCAGCCCCCCCCCCCCACACACACACTTACTCACTCACTCACACACACACACACACACACACACACACACACACACACACATACAGAGAGAGTGACAGCATGACATCTGAAGGAAGCTTCTGACAGTTGTGAAAAGAACAGATGTGTAAATGTCTCCAAATCATAAGAAAAGCAAGGAAAGCAAAAGCAAATGTCTGCAGCAAAAGGGAGCGTCTGTAAGGAAGATTAGGGATTCTCCATGATATACTTTAAATTCAGCACTTTATATTCTGTAATACGTAAACAAGTTCATAAATAAATACAAAGTGTATTAAAATGACTATTACATGAATATTTAATGAACAAATATAAGTCCATCATTCCATGCTACTTTTGTTTCTGTGTATTTCAGGTAGTAGTCATGAGGACACACTTTGACAAACATACGTGAACACTCCCCCAACTCACAGTTGCATAACTCGTACATTTTTTTGTTCGTACAATAGTCCAGACAACTACGACATGTCTCTGATAACAAAACCCTTTTAAAGTTAGCTCAGCCCTGAACTATCCAGCATGCACAGCCCTGGAGTGTACGTATAGACAAATAATTTATATATGCTATAAATTATTTGTATGTAGGTGAGTGTGGCAGAGAGCATTGGCCTAGTTTCTCACAACAGGCAGCATCAGTGCTCAAGGTGACGTGAGGGTCAGGAGGTTGTGTGGATATATGGAGCTTCTTTTTAAAGACTGATTCTTTTATTTGATTTTTCCCTTTTTAGCTCCAGTTTGTAATTAAGACTGGAGTACAGAATGTATTTTCTTAGAAACCGGCCTGATGCCATTTGAGTAAAGTAGTTAAGTAAAAAAGTATCACTGGGCCAATAAGATGTACAGTAAAAATGTAAACATACAGTTTATTTACTCCTCTAAATACACTGGAGATCAAAATTAGCAACACAGAAATGCTTGATTTATTTTGAAATACTGTTTTTTTCTATTGTTCAAAATTTGATAGAATATCAGCTGTGTCTACACCAATGCTTTACTAGCATGTTTTTTTTAAATAACCAAGGCACTTCAACAAAAACCTTTATTTGTAAGAAAAAAATGTCAGAGAACACTTTCAGATCCCTCCCAGTTATTGGTATTAATCTTCACCTGGTGACAATTGACTGAATTGTTGGACACAACCTATTTATCTGCAGCTCTCCTGGTTACTTTGCAAGATGGAAGCTGCTCTAAGGAGACTGAAACCCTGAGACAGCAGGTTGTCCAGATGAAGGCCAAAGGGATGACCCTCTCAGCCATCAGAGAGAGGTTGGGCGTTCAGTCTGTGATTTCAAGAAGATTGAAACTTTACAAGGACACAGATTCATTTAAGTCCCTCAAAAAGGCCGGTCGTCCACGTAAAACGAGTGCACGAGAGGACAGGATTATGAGAAGACTCTCAATGGAGAATCAGTTCAACACTGCAGCTGAAGTTGTCCCTGAACACAGTGTTTCGTCTTTTGTTTCAGCGTTTCGACAAATTTGGCTGAAAGCCTACTCTGCAGTGACCAAACCTCTCATCAGCAGAAAGAAGGAGGGCCTCTACACTACTTATTGTTGAAATCGTTGTTGAAAGACACAGTGGTTACTGTTCTCTAATTTTGATCACTGCTTTTTTCACAAAATAAAGGTTTTTGTTGAAGTGCCTTGGTTATTTTAAAAAAACATGCTGGTACAGCAGTGATGTAGACACAGAGGATATTCTATCAAACTTCGGACAGTAAAAAATAACAGTATTTCAAATTAATCAAGTATTTTTTAATTGTTCTCTAATTTTGATCTCCACTGTGTTTATTTTAAAGGCATACTTTGGATTAGATTTGCTTTTTCATTGAGTCAGGGGACTCACAAGAAACAGGTTTAAAAAAGAATTGTCCAAATCAAAGCGAGGGCGAAATATGCTGATTTTTAGTCCCTAGCGTGAATCAAACTATAAAAACATTGGATCCTACATTTCCCATGATTCAACTCGATATAATTTTTCATCAGACCCTCTCTACCCTCTACAGGCTTTAGTTCAAATTAAAAACAGTCCCAGCAAATCCCAGTCACTCACTGCTGGCATG
This sequence comes from Echiichthys vipera, assembly GCF_963691815.1. Classification (NCBI taxonomy): domain Eukaryota; kingdom Metazoa; phylum Chordata; class Actinopteri; order Perciformes; family Trachinidae; genus Echiichthys; species Echiichthys vipera. The sequence continues at coordinate 25,456,637 of NC_139842.1, forward strand.
CATGCACACAAAAAGTGTGATGTAAAAACAAAACCACAATCTACAAATGATATTCCCTCACAATATTTCACATAATAGTAACTGGGAAATTTAAGACATAGTTTTAATCACAATATCTCGATATATGCTAGATACACTGTCAAAGGAAGAAGTGTTTTCCAAGAAAACATTTCTTCACAGGGATATCTTGGACGCCAGTGTGCTTGGTGTGTTTTCAGAATGTACTTATGCTTCTTTACATTTAAAGAAAGAGACACATTTTTAGTTGTTATTATTTGTGGATTATTATGCAATGGTTTTACTGGTTAACTCAAATTGGGCTGTTCATAGTCCATGAACTAAAATGAGTTTGACAACCCTGCTTTCAATGAAGGCATCCATGTCATGTTTGCATTATTCTCATATGTTATAAGGATTCTTACTTTGAAGCTGCAGACTGGGGTTAGTGGAACTGTTCCCCTTCTACAATAAAGGAATGGTTTTGGAGAATACATTAAGTTATTTTCTTGCTGAGAGTTAGATGACACCATTGCCAGCAGCCAGTAGTTTAGCTTAGCACAAAGAGTGCAAACCAGCTAGTCTTTGTGCTAAGCTAAGCTAAACGGCTGCTGGTGGTATCATTATATTTATCATTCAAAAGTGAGTGTCATTTCAAGCGTCTCATACTTTGAAAAGAAAATGAGAAAGAGTGTTTCACCCGTAGGCCTCTTTTTTTTAATGTAAATTGTAATGGGCAGTGTTTGGACATTAAAGTAATATTTAACAGTGGTCAGAGAGCAGGTCAGTGGTGAGAGGTGAAGGGTTTGTCAGGAGACAGGGAATGTGTAGCTGAGATCATTTTAGTTGAGTGCTCATTTGAGAGTTTCTACAGGAAATGGTTTACATGCATCTCTAAAACATCCAGAATGGCACAAATCAAAGTCGTTCAGACTTGTTTCCACTGTAGTCCTTGGAGGTGTCTGTGACCTCTCTGGGGTTCAGGGGTGGGGGTTTAGTTGCCTTACCTCCGGGATCATTCGGCTAATGGTGGGCAAGTCATACCCAGCGCCCAGGAAGTTTGGAGCGTAGACCTGCAGCTGAAAGTCGCTCAGCCATTGGACAACGGCCTCTGAGCTCTACGGGAGAGAAGACAGGGGGCATGCTGTCACTGGCTCTGTCTCTGCTTCAACAGCCACTTTTTCTCAACAGGGCCGAGTAGGGCCAAACAGGGGCCACACTTTAGATACTGTAGGTACCGTTCACCATCAGTAGCTATGTCTTTAGTAATGTCACAAAGACGCATTCTTATACCTTTATAGATCATTATAATGATGCTGAAGAATCAATGAATTAGCCCTGCTTGGCCCTGTTGTGAAAACCAGGCTAAAGTTAGGAAGGTGCTAGAAAGATGCTAGTTAATACCCACTTTTGACCAACTATAACGGAGTTTAGCTACACTTGTTTAGTGTGAACCAATAAAAGCTTCTAAACTAAAAACAACACAATTGAACATGTTCCAACAGGAATGTGAGTTTGGGAGAAATTCACAACATCCGCAACCAAAATTATAGCTTATCCCTACGTTCTCTGTGTCCTATTTTCCCACGGGTCCTATGTTCCCCGGTGGCATAAGCCTCTGCCTCCGCTGTTTTAATTCAGCATTTTGTTAGGGTCAGGGGGGTAGTGTTAGGGTCTACAAAGGCCTATTTAATGTTGATGTTAGATTAGGTACATGGAGCTAGTGGCACTGGCTAGTTTTAGTTGATTTGCTGCTCTGAATGCTGATGGGAGACAGCGAGGACTGAGAGTGACTGTAAAACCACTGCATGACTTCTTCCTACACACTCTGCTTCTCTTTAAAGTCCCACATCCCTTCTGGCATTCTCCACTCTGCCTGTCTCTTCATCTTTCAGCCTGAGCCTCTTCCCCCTCCTCCACACTGTCCCTCAAAGGGGATGGGTTTCCCCTGCCATCTTCATCTTTACTAGGAATGCAAAGATTACCCGTTTAATGATAAACTGCTGTAAAATTCCTGACCGTGGGTTTATTTTGCCTCAAGGCTTGTCAGCCTTCGAAAGGCCCCTACACATGATACGCGGTAATAACGCTTTGTGCCGACCGCTCCATTCGTTTTCTATAGAGGAGGCGGCAGCGCCCAATGTAGCAGTTCAAATCAGTTGACCTTTGACTTAGTTGCCGCTGACCTTTCAAAAGCGCAACCAATGAGATAAAAGCTTTGAGTGTGAGGTTCACGTTTCCTAGGCAACCAGAGAGCAATGCAAGAAAGATGGAGGAAAAGCTTATTGTGTGTCCGAGTTTCCCGGACTTTTTAACGTCACATTAAAGTCGTATCACGATCTGGGAAGAAAACATAATGCTTCAAGGTTTATACAGTAAGCAGTCATACCAGGTTTGTGAATAGGCAGTTTACGAGCTAATGGTTGTTATAATACTAACGTTGACTTAGCCGTTTACTGGGTCTCTGCGTCCAACCTCGTGGTGAGCCCAGTGCAAAAAGCTTATCATGTGTAGGCCCCTTAAGAGAGTATAAAGCCCTTTTCACACAGAGATTCCCCAACAGCACCGCAATAAAGGAACACCTCAACGTACAGCTGAACCACTTGTGATTTCACACAATATGTCAGTATTCCAGAAAGAAAAGAGGAGTTGGTGTCTAGTGTGTGTAAGCCGATCTGCTTGGTTAATCAACCACTTGAACCCGACCCACAAACTGACAACTTTATAGCAGCACAACTGTCAGTAGAGAGAAGGACAGAGATGACCGACGGACAGGGGGCTTAAGTCTGATGTGTGGTTGTAAAGTGCATAGTGCTACTTATTATTTTTTATTTTTTAATACAAAGCTATGATAATACTGATAACCATGATAATTTTGTTCACTATAACCGTGATATGATATTTTCATACTGTTTTATCTCTAGTCTTTACCCCACTGAGGGAAACATTAGGACGATGGCTGCTGAGGAATCAGGACTGTAGCTAACAGATGGCCACGAGAACATGGCTTATATAGCAGCATACACACACACTAACACACACACACACACACACACACACACACACACTGTAGGCAAGCAATGCACACACAACCACGGCCACCTGCTATTTAAATATGCCCATTGGTTTATCAAGTTTGAAATTATTATACAATGAAACATAGACCTAAATATGGTCCTGCACACATACGCACATATAGGAACACACACACAGAGTAAAAAAAAGCTTACTGTACATGATGTTAGCTCAGATTTCACACTTTTTGTGCCGAGCTAGTCCACCCACACACACACTGCTTGGCACCTTCCAGCACATACACACAAACACACACACCCTGATATCTAGAATTATGTTTGCCTGAGGCGCACCATTAATAGAGACATTTATCTCTGCAAAAGAAGAAAAATGCTGCAATGGTTGAAGAGAAGCTGCAACTAAAAGCAGTGAATAACGATGGATAGCAGGTAGCAGATAACAAGAGGAGGACAGGATTCTCTCTCTTTTTCTCACACACACCACACACACACACACACACACACACTAACACACACAAACACACTGAAACACACTATTTCTCGTTCACAGATTCATACAAGATCACACCGCAGATCTTCCATTCACACACTCACCGTGTCATGACTGCATCCGAACACTCGCAGCACAGACGAGGCCAGTTGCGAGAGAAACTGCTGGGACATCTTGATACGTGTGTGTGTCTGTGTATAAATATATATAAAGTATGTATGTGTGTGTGAGGGAGAGTGTGAGAGTGAGAGGGTTGTGGTTGAGGTGACTGAGCTACATTCTCATCATGCTGCACTTCGATGTTGGTGGTGGTGACTGTAGGATTGTAAGAAAGAGGCAGAGAGGACCTAATCTGTGGGGCTTTTGGACTGTCCTACCTTCCCCTCGCCTTGCCCCTCCCCCTTCCTGGTTGCCGTGGCATCGTAAGGCGGCGCCTCATGGAGTGGACAGCTCGATTGGCTTGATGTCCGAGAGGAGCTGGCGGAGCCTGCTGGAAGAAATACCATTAGCCAGTGTCGAGCTGTCGCCCTCAGCATCTGATGGATCATCAGATGTCTTCCAAGCTGACTTTCTCCCTTCACCATTGAGCTCATTCTCCCTCATTGCTTTGATCAGGAACCAATCACATTCTTACTTTCCAAGACAAAACAAACCTTCTTAACCAATCACGCCCTGCTACACTTCCTCCTACATCCCCTGCCTTGGCCATCTGTCTGTAAAAGCAGCCAAGATCAGTGTGTTTGTGTGTGTGTGTGTGTCTGTGTGTGTGTTGAAGAAGTGATGTAATGACACTTTTCAAAAGACCAATGGTTTATGACTCTAATTTTACTAACCTGACACTCTCTCTCACTGGTAACAGTAACAGCCTCACCTGCCCATTCCCACCCAGTGCATAACCCTTGCAGGTCTGGTTACTGTGAATTCATTAGAGGTCTATCTAAATCCTACGCTAGGTAAACGCATCACAGTGAAACAGTAAGTGGGCTGAAGAACCATTCACCTCCATGCTGCCCCCCTTTCCTACCTGCAGGCTGGTCCACAGACTTGGACTGCTCCAGTAGATGCTCCTTGGCTTTGGCAGACTGGGATAGGACTGTGGCTAGAAGCTGCAAGTGCACAAACACAAATGCATCCACATGAACAGGCATGCAGCACTGCTGTGTGTACAGTAACGAGGAAAATCAACTGATGAAATCGATTCATGAATGATTTCAGCAAATGGCTGCAAGTTAACAAAGAGTGAAAATGTCAAGGGGGTCTGAATACTCTCCGTACCCACTGTATATGTTGCCAAAATTTCAAAACATATTGACTGGCTTTTTTTTTTACAACATTTAAATTTTTTGGTGAACCTCAGTTCGGAAGCTTCTAGTACGAGCACTGCAATAGAAATCTCACTAGTGCTGATGAGGAGTGAATGTAGTGAGACACTTAGACTGAGAAGATAGAGATTACAACACATGGGTCTAATTCTGCTGTGTGGGTGTGTCAGTCGCTTTAAAAAGAAACACTCGTTTTTTTGTTATGTCTTTACTTTGTTAAGCATTTAGCCGGCCCATAATTTCTATTGATTACAAAGGTATTTCCAATGAATTTCCCAGGTAAATATTATTCCTAGGAATATCCCACTATTAATAGGGCAAATAAGAATTTATTTAAAAAAATGAGCAGTTAAAATATTCACTCATTATTCAGGAGTGGTGGAGGAAGTATTCAGATCCTTTCCAGGCTTTGAAGATCTATTTTCTCATTCAGCTTCTTAGGAAGCCACACAAACACATCATTTCATAAGAGAGATTTTTGTATTGTTTTGTTTTGTCTGCGTTTCTCTCACCCAGTTGTAATCTACAGAACTACTAACGCTCATCCCTGCTGAAAATTGCATCCTCGTGGGTAAAGGCTACTAAGTCTGTTAAGCATTCATGTCTCTAAACATTCAAAAACTATACATTATTTAACATTATTATGCCCATCTGTTACCACATTTTCTTTTATCATGGATGAATTACAACTACATATTATAAATGTAGGACTACCCCCTTATCGACCAATCATTAGTCAACCAGAAAGGTAATTGGTCAGACTAGATTTCATTTATTAAGTTAATGGTGTTAATCTTCACCTGGTGATAATTGACTGAATTGTTGGACACACCCTATTTATCTGCAGCTCTCCTGGTTACTTTGTAAGATGGAAGCTGCTCTAAGGAGACTGAAACCCTGAGACAGCAGGTTGTCCAGATGAAGACCAAAGGGATGACCCTCTCAACCATCAGAGAGAGGTTGGGCGTTCACAGTCTGTGATTTCAAGAAGATTGAAACTTTACAAGGACACAGATTCATTTAAGTCCCTCAAAAAGGCCGGTCGTCCACGTAAAACGAGTACACGAGAGGACAGGATTATGAGACTCTCAATGGAGAATCAGTTCAACACTGCAGCTGGAGTTGGTCTCCAGTTCAGTGCTGAACAGGACAAGGATCTGAACCCAAAATCACAGATGTCCTGTGGGTGCAGATTTGCTGAAGTCATTCAAAGCTGTGGTCTCTACACTTCCTGTTCATTTTTTAATCCTAGAGAAGAAAACATTGTTGAAATCTTCTCTTCTGACACAGTGGTTACAGATCGCCATCTTGTAAAGTAACCAGGAGAGCTGCAGATAAATAGGGTGTGTCCAACAATGAAGTCAACTGTCACCAGGTGCAGATTAACACCATTAACTGGGAGGGATCTGAAAGTGTTCTCTGATTTAGATCACTGCTTTTTTTCACAAAATAAATGTTTTTGTTGAAGTGCCTTGGTTATTTAAAAAAAACATGACAGGACAGCAGTGGGATAGACACAGCTGATATTATATCATATTGCGGAAAAATAATAATAATAAAAAAAAAAATAATAAATTTCAGAATAAATCAAGTATTAATCATTTCTTCTCTAATTTTGATCTCCAATGTGAACACTGCCATTGGTCTCTGTGGTATCTGCCATTTCAGGTTTCCTTTGGTCATGCATGATGAATATGCACCTCTTAGAATACTACATAAATGAACTAACAAAACAAATCAGTGCATATACACAATTTTTTTTGTGGCTGCATTATGGTGTGTGTGTGTGTGTGTGTGTGTGTGTGTGTGTGTGTGTGTGTGTGTGTGTGTGTTTGTCGAACCTTAACCCCCTCAGCCTGTGCATGGAGGATGTGTGTGGCACTGCCCGCACTCTGACCGCTGCCTGACGACCTCACACTGGTCACACTGCCAGAGCTTCCCACACTGCTGCGGTCTCCACCTGTAACACACAGACACACACACACAGACACACACACACACACACACACACACGCACACACACACACACACACACACATGCATTCACACACACATGCAAACACCCAAACAATATGTATAGAATTACATACAAATGCAAACATGCAACAAACAGATGGATGCATACATTTAAACACACACACGCACACGCACACACAGACACACACACACACACACACACATTGAGTGGTTTAGCTGATATCCAAAGCAACGTGGCAATAGCTGTGACTCTCCATCGAAATGCACTGGTCAGCATGTGGTTGGATGGACGGGACAGACAGAGAGACAGGGTGACGGGCGACTGAGTGACAAACACAGAAGTGGAGCAAACAAGACACACCTTTCGCTTTCACACACACACACGCAAACACACACTCTCTCACACACACATACACCTTTTCTCTCACTCTTTCCTACTTTTTTTTCCTTCTCTCTCACACATTACCATACATCCAGTTGAAAAGACACAGACTGTAGACCGATGCAGATGGCTGCAGTCCTACACATAAGGCCACTGGGTCCAGCTAAGCTTCTGATGGAGGGATAAGCAGGACATGGGGGACTGTGAGGACTAGGTCAAAGAGTATCTGAAAGCCTTCAAACAGTCATTTTTGGCTCAAAGAAATGGATGGGTTCTGCTCCTGGGGACGCTTGACATTCCATAGACACTTGCAAAGCAGTGCCAGCCAGAAAAGCCTTTTTGAACAGACATCAGATACTGTTTGACCCCTGTTCAGAGATTAAGGAGTCGGGGGTTGAGAACTCAGCGCCGCGCGGCTTAGTTACCTGCCACGGGCTTGCGCAGTACCCAGATCTCTTCGTTGGAGCCTCCATGGGGCCCGCTGGATGTGGTGGGAGAGCTGTGAGGACTTGCCTCTGAGCCGCGGCAACCTTTAACACAGAACACCACTGTTAGCCGCTAACCGACCCTAAACTGGCCTAGGAAGCATTGCTATCCTTTCACTATCAAATACTAGCATTTAAAGCAGCAACAAATTATGTTTTTGTCAACTTTGGGGCAGCGAAATGAATAATTGATATTGCTAATGTGTTAGCAAACAGTTGCCTATTTACATTTAGGCAACATTAGCATTCATTTGAAGTTTTATGTCTGCCCATCTGGTGAAAAGTTGAATACTCCTTCTCATTGTAGCTCCACTTTGGTCACCGCCATCTCATGAGAAAAATATGTAACTCTTTAGCTGCTATACGCTACACTATCTTCACCAGCTAACCAAGTAACTTTGTCTGTATTCTGATTGGTCCAATGATAAGTCTCTGTCGGTTCATACCATGGACTTTATAAAGAAGGATAGCTTCACATCTTGCTGAAAGTGTAGCCATCTAAAAACTCAAAGTACACCTCAAATAATTGTTTTTTCCCAAAGATGTGTTTTTTTTTAAACATTTTAGTAGACTTAAAATAAAAACATTTTTTTTGAGAAGTTAAGTTTTAATAAGTTATTTGAAGCTGTAAAAACGTTGTGAAACATTCGTGACTCGCGATTGGTCAGGTGGATACTACTTTGCAGACTCTGGTTCCAAAATTACAAGATGGCAGCGCCATAGCCAGGATATTCAGGCTTCACCTTTGAGGGGGTGGAGACCTGTCGCCCATCTTTATATACAGTCTATGGTTCATACATACAAGCGACCCCTCTACGTTACACGTAGTCATTTAGTTCAATAGTCAATGTTCATTTAAAAATATTGATAAGTGCAGCTTTAATGTTAGGCTCAAAACTAGATTTTATGTGTCCCTAAACCTGAATGTTACACTATGACAAAACACTGAGGAAAAGAACATTAGCATACATAACATATTAGGTATTTTTAATTCATTAAAATTTGTCACATAGCTATGTCAATCTCATATAAGGTTAATATGTTGTATTGTTTATATATAGTTTGGAAACTGCTACTTCCTTTAATGTATAAAGCTTTAGTTCTGTTTTCTTTGAATCTTAATCTCTTCAACTGTGTTCTATTTGATATCATTCTACTCTAATTTATCTTATTTCTATTTCTTTCTTATTTCATTTTATATTACCTTTCTCTTTTCTTTTCTAAACTTTTGAGCTGCTGTAACAAGTTTCCCCAGTGCGGGATCAATACCTCATCAGACGCCATCTTACCTTACCTAACCTTATCTTTTTATCTTTTCTTATCTTATCTTATTTCATCTTATCTAATCGTATCTTATCTTTGCTTTTCTTAACCTAATTTACCTTAACTAATCTTATCCTATTTCATTATATTTAATCTAATCCAATTTTACTTTATTACACCTTATCTAATCTTTGGTTTTCTTGTCTTTTCTTACCTTACCTTACCTAATCTTATCTAATCTTGATCAACCCAAATACACATGCAATGTATCTCACTTCACTAGTGACTGGCACTCTACACTGCAGATGACTTTTGCAGATGACAGCTGTTGTAATGATATTTTCAGACTAAGAAGGGTAAAGTGCGGTTAATTAATTCCAAACGTATACGCGGAAAATACATCAATTACAGAGGGGCCAGTAGAGAGCAGGGTGACGGGGTAAAGGCGGAGAAGGAAGGGTTTTTAAAAGGTCATATAAGTTTCATATTCACTTACACACTGCACTTTCATTCTCACACACATGCTCACACACACACGCACACACACAAACATACACAGAAAAAATACAGCATATATATATATAGATATATGAAAACATTTATATACCCATAGTACATAAATAAATCCATAACATGAATATCTGTGTATATACACATATATGCCATAATGTACATACACATACATATATAATACATCCATATGTGTGTGATTATATATGTAAGCCTTGTCAGAATGGGGCTGCTGTAGTGCATTTGGAGAGTGTCATAAACCATTATAACCATCTTAATAAGGGTTTATAAATGGTTTATAAGTGTGACCAACAGTGCTCCAGAGAAACACACACAGTTCTATTTGCTTTCATGTGATGCCGCAGCTCCTTCTTGTGGCCATTTTGCATCCCTCCAGGTGACCTCAAACAAAGGACTCTGAGCAGCCTTTGCTTTGACTTCAATCATTTGTGAGTTAAAAAAAGAGAAGTTTACAACCAATATGATCAAGGCTTAGACTGACCTGATGTAGTAATAGGTAGAGGCATCACATTTTTCTTTACTTGATGCATTCACATTTTTGGACTTATTTTATAACAGTAGATTTATCTAAAGGGATTTATTCTCCTGGAGGAAACAAAATGCTGTCCAGTGAAGGCTCCAATTCACAGAGGATAAAGTTTAGTCAGTAATGACCTTACCTGCAAAACATCCTGGGGGACATTTTCTAACAATGGATTTGGGTCTTGTACACAACACTTGACAATATCTTATTGCATTATTTTCAATAGACAGAAAATGTCACCCGTTAATGTCAGAACAGCTTTTCCTTTAAAGCAGCATCTCTCTCTAAACTTCTGATAAACTTCATCCGTCATTAAAGCAACAACTGTTCCAGAAAACAAATGTATATTTTTACTCAAACTAATAACTTACTGTGTTTCAGCAAATTCAGAACAGTTCTGGACTTATTCACCCATATAAAGCCTGGTATGGACGCTCTATTTTTACTTTAGTATTCCACCACCACCACCACCACACACACACTCTTACACAAACACATTGAGGGTATAGGTGCAGGGTAGGTAAAAGTGGTGGTAAAATGATCAGACGTCACACAGGACGAGGCAGGACAGAACAAAATAAACCAATTGTACAAGTCTGGTCAGGAGAGGGTTCTGTGTAATGTGTGTGTGTGTGTGTTTAAGAAACTAGCAGGTTTGTCTTAGTGACTGGGAAAAAGGTGATATATGGGGAAAGAGGAAAGAACAAAAAGGAGGTAGGAAACAAAAGAACAGCAAAAAAAAGACAAGGCATTTCACTGAAAGCACAAAGCAATTCAGGTTAACAGAGGTCTGTGGTAACACGGTGAGCTGTCCTACCAACACCTGACATATATTCTTCCTCACTAGCAAAGAAAATTCACAAACCGTTCTTCTTTCCTACAAAGCTGTTTTCTTACTGACAGAAATGCTAAAGCAGTGACCAAACCCATCACTTGGCCTTGGCCCTCAAAAACCTTATTTGATTAACTCTGACTCAGATGATAAAAATGAAACTGATCTGATGTAACATTAATTCACAAACACAACTACTAAAGATAGAGTTTTACAGATCATAAATAGAATCCAAAATGGGGTTTCATTTGATGAAAATCTCAAGGATTACAATTGTAATAGCCCATTAACACTTTTGTGTCTTGGGCTGATCAGATAGATGTTTTTATTCAAAAAACACCCAATTGGCTTTGTTTCTCCTTGATCGCTAACATCACTTTCATCTTTACTTAGCCGGAACGGCTAACGCTAACAGCTAATGGTAACTGTCAGTCAAACTCCTCTGCAATACTTGTTTTTATGGTGTGATTTGCTGGAGGAGACGGGTTCAAACAGGCTCAAACAGACTCTGGTCTCCTGTAGCTACTGGGATGGGTCTGACCAACCTGGCAAACAGACTGCTGGAATTATTTTTTGTTCTCGCGACTACGATCTTGAGACACTAGATGGTGGTGTTCTGATCATTCTCCATATTCATATTCAAGTAATTGTTTAATTCTTTCTCATATTGAACGACTTAATCCAGAAAAAACTTCTGGGCACATCTCAGATCACAGATCACTACATTAAATCAATGAATTGATTAGTCGACAAAATCGTGTTGACTGAAGATTGATTGGTGGGTTGTAGTTGATTGTCAACTAGTAGTCTGGCTCACCAGATGTACAGTGCTGGGACAAAGCTGTAGCCACCACATGTCTGGCAATGTGAGACTGGTCCATTAAGAATTTCTGTAAACGAGGACAGCCCTAGTGCACTGACCAAGAAATATGTCTCTTTTCATCTTTCATTGTGTGTGTCCACTGAGTAAGCTCTCATTTCCACAATAACCATACAGGGTCGTGAACACATTATACTCCTGTCTAAAAGCTGCCTCAGACTCTTAGGAATGGAGATGACAACAGCAACAACAGAAAAAGAAAAGTTATACTGTATGAGCAACATATAGAATTACATAAATAATGATCCATAACCAAAAACTTCAATGGATGCCTTCTTAGAACAACATTTAAAACATCAATTAGAATGTTACATGACCAATCAGAGTTTTTATACTGGCAGAGGAAAGCATCTCTTGAAGCTTTAATAATAATAATAATAATAACAATAACCAGAATAATAATAATCAGAATAATACTACAAATAATGAAAAAGGGGGCATGTACCTGGGGCAGTGGGGGTGTCTCCCTGTGGGCTTGTCACGGGCGACTTGTTATAGCCAAAGGAAGTGAAAAGTGGAAGCAGTGGCTGATGGGAATGTGGTGGAGGAGGAGGCGGTGGAGGCAGGATATGGATCTGATGGAACGTGGTGTCGTTGCCGTTGACTACCGCGTTGGCAGGGGCAACCGTCGCCGGAGGAACCAGCGGTATCTTTTGAAACTGTTGAGTGCAAATGACTGTGCTGGCCAAACCTAGATAACACCCACCGTGACGACACACCGACACACACACAACCAGCCAACAGTGAACCATCGCCACGAAACAAACAAACGACAAAACAGAGAATTACACGTAAGAAAGAAGGGGGGGAAAAAAGAAAAAATTAAAAACAAAGGCTGAAGTTACAAAATTAAACAAAGGAATCAAAGGTGGTGAAGGACACAGTTGATGTTGAAGGCAGGAGGAAGAAGAGAAGGTGTTGACAAACTAATGAGCATCGTTAAAATGAAATGTATTCTATGGAGAGCTGGCAGGGAAGTGATGCACCGTGAAAGAAGAGATTGCCCCAGGGACTGTTAACTGTTAGCTACATTTTACTCTTAACATGTGTCTTTCAGTCTGATTTTGTGACACAGGAAATGACTCATCACATCCCATCAGTATGTTCTATTGCATGTCATTAGCCACTAGCATACAAGAAAATGCATAGGTAACAGGATTCCACTTGCCATATCAAGCTGTGTTTTATTGGCTCACGAGCAGCCTCTCTCAGAAGGTAAACGCCACTTGTGGCCATATCATTCATCAGATATGCCCAAAATAGGTTATTTAGCTCAGCACACAAATGTTGCAAATTCATATGAAAATGTCCTCTTTATGAACATACTAGTGTTGTGACTTATGAGCACGTTACTTAAAGATGTATTGTGTTTTACTGCGTTAATTTGGTCATAGGGCCATAACATGAAATAGTGCACTTGGCAAACTAACGAGCTATCTCGCTGCTATGCAAATAACTTCTCAAACTCAACTCAATAACTCAATTTCCTTGCAGGAGTCATCCATAAGGGATCAATAAAGAGAAGTCTAAGTCTAAGTCTATGTTCTGTCCCAGTCGAGCAGAACTCCAGACTAGGGCCCACGTCCTCCGTCAGACCCTTTCTTGAAGTGAGGTCTAAAATTGTGTATGCCCGTTCAGATTCCTCCCAGTTATTGGAGTTAATCTGCACCTGGTGACAGTCGACTTCATTGTTGGACACACCCTATTTATCTGCAGCTCTCCTGGTTACTTTGTAAGATGGCGAGCTGCTCTAATGTGACTGAAACCCACTCCGCAGAGACCAGACCTCTCATCAGGAAGAATCGAAAGGCTACTGTGTGGACAGAGGAGAACTGGTCCAGAGTGACTTCAGTGATGAGAGGACGTTCAGTTTATTTGGGTCTGATGGAAACATTATGTCGGGCGTAGGACTGGGGAAAGACTGAACCCAAAGTGTGTAAAGAAGTCAGTTAAATTTGGAGGAGGAAGTGTCATGGTTTGGGGGATGTTTTCTGCAGCAGGAGTTGGGCCTCTTGTACAGCTACATGACAGGGTGAATGCAAATGTTTATGTGAACCTCCATCAGCAACATGCAACACTTCACTGCAACGTTCTCTAAATCAGCTGCAATTTTGTGTGCGTGCGTGCGTGCGTGCGTGCGTGCGTGCGTGCGTGCGTGCGTGCGTGCGTGCGTGCTTGTGTGTGTGTGTTTGTATGTGTGTGCCCTGGCAGTGGTTAGTCAGTATGGCTGTTCAAGCTGAGTGGGATTGCCCCAGCTGTTTTGTGCTGTAACCACAGCTGCTATATAACGTTCTGAATGTAAGGACAGAGGCAGCCTCAAAGGCATCATCCTGACCTGGAGCAGGTTCCATGGTGGTTCATAGGCTGAACAGTTAATACAAAGAATGATGAATGATGACCAGAAAGGAGAGAGGAGAGAAAATGGGTGGATGAGGTGCGTGAGACTTTTTTTGATCACAGGGGATGAAGCAGACAGTAACAGAAAGACAGGCATACAGACTGAGACATATAAGACATAATACTATAGAGGGACAAACGGAGGGACAAACAGAGATAAAAGACCTACAGACATACACCAATACACAGATAAAAACATCTGAGCCTCTTTGTGACTGCGCAGTGACACTTTGAGATGACGGGAAGGATGTAAATGTGCTCTGTCGATCTCACCAGAGAAGTAAAAGCTCATTAAAGTGATATAAAATGAATAAAGGAGGTTGAAATATAAGCTAATCAGCTTGGATGTCAGGTAATGTAAACACAGAGATAAAACCAAAACTATAACTGCCACCCAGGAAGATCTTGGACTTGATTAGCATACACTTTGTTGTAAGTTTACATGATGAGCAATTGGTGGAATAGTTTGCCATTTTAAAAATTATACTTATTAGCTTTCTTTCGGCATGTTAGATGAGAAGATTGATACCACTGTCACATCTGTACAGTAAATATAATGCTACCAACAGCCGTCGGTTACTTTAGCTTAGCACAAACACTGGAAACAGATGGAAACAGCTAGCTTTTATGCATTTTGGAGGTAAAATGAATTAATATTACAACTGTTGTGTTTTCTACACAATAAAAAGCATAAGCCGACTGTTAACTAACTACCAATTCAATTGTAAGTGTGGCAGCATCATAACAGCACGTTTAATTTCTGAAAGTGTTCCCTATATCAAAACTCCCATTCATATAGGTTCCTATCACATTAGGTTCCCTATTGATCCAAATACATCAGACATAATGTAATATACCACAATATTAGATGCAATAATACCACAACAGCTTTTCAACCCCTCAGGCGCTTAACCACTTGGTCTACTAAGTCCACGTTTTTATTTTTTTTTATTCTAGTCTAGTACGGTTAAATCGTCATAGTAGATTAAAGAAAAATGTGGCATCTAGATGCATTCATGTACATAAAACTAGCATGTAAGAATGTATTATTTTAATCAATTTAAATGTGACAAAGTTAAAATATCGAATACACAATACAGGCTAACGTTATAAGATTGTGTCAGTATGGACAGTGTAGAAAATGTTATTACTCAATTTAAAGCAAACAAATTTGTCATTCAAAACTGGATACATTAGAGTTCATGTGATGAATATTTCTGTATTTGTGGACCATGTGATATGACTTGTTAACATTTCTTTATACAGTAGCTACACGCGCACACATCTGAGCTCCAGTGAACACTATGCCAACCTAAGCTAACTGGAGGCTTGCAGTATAGCATCATATTTAGTTAGTGCAAAACATGAAAGTGGTGTCAATCTTCTCATCTAACTCTAGGCAAGAAAAGGGATACGCGTATTTCTAAAACTTTGAACACACTATTATTTAGCAGGTAGTGCTACTGTAAGCATCAGCAAGGAGAACTGAAGTGAACTGAAGAACTGATCAGCCAGGTCCGTGTGAACGATTCTGGTGTCTCATTACTTAAAGTTGTACTCCATAAGAATTGAGATATGTTGGTTCTAGTGGCATCTTTAGCAGTAAGATGTAATTGCAGACCATGTCCCATTCACGGTAAT
The DNA here is from genome assembly GCF_963691815.1 of Echiichthys vipera. Taxonomy (NCBI): domain Eukaryota; kingdom Metazoa; phylum Chordata; class Actinopteri; order Perciformes; family Trachinidae; genus Echiichthys; species Echiichthys vipera. The sequence goes on from NC_139842.1 coordinate 25,472,392, forward strand.
GTGTGTTGAATTTTTTTTTTTAGCTCATTTGTAAACTTTATTGAAACAAATTCACCTCTCTACTTCTAGTCCGTCCCCTATATGTTACCCTCTTAAATCCATACACACACACGTTCCTATTACACTTCTGCCCTTACTATAAGCCTGACTCGGGTGAACACAGCATAACTGTCAGTAAGGATCTGACGGTTCGGACCAACTGCTGTCAGCAGCGTCACTGACATGCCGGCTTATCTACATCTAGCCTGCGAATGTCGCCACAGACACTCAGATTGGGGTATTTGACAAAAAGGCAACAAGTGATTTCATCACAATTGATTTAACTCACTCTTTGATAGATTTGAACTTAAAATACAATTAACTGGATGAAAATCTTACGGAGTACATCTTTAACAGGAGTAATACTGTTAAAAAATCTTGTGGAAGGGCAAGTTCAAATACAGTGGAGTTTAAAATTAGAGAACAACTAATAAATACTTGATAGAATATCCATTGTGTCTATCCCAATGTTGTATTAGCATGTTTTTTTTAAATAACCAAGGCACCTCAACAATAACCTTTATTTTGTGAAAAAAGCAGTGATCAAAATTAGAGAACACTTTCAGATTCCTCCCAGTTATTGGAGTTAATCTGCACCTGGTGACAGTCGACTTCATTGTTGGACACACCCTGTTCATCTGCAGCTCTCCTGGTTACTTTGTAAGATGGCAAGCTGCTCTAATGTGACTGAAACCCACTCTGCAGAGACCAGACCTCTCAGCAGAAAGAATAAAAAGGCTACACTTGCCTTTGCTGAGGAGTATGTTGTGAGGACAGAGGAGAACTGGTCCAGAGTGACTTCAGTGATGAGAGGACGTTCAGTTTATTTGGGTCTGATGGAAACATTATGTTGGGAGTAGGACTGAGGAAAGACTGAACCCAAAGTGTAAAGAAGTCAGTTAACTCTGGGGGAGGAAGTGTCATGGTTTGGGGGATGTTTTCTGCAGCAGGAGTTGGGCCTCTTGTACAACTCCATGGCAGGGTGAATGCAAATGTTTATGTGAACCTCCATCAGCAACATGCAACACTTCACTGCAACTATCTCCCAATCAGCTGCAATTTTCATGCAGCACAATGCCCCCTGTCACACTGAAAAATGGGTGAAGCAGTTCACTGAAGCTAAGAATATTGAAATAATGAAATGTCCAGACCAGAGTCCAGATCTAAACTCCATAGAGAATCTCTGGAAAATCCTTGGTAACAAAGTAATGTGTAAGAAACCCACTCAAGTTAGTGAACTGTGGAAGAGACTGAGTCAGAATGGACCCAGATCAAACCAGAGCAGTGTGAGAAACTAGTGATGTCCTGTGGGAGCAGATGTGCTGAAGTCATTCAAAGCTGTGGCCTCTACACTTCCTGTTCATTTTTTAATCCTAGAGAAGAAAACATTGTTGAAATCTTCTCTTCTGACACAGTGAACACTGTTCTCTAATGTTGATCACTGTTTTTTCCACAAAATAAAGGTTTTTGTTGAAATGCCTTGGTTATTTAGAAACATGCTAGTACAGCAGTGGGATAGACACACTTGATAGAGAATATTCTATCAAATTATGAACAATGAAAATAACAGCATTTCAGAATAAATCGAGTATTTAATAGTTGTTCTCTAATTTTGATCTCCACTGTAGTTTGCAAGCATTTTTCTGGGATTATATCTTGTGCAATACAGGGATGACAGCTGGGTGTTTGGTACCTCTGTGCTGCTGGCCGACTCTCAAATGTCTTTGCTCCCACTGAGATGAAATCCTCTGATAAAAATGTTATTCTCACCCGTATTAGTGCAGGGAACGTTAACTAATGAGATGTAAGGATTCATAGGAGAGGTTCTCCAAAGTCTTCTTCTGCGTTTAGTCCAAATATGTGTAATGTTTCCCATGAAACCTTCTCCAGACAACCAGCTTATTATTAACTCCAACACACTCACATACATACACATAGGAGGGCACACACACCTGTGCGCTTGCTGATGACCTCCACCATGGTGGAGGGGAAGTAGCCCACTCTGTCATTTCCTGTTCGGTTGTCATGTATACAGCCTTTCCAGCGTCCGTCAGGGTGCTGCTCCAAAACCTGTCAGGTAGACAACAATATTAGGTTTAATTTTCTCACCTCAAACTGTCTGCTGGTTTAAAAATATTATTTAAATCTATTTATAGCATTCCAAAGATTACTGAAAAGCCTTAAAAACCTTCAAAGAATGTTGTTTGAAGTGAAAACTATGTCTACAGATCCTGTTGTCAGACAGCAGCAAAGCCAAATTGTTCATTCAGACCCTAAGGGAGGATTGCAGTATGCACTGCTTGGCTTCTTTATTACAGTATGAAGTACCCATAGGCTGCTTAGAAACTCATAAATATTCATGAGTGCTTGCTGAAGTGCAACGTAGCAAGTGAATCCATTTTTCTGTTGAACATATTTGTAGTAAATGAGGGAAGCTGAAACCACTCATTCTTGCATATTCATTAGTAATTTGACCAAAGGAGCAGTTCTCACACTCCATGCTAATTCAGCATCCAAGATGTTTGTCAGGGCGATGTTCAACCAACCAACCAGCTGTTATGTGATTCATTTATCCAAGCACTTTGAGGCTGCTACCTGAAATATTATGTAATACTGGTAAAACATTTGTTCTGTCTCATCTGTTTAGATTTATCTGCAACATCGGAGCACAACCTGTGGCTCACCCTAGGAGTGAGAGTGAGGATTTGCAGGGAAAGAGGCTGTGTTTTACTGTAATATGAAGTCATGTCTATCAGTAATCCCCCATCACATGTAGGGCTGCAGTTGATCATTATTTTCAATATGAATTAATCTGCGGATTATGTTCTTTATTAACGGAGTCTTGTTTGGTTTATACAATGTCAGAGTAATGAAAAATGTACATAAAAATTTCAAGTCAGGCCTAACAGCAATTTAATTTGATATCAAAGGGACTAGAAAGCTAGAGCGAGATCATATTTCACGATTAAGCAGTTTTAAAAATTGTTTCTGACTGATCAACTAACTTACTTCAGCACTAGTGATGAGTTTTATTAAGCAATATTTTAGCAGCCTCAAGTGATAAAACCTCATATGATTATAACATCATCAGTATCCTGTTTCACAAGCTAAAAAGCTAGCAGGTTAAAGGGGCTAAAGGTTCAATTTAAAACAGTGTGTCTGTCCATTATGATCCTTTTTTGCTGGCCAAGGCTAATTTGTGTGTGTGTGTGTGTGCTACCGTAATGACGTCTCCTGCTTTGATGTTGAGGCTGGTCAGGTCGTAGTTGTTGCAGTAATCCTTCAGAGCCCGAACCTGAAGGGCCGCTGACGCATCTGGGGGACAGAGACAGCAGGAGAGACAGTTAATCATACTGTACATTACAGTAAGTGTAACCTACATTATTCTATAATTCACAGCATCATGTTTACACCATGTGCAATACAATAGTTTTAGTTATGGAGAATCTCTTTAAACCAGAATTCTAAACCATCACTATTTTTGAGAAAGGTCCCTTATATACTGCGGAGCCTGGCCATGATCTTTTGGAGCGTTAAAAGCAAAGTAGCAACACTGTGTACTGCTTGTAAAATGGGAGTCCAGAAGATTTATTAAGGCAGGTGTGGGAAGTTTTAAACATGAAGTGTTTATTTTTGTCACAATATAATTGAAGTTTTGTTATTACTCACTGTGTACGTATAGAGCTAAATAAAAATGATTTAGCATGCTTTAACATTATTGTCAATTTAACACATAATTGAAGGATGTTGCTGATAAGCTCCAGGTTAAAGCTAAGACAATTCAGTAAACTCAGTCAGATGAGAGGGGACCATCACCCCAGGAAGGGGAAGTTGTAGAATACGGAGTGTTCTTTCTACAGCAGCTGACTGTTCATTGGAGGAACCGTGTGACCAGGGAGCGGAGAATTCAACTTGTGAATGAATGAGAGCAAGTCTGGGAGTGAATGACATTCCAAAGCCTGAACCAGGGACTGCCTCAGCAGCATTCTGAACCAATCACAACAACCAAATGAACTTTACTGCTGTATAAATTATTTGTGAAGGGACGGCTCTCTGCTCTCTTTTCTGGCCCATTGGTTGCAGCAACAGCTTGGCTGAAAGCCAGTGTGACTGTGATTTCTGACCCCAGAGAGAGTCCTTGGCCAAGCAGAAAATTCTTTGCTGTTTTTATAATAAACGTTTTAAACTTTTAGAAGCAGTCTGGTTTTCCTTGAGTAAGAACACGACACAGGTACAAAGGGAAACAACAGTAGTCCAAATGTGATGAGATAAAAGCATTAACATCTCCATTTAATTTCTTGAAGTTTGGCAACGTTTCCTAGGTGCAAGAAACAAGTTTAGGTCAGCTTTCTAATGTGAGCATCAAAATTCATGGAAGTCAAAAATACCACCAAGGTTCTGAAGAATGGGTCTAGAAGACAAGGATAAGGCACCAAGGTTCTGCCTAATCACTGATTTTAGATTATTAGTGACAAAAATCAAGTCTTCTGTTTGTCAGCATTTAATTGCAGAAATTCTTTGCCATCCAGTTCCTAAGTGCATTGAAACAGTTGTTCAGCATTGAATGTTTATGAGGCTCATCAGGGTTAAATGAAAAATATAACTGGATGTCTTCTGCATAAAAATGATAGGAGATGTTGCTAAAACTACTGAGAATCTCTTCTAGCTGCAGCTTGTATATGGTGAATAAAATGGGTCCAAAGACTGTTCCCTGGGGGACACCAGGACTATCTGACCACAATACATCTCCATGGTAGCTTTTCCACAAAAATCATGTACACATTTCATATATTCCATCCATCCATCCATCCATCCATCCATCCATCCATCCTACCCCTCAGCAGCTGTTTGATCTCTCGGCTGGCTTGTGTTGCAGTGAACTGGTAGACAATGTCCAGTGCAGTCTGGCTGTAGGTGTTTCTCACTGTTGCATTGATGCCACTCTGTAGAAGAGAAAAGAGGATGGGTTTGGTATGCTGACTTTAAATGTAATTATCTTGTTTGTTTGTTTCATGTTGAAATCTGAAAGTGGTTTCATTTTCTATTTTGTTATTAATCAGTTTGCAATTAATCCAAACACACAGTATCCGGTTTGCTTCATCTAATGATTTTTGTCATACTACTAACCACCATGCCGTCAACAGAAAATAAACCATGCTTGCTCATCGCCTGGAGCTATAAATGACCGCAGCCACCTATTATGTCTTAACTGAGACGGCCCAAATCTGAACAAAGCTGACTTCAGTCTGGAGATGCTTCAGTGCAAAGACTCGTAACTAAAGTAAGTTTCTCACATGGTCATTAACACATTGCCTCTTTTGTTTTCATTAACCCCGTGGCATTTCCATGTCACCAGTACAAATGGGTCAATTACATCATCTCTCTGTTGCAGTGCAATTTCGCACTGTTTTTCCATAACTGGGTCTCAGTTTTATCACATGGGGTTGTAGGGATTTTCAAATAGGCCTCTGTCTCCCAATGTATGTAATGCATCTACTGTATTACTACGTTTTACTGTGAAACTTAATGCAATACTGACAACAGGAAAAACAGTAGTAGCAGAGTAAAACCTATTTTATATTATTTTAATAACATTTTTTATATGTATTGATATTTTAAGACAGAAAGAGTCTTTGATTGACATATGTACGATACTGTATATATATGTAATATTCATTCGTTCCACATCCTACTCATTCACCAGAGAAAACAGGCAGCCTCATCACGTTCAACAATTGTAACAATCACATTACAAGTGTTACGGTCACAGCTATAATGTTTTACAGTAGTGGAGACAGCAGTTAAATTCAGGGGAGGTTTTAGCATGAAGTGTTCAGAATTACATTGTAATTCTCCTTCAGTACTGGGACGTTTTCAGTAAAGTTCCACTTACTTCCAGCAGGAGTCTCACTGCCTCAGTCTTTCCACATAGGGCAGCTTCATGCAGAGCAGTGCCCGCTTTGGTCTGTCTGTTGATGTCGATACCTGCCTGGATCAGCAGTCTGGGTAGAAGAAAGAGAAAATGTACGAAGAGGTGAGAGGGTGAGAAAGAGAGTGAGGTGTCAAAGGACACACAGAAAGAAAATCCATTGAAATCATGATTTACTGCACCTGTCCAGAGGATAAGGCTGTCCTTACTTTTATTTCTTTAAATGCCAACAAATCTCATGAAATGACCAAAAGCAGCAATGTGTGAGTCTGTCTTTCAATACTTCTTGACTTGAAGGTGTGCAGCAGAGATTGATTTGCTAAATGTGTTTAACTGAAAAGGAGATGAAAAGTCTCTTAATATCTTTACAATCTACACCTCCATCAGAAACTCAGATCAAAGTCCTATGTGGTCAGTGATGCCACCACAGCCCCAACCTGGAGACAGGTGCAGGGCTGATACAGTGCAGTGCTTCACAAACAACAACAAAACAACTAAAATTATATTTTAAAGTAAAGAAAAAGGGTACTGGGCACCAGAATCCAGGTATTGGGGTTACAGATTCAAATTTGAACAGTGCCCAGCCCTAACAGCCCACAAAACTAAGGCATACACTACAGCGTACAATGACAGGGTCAAACAAAAGGACATGAGTTTGAAAGATCAGATGACACGAGGCAACTGTAAAACAAACAAACAAAAAGCTTGTAAACAAACACCATTTCATTTTCCTCTAACTTTTGCTGAAACAGTCAGAGTTTGTTTGGGTGTGTGTTTGTGGGAGAGAGTGTCTTCCACGGACTGCTGGCTCTGCCTAATGAGCATCATCTATCAGTGTCACTTCTTCTGCTCTATCAACTATGACAGGCTTTATTCTCTCTTGCTCTCTCTCTCTCTCTCTCTCTCTCTCTCTCTCTCTCTCTCTCTCTGCCCCTCTCTCTTCTTCTCCTCTTTCAGTCACAGTCTTCACTCATCTTTCAGTGTCTCCCTCCTTCCCTCTGAGTCTGCTAGGCACACACACAAACACACACACACACGCACATTTACAGCCCAGTTATTTAAAAAAGTGGTTGAGAGGAAACATAGACTTTGTGGTGTGTGTTTAATTGCCGTGGCACACTATTCTGCTGGGTTCCAGGAGCTTTGTGCCAAATTTTGACATCACCACGGCAACAAAAGTCACTTCGCAATGATGCTCTTTTGCAAACACATAAACCAAAATTAGACACACATCTCCGTCGAGATGAGATTAGAATGACTTGGCATTTAGCGTGACAGAGTGCCATCATGCACATGTGCAGAGTTTCCAGTCTGAAAACATATTTAAGAGTATCTGACTGATGCATCGTTCCTCACTGTGTGACTGCACACTTGCTCCATTATCCCTTCACTTCTTTGGATCATACTGTCCCCCTGTTGTGTTCTATACAAGATTTCCAGAACTAAATTTAAAAAATGTTCCAGAACTTTTCAAGGACTCATAATAAAATGTCCATGACCATTCACAATGAATAACATGCCCAGAACTGTATAGTGTTGTATAGGATAAAATACTTTACTCCAAGTGTTAATTATATTGTATGAAAATAAACAGCAACATTTTCTATCTTTTATTATTGAATATGTGAATAAAAAGAAAAACAAAGGTTTACAAGCACTTATATCATTCTGGGAATGGCTTTCAAGAATGAGGGGAAACAGAACTGATCATTTATTTTTGATATGTAAATATTATATATATATATATATATATATATATATAGTCATATATATATATATATATTTATGTACACATACATTTTGAAATTCCATGACTTTTACAGGTTTTCCATGACTGTGGGAACCCTGTTTCTGTTTTTGAAGCAAGTTCAGGAGGACATTTAAACGTAGTGATTAATTATAAATGGTATGTGTGTGAGAGATGAACCTGTGTGTGTGTGTGTGTGTGTGTGTGTGTGTGTGTGTGTGTGTGTGTGTGTGTGTGTGTGTGTGTGTGTGTGTGTGTGTGTGTGTGTGTGTGTGTGTGTGTGTGTGTGTGTGTGTGTGTGTGTGTACCTGATGATGTCTATATGTCCGTTCTTGGCGGCCAAGTGGAGAGGAGATGTCCCGTTGGGGTCGGTGGTGTCTCCTTTTTTGGGCTCCAGCAAAGCAGCACACATGTTACTGGACAGCAACAACTGGACCACCTACTCACACACACACAGACACAGACACACACACACACACACACACACACACACACACACACACACAGACAGACACAGACACAGACACACACACACACACACACACACACACACACACACACACACACACACACACAGACACACACGTAGACACACAGACACACACACACACACACACAGACAGACACACACACACACACACACACACACACACACACACACACACACACACACACACACACACACACACACACACAGACACACACGTAGACACACAGACACACACACACACACACACAGACAGACACACACACACACACACACACACACACACACACACACACACAGACACAGACACACACACACACACGCTTGATCATTTCTATAGGTTGTCTTCAGGTGCTGTTTTTGAAGTAATGACTGAAACTATAAGTTCTTACCCCAACTCTGCCGAACTCACAGGCCAGGTCCAGAGGTGTTTTCCCTGCGTTGTCCACTATACACGGGTTGGACTGGTGCTGCAGCAGCATCTCCGACTGGAGACAGGAAACACACACACAAGCAAACACCGACATGAGAAAAAAAACTATATACAAAAATCCATTAATCCGTTATTGAGGCTGGGCACACTCTGGAAATGTTGCAAGATCGTCTAGTGAACAGCTGCATTTCTTTGGACATGTGGGATTAAACCAAAAACACCAGGAGAAAAACCCACATAACACTCACACACCACGTCACACAGAAAGGCCCCAGGCGCCCTGCAGATTTGAACCCACAACCTTCTTGCTGTAAGATAAGAGCGCTTCTCCCACACACACACACGGAAATTGCGAGGAGAAAATGACATAATTATGCAATGCATAAACAAGCAAAAACAGTCCTAAAGACAGGCACATTAACAAAGCGCACATGCTTGCTCAGAAAACATGTCACGCTCTGTTAAAAATCAAAAGCACTACAGAGGGCTGAGCAGACAAACATCAGCGGGGGATTTCCATCTAAAAAGTGCCCTACACATCATTGCACAATAAATCAATGTTTTGTAAGCTTACCTTGTGTTTGCCAAAGAGATCACATTATGGAAATGAGTCAGTTACTTATAGGTTGACTGTATAATTATTGAAAAAGCACATTTTTGTCCTTTGTTGAGTTAAATACAGCAGCATGTCGCCGTATAATGACCTTAGAGGAGCACTGTGACACCAGTGAAAAGAAAAGCTTAGAGGATAAATTCCCACCAGAGGAATTAGTTCATTGTACTTTATAATGCACCTTAAAATGGCACAAATTAGCAGAATTGGCCAAATGATTCCCTCGTACTAGTTGTGAAAGCAAATGTCTCTAAAATCATTTCTGTACCTTGCTGAATGATTGATGATTAATTTTTTAATCTGTGGTCTCTTTAAGTTTTTGCATTTCTTTGTCTGTGCATATTCTGGGTGCAGCGGTGGACTCTTCAGCCCCAGTTTGTTAGCATGTGTAAATCATGGTTATTTAATCCAATAGAAGCAGTGGTTCTTCAGTTTTGGAGCCTGTGAATGCGGATGGTTGCTCTTCTCTAGGGTCCGTTAGCTGCTGTAGTGAGTCTGCTATATTTCATTGTTGTTGTTGTTTTGGTAAGCCTGCAGCAGCACTGCAGTGCTTCTCCCAGATTGTTTTTTTTCTTAGCTGGAAAAGCTTTTAAAATAGAATGGCCATTAGCTCTTGTGTTTTGTTTTGTTACTTTAACTTGTCTTTCTTACAGTTTTTATTGTATTTTTGACATTTTTGACACAGGAAACATTGGCACCATGTACTGTATATGACAGTGTCCATTGCACTCACTGAATAAGAACAAGACATACCCCCCCCCCCCCCCCCCAAAAAAAAAAGTGTTGAAATATGTACTGCTGTGTGTACATTTCTTTGACTAAATCCGCGCTAGAAAGTCTTCATCTTTTGTTCAGAATCAGCTACTTATCACAGGTAACTTCCTTCTCATTCATCCCCACAGCTCCACAGCTCTTTACACAGTCTGACGCTCAGCTTCTACTGACTTCAATGGGGAAGCGTAGAGCGGGTTGTTCCACTGCAGCCAAACTAGACGCTCATTTGATAAATGCTAGGCTTTGTGTTTGGCGACTCTGTTCTGTCACTCTGCGGTTTCTTCCCCCAACGAGCAGCGGCAGCTGCGGAGCTTCTCCCCCTGTCACTCACACTCACAGACGGTCACACTTCCAGCTGCTAGCATTAGCAAGCTGCACATCGTGGCAGATAATATGAATGTTGTCGACCGGATTTTGGCGAAGCCATTTGATAGTCTTCCTTACGAAGAGAAAATTACGTTAAACAGCAGGGCAGGTCAACTCCTAAGATTGATTTAGTGCAAAAGGTGGTGAAAAGTAACAGGTCTTTTCAGGTGTCCTGGTATGACAAGGTGAGCTGGCTGACTGGAAGTGTTGTCACAAATAAAATGTACTGTTGGCCATGCCTCCTGATGAAACCATCTCAGGGATGTGTTGTCTGGTAAAAAGTGGGTTTTGGGGATCTATCTGACTTTGACAGGGCATTCAAAAGGCATGAAAAAAGCAATGAACATGTGAGTGCATGTGCAAGGTTAAGTTGCCTGGGCAGAGTCAGGGGTGAACATGCAATAAATGAAGGTGCTCGCATTCAAGTAGCCAAACATAATGAAACAGTCAAACAAAACAGGGCTTTCCTAAACCGCCTTATTGATGTGACTTCCTTGCTTGGCCCTCAGGAGCTGTCATTTAGGGGGCATGATGAGAGTGGTGAATCATCCGGCAAAGGGAATTACAGGGAGTTTACAGAAACATTAGCAAAATATGACTGTGTCCTGGCCACACAATTCCAGTCATCAGCTGTGTTTTCTGTCCTATTCGATCAAATTTACATCACGGATAGTGAGCACTGTGGCAAACAATTTTGATGCCCTCCTGGAGACCTTTGAGAAGATCATTGCAGATAAGACCATGGATGATGACACATTGGATTGTGCCAAAGGCTTTCTAATGAAACTGGAGGATTTTGAGTTTGTGTTCATGTTGTACACATATTTACAAAGCTTCTTTGAGACTGATGTGGTGTTTGACATTGTCCAGCAGAGATCTCTGTCTAAGAGAAGAGGTCAGAGGGGGCTTTCCAGGCGGTCTATGCCAAAGCAGCAGATCTCACATCGGACCCACAAACTGAGCTGAACTCAGTCTGATTATCAGGCTATATATGTTAAACCTACAATAACTATACAATAATTTGGCCACTCTGGGGACAAAAGAAACAAGCTGTGGACACTGACGTATCAGCTTGATGTGGCTAACATGTTAGCAAAAAGCTGACATATCCAGCAGATATAGAGCATTGATTTGCAGACCTGAAGAATGTCCAATATTTACTGTATTTGGTCTCTACCAACTCTTGAGGGAAATATTATATTTATAGCTAGTTGCTAGCTGTGTATGTCTGTTATTGCGGGTGAGAAAACCAAAACATAACCTGAAAGATGGTTAAAAAGCTGTGTAAAGGGACGGCCGGTGGTTTTCGAGGCAGCGGCCACAGGTTTGACTCCGACCTGCGGCCCTTTGCTGCATGTGTCCCCCTCTCTCTCACCCCATTTCCTGTCTGTCCTATATAAGAGGGGCGTATAACTGCCAAGGAAAGAATCTTAAAAAAAAAAAAGCTGTGTGAAACTAGGAGGAACAGTAGAGTTGGGTAATACTTCTATGTTGGTTTGTCACTATGAGGGGCCCCTTTATGTAGTCCATTTATTCATTGTTACCATAAAAATTTGCTGCTTTAAAGGTGCCAACAATCACTAATAACAATACATCTTTTCAGCCTGTGGCAGCCACTGCTGCTATTTCAGACCCACAGTATTCTGAATTACATTTTAATGATGATAGATTCCTGTGCAGTTAGGTTACAGGGAAAATAGTTAATAATCAGCTGATCTGTGGCACAAACAACTTCATGTTCCTGCCTAAACCTCCACTTGAGCTGATTCTGTAAGAATTGCTATGACTCACCACGTCGTAGTGGCCGTGCTGCGCTGCCAGGTGGAGAGGGATCTGTCCTTCATCTGATTGGCCGTTGACAGATGAACCAGATTTCAACAGCATCTTCATAGGCTCCGCCTTCCCCTGCCAGGCTGCGTAGTGCAGCGGCCGCATACCTGCACACAGAAACACGCACGTGTAGTATGAGCATACAGGCTGAATATTTCACACACCAATATATACAATATTACTGATTAGTAAGTATTTATGTGTAAGAAGGACACATACAGCTTTTTCTCTATGTGTAAAGCTCACGTCCCTCGGCTTTTTGCTGTGTGTATACAGTAGTTTGCCTATTTTAACGTGTGTGTGTGTGTGTGTGTGTGTGTGTGTGTGTGTGTGTGTGTGTGTGTGTGTGTGTGTGTGTGTGTGTGTGTGTGTGTGTGTGTGTGTGTGTGTGTGTGTATGTGTGTGTGTGTGTTTGTGTGTGTGTGTGTGTGTTCCTGTTCCTCCTCACCTTTCTGGTCTCTAATGTCGACAGCAGCCTGTGACTCCAGCAGCAGAGTGATGAGCTCCAGGTTCCCATTGAGCGCTGCATGATGCAGTGGTGAAAACCTAAAGTAAACACACACACACACACACACACACACCATTATTTTCAGGTTTATTAAATCATCCTTTCTTTATGTTTTTGAATGAAAGGAACCCCTAGTTTTGCTGCTCTTAAGCTAAAAACCTGTTAAACCTGTAAAACCCAAAACGTGTGCATACTCGTGTGCAAACACACACACACGCACACACACACACACACACAACCACGACCACATGCTATTTATATATGCTCATTGGTTTATCAAGTTTGAAATTATTATACAATGAGACATAGACTTAAATATGGGCCCGCACATATAGGAACACTCACAAACTCTCTACAGTAAGGAAGAGCTTCAGGTCAGAAATAATGCCAAAGCTTAGCATGACAAATACTGTAGATGTAATAGCAGAGGATTATGACTAAAGGGGAAAATGGGATAGTGGGAGATGGGAAAAAATGCACAAGAGGTATTATATTGTGTAAAGGAAACTGTGTGTGTGTGTGTGTGTGTGTGTGTGTGTGTGTGTGTGTGTGTGTGTGTGTGTGTGTTTGCGTGCGTGTGTGTGTGTGTGTGTGAGATGACGTGACATGCCACCTTTGGACAAAGACAAGAAAGAGTATAAGGAAGAGAAAGCAACAAATAACCTGAGGACACAGACAGGCAAATAAAAATGCATTCTAAACACACACACACATACTATCTCTTTCTCTGTCTTTGTAACACACACACACACCTTCTATCTATCTCATATCAGCAGTGACATGTGTGTGCTTCCTCCTCCTTCTACTTCTCCGTGGAGGTTTGCTGACAAACCCTGTCACAGACAGATTAATGAGGGTTCCAACCCTGGAGTGATGACACTGAGGTGGAAAGTAGGGCCACAAAAAACAGCCAAAAGTGCAATAATGGTGGTGATTGGGACAGTTTGCTCCCGTCTGATGTATTACACAGGAGGCCATTGAAGAGACAAAAACTGTCATCGTGTTTGTTAAACAACAATATTATATTTTTATATTATATTTCCAGCATTTTATGAAAACACATCTTTTAAACATTTAAGTTAAGTCAGTTAACACTTGCTGATGTAAAAGGCAAGTTCAGACAAGGCCACTACAATAAAAAATCACACTGAACAACCATGCACTTAGATTCAAAGGGAAATGTAACTAATATTGCCTTTATTTGATCAGACATTGACTCACAGAGTCGATCACAGCAAGAAATAACAAATTAAAAAATTTATCAAAAAATGAACACTTGAACAAACATCAGTGTGATAAGAACTACCTAAAATTACCTTTGAGAAAATGGTATTTTATGTGTACTTTCATTTCTATACTCAGGCTCATGTTACATCTGCTACCATGGTGGGGGCGGGACTTATGACCTAAAAACCTTTTCAAAGGAATTTCATTGCTAGGCAACAGCCTTGGTACTTGTTGACTTCCTGTCAGCTGATGTCATTCCCATTCACTGAAACAGGAAATAAATTAGGAAACATTTAGAATGTTTATGTTTACATCTTTGAACAGGTCTATACTGCAGCCAGACACCAGGGGGCGATCCAGATGCTTTGGCTTTTCTTTGTCAGCTGTCGAGTCTTCCGTCTTTATGTCTATGGTACACCTCCATTGAACACATGGAATTTATCTATTTTTTCAGTGTCTAATTAACCTTACAACTACACATCCAGGCTTAGCTATGCTAATCTAGGGAAACCTGCTGGCTCCAGCTACATATTCACTGTCCAGATATGAGAATGTTATCTTCTCATATAACGATGGGCAAGAAAGTGAGTAAATGTATTTCCTCAAATATCAAACTCTTCCTTTAAAGTCATAATCCATGGAAGACAGTAACCCAGCGTCACGTAAAAGGCCACGCCCCCTCTCCGGTGAAAACAAAGGAGAAGACCTCAGTGTTCCATAGGCACTAATAGGAAAAACAGGAGTGAGTACTGAGTTTATAAAAACAAATTTGTTTATTTTTAAGGAAATACAAGTAATATTTCCATATTTGTTGATAGAATGATGGCAGAAAGATGACAGAAAGATGGCAGTGAGTGTGTGTGTCAGAGAGAGAAAGATCATTAAACCTCAGGTGGACAAAGCCTTGGCTGTTTGTTTTCTTTCACTGAGCTAAACTAAAACCACAGCATATTAAGGACAGAGAAAGGGATCGTTGTCATCGTTCTGCATTACCTGCTGATTCAGTGAGGTAGGATAAATGTGTGGGGATGTCACCTCTGGACACTGAGTGGCTCCTTTACCCACTTCTCCTCTGGTAAACTGGACAAACGTTTTCTAACTCTTTGATTCTTTCCATATAACGCCGATGATCGCTCTGCAACAATGTAATACATCTGTCTGTCTGACTCACGTTAGCCACTGCAGGAGGTTTCCAGACCGGTTAACCTAAAATAGGTGAAATCAGGACAGATTACAGCAGGATTTGTATTTACCACCAGTTGAAGTTTGTTAGTTTTCCCCAGAATGGGGGCGTGGTCTCATGTGTTACTGTCATCTATAAGAATTGAGATACCTTGCTTCTAGCGGCCTCTTTATTGAAACACATTCACATCTATACTTGTTGTTCCCCTCTTAAATCCACACAAACACACATATGTTCCTATTACACTTCTGCCCTGACTACATGCCTGACTCAGAAGTCGGAAGTTCCAGATTTCCGAGTACAAGTGAACGCAGCATAACCGGCAGTGACCAGCTCCACCAGCAGACCAACTGCTGTCAGCAGTGTCACAAACATGACGGATTATTTAGATCTAGAGAGGAAATGTCTCCATAGACACTCAGATTGGAATAATCAGCTAATCGGAAACAAGTGCTTTCATTAGTGGGTCATGTGATGGATCACCATTGTTTTAACTCACTGATAGAAAGTAACTTTCAAGACAATTAAATAGATGAAAATCTTACGAATTATATCTTTAAGCCTGATTAAACAAGTGTTTGCATAAACAAACTCTCATATATCTCAATGACCCTCAGTTGAGAATATTCTAAGACGTAAAAAATAAAAACAATGTAATCAAATAAAAGTCATTGAGTGCAACCTTCTAGTGAATGAATGAATAGTAAGGCTCCAAACCAAGCAGTAGCAGTGTGCATCTGTGAAATCAATATATATTTTATAGTCTACATTCCTGAGGAAACCAAATTAGTTCAGCATATCCGAAAAGAACAACCCAGAGTGTTTTATCAAACAGGTGCACAACGGTCTCCATCTCCAGTATTCTACGTTTGTAAATGGGAAGAGCCTTTCTCCCCATAAGAACTCTAGATGTGTAGTTTCTATATTGTGTTGTGAAATAACTCTCTATTACATTCCATTCAGACAACACTCTGAACACCTTGGATTACTTCCCATTTTTCGTATCTCTTTACATCATTTACCTGCTCAAGCCTGTAATTTGTCAGTTATATATAGGCTACTCCTGTGTGTTTTATCAAACTTCAGAACATTGTTGAACTAAGGGCACTTTCACACCTGATAGTCTGTTTCTAGTCCACTTCCCTTGTGTGCACCAGAGGCATTTTTTTTCTCCAGCTGCTTTCACACCTATTCATTAGATCTGGTCCGAATCAGTCGATGTCATGCTGATGTGAACCAACATGTAGCTGCACTACGTATCAATAAAGGTTTGGGACAAAAAAAAGAAAAAAAAGCACTTGACTCATTGGTCAGATGTGTCTGAGGCGGGCAATTCAATTCAATTCAATTTTATTTACAGTGTCAAATCATAAACATTATCTCAGGACACTTTACAGACTAAGAATAGACCACACATGACTTATTAATGATTTACAAAGACCCAACAATTCCTTCATGATTGGTCAGAATTACCATTCTTGCAAATGCTGATGTAAACAAAGTGACAGCAGACAACGCACCCACCACAAGTGATGTCACAATGGAGAGACAACTGCAAGGTTGATTTTGCCGTTGGTCTTCTGTTATTACATTACTACTCCAGGTTTATCTACGGTGACTCATGCTGGTGTGTTGTTGTTGTGGTGATAGGGGAGGGAGTTAATCATTACATAAATCACGCAGCTGCCTACAGGAGCTGGGTTGGTCCAAAATATTTAGTGCGGACCCAGGTCCGATCACGTTCTCACCCCAAACAAACTGCACCAGACTTTGTTTGGAAGCGGACCAAGACCCCCTCTTCTACCAGGTCTCTGTCCGCTTATTTGGTCTGCTTCTGGTGCTCACCCGAGTACAATCCCTGCATTCCCACCTGCACAGACAAACTAACAAATGAGGGAGTGCTCTCAGCTTTGATTCAACCGAACTTTAGGCTGGTGTGAAAGCGCCCTAAATCCTGCTTCGTGTCATTTAGTTCTCCACTGCGTCCAGAACCAACTCACAAAGGTCAAGCCATCAGATGACAAACTAGATGATATGACCCACAGAACAATCATGATTGTTCACAACAATGTATATAGGTATAAGCAGGAAAAAAGAGCAGCTAGACTCACTGCTATTCTATAATACTGTCATTCATTCCCATGCATGCTGCTGCATGGTGCTCAGTGCTCGGAGCTACATATCTGGAGTTGAGAGCGCAAGACACGGGCTGAGGGGGAGGGGGGGAAAGAATGCTGTGCTGGGACCGGCAAAGCAGCGAGCCGAAGCTCAGCTCCTGGACAGAGGAGAAGGCGCTGCTTCCGTCTGTGTTGTCACAGCCTTCAGTGTTTGATAGTGACGCGCAAGGCACCCTTGAAAGTCGGTTTCAAATGCACCAAGTTTTCAACCATAAACCTATCCACAGCAATATTAGATATTAGAGCAAGTGCTCCAGTTCGAACATCAGACGCATTGGGGATTCCTCCTGGAGAAAGACCTTGTAGTTGGTGACTCCTTTGTCACCATCAAAACCACAACTTCAGACTCCTGACACAAGGCAGCATGTTGTGTAGTGTGAACAGTGCAGCAAACTAACTGCCTCTTTTAGGCCTATTCATAGCTCTACTGCCATTCCTATGCACTGTGCATGTGCATGTGAATGAATTACAATAATATATATTTCCTGATGAGCTTCTTCTCTAAATGTGTTGCTTGTCACTTTTTTAGAAATGAAGTTGCTAAGCAGCTCTGAAAGGTAGATGTATATTTTTGGTGAAGTGTAACCTACTCTAATTTCTGGTTAGACCTCAAGTCATTTTTGCTCTTATCTAATTGGACACCGAAGTCTGTGTAACCATGGAGATGGCTTTACCTTTGGCAAGTGGCATGTGCAAGTGTCATTTTGCACTGAGTCTGTGCCATTAACTTGTGAGAGAGCTATATTGGAAGATAGTACTGAATACAGGAGTCACACTTGCCCTGAGTGTGTTTGAGTGTGCCTGTGAGCGTGGAGCAGCATACTGAATATTACTGCCCTCCAAGAGTGACCTGCTCTAGTTTCACTACAAATTACCCATCGCTCCTTCCTTCTTCTCCTTCTGTCCGCCTGCAATTCTTTTGTGCCCCTTTTCTTTGTTCAGGCTGTTATCCTATTTTCATTTCCTCTTTTCTATTCCTCCACTACCTCCTCTCCCTATCATCCCATATGCTTTACTTCATCACTCATACTTAAATTAAATTTTAAAATAAAAAAAAGTTAAAAAAAATGAAAAGGGGCAGGAAGCACATCTACCCTTTTCTTCATTGAGAAATTGTGGATCTGGCATTTCACCCACTGAGAAACATGTTGAGATGCCAAAGTAACGGGAAGCACTAGATTGGGTATCCCCACCCACTTCTGGAAAAGAGCCAATTTTCCTGTTTCCTGTCCCATTGCATGCAACCATTTGAACTATGCCTGCCTCTTGTGCAGAAGAAAATGACAGCAGCCTTCACGGACCAACGTGCAATTATAGATTAAACTTGGTCTGGCAATAGCCAGGCTAGGGAAGCACCCACCTTTCGACATTGTTCAGACAGGACATACCAAAGCACGGAGCTCCATGGCTGGCTCGCATTCTACATCAGTAGTTTCGGCATCCCGTCTGAAACCAGTGTCAGTCAAACCCAGACTCAGATGAGGAGTCTGTTGTGCACCAAAATCTGTGACTCCGACTTATCAAAATTGTAAATGTAGTTAGCTTCTTTTTTTTTGTTTATGTTACTTGATAGTTTGTAGCTGCTGTTTGACACAGTGACAATGAGAGTCTGTTTTTGCTCTCAGACAGTTCGCTCTGTGCTGGAGGATTCAGGTTACTTTGCCTGTATTTGAATATTAGACAGTGATTGGCTTTTGAATCTCTGACGACCATGCGTTTGAATCCCAGAATTCAGGAACGTGCTCAGGCATCTCCTTCTACAGTGGAATGTGAAAACACCTCTCTTGTGACAAACACAGAGAGAAATTTTGTCACTTTAGTCAAGGTCAGGCATTTTAGGGATATAAACATAAGAACAACACAGGAAACACAGTGTCACAGAGTCACACATTGTTCATCTGTACACACTGCCATGACACATAAATCAGCAAAATAGCTCGTTAACTAAGCCTGTGAATGTTCTCATTTGTCCAGGTCATCATAATCCCTAAAGCAATTTCAGTCAAAAGCAACTGGACTTGGTTATTTGTCAGGAAGATGTTTCACCTCTCATCCAAGAGGCTTCATCAGTTCATGTACGCATCTGACCAGGCTGAGACTGGTCCAACTAACTGGTGTGGAGATCCAGGTATTTCTGTTTCTCCTTGAGATGTAAGTGGACAGCATCTCAAGGGGAAAGCCCACACAAAGGGTTCCAGTGACATCATCGGCCTTGTGAGAGGTTAAATACCTGGATCTCACACCAGTTAGTTGGACCAGTCCCAGCCTGGTCAGATGCGTACATGAACTGATGAAGCCTCTTGGATGAGAGGTGAAACGTCTTCCTAGACAAATAACCAAGTCCAGTTGCTTTTGACTGAAATCACTTTGGGGATCTAACATCACTCATGGTCCTTGTGGGGATGCTTCTCCCCCTGGCTTGTGTCATCATTGTGAGACTCACTCAGGGCTGTAAATTGCTTGGAAGGAGGCAACACTTTAAACTAGTGGTGCCCAACTGGTCAAATTTTCCCTTTTTCTATGTATGGGGTGGGTTCAATCCCAAGGCCTTCTTGCTATGAGGATAAGTTCTAACCACTGAGTTATACTTTGATGTTATTTCACTAAATGAAAACAAAAATAACTTTTCAAATATGAAGAATTATGAGTACAATAAAGGCTTGAGATACTAACACTTAAACAACATAAAATCATTGCACTACCAGTCAAAAGTAACTGCAAGTACCTGGATTGAACCTTAGATAAAATACTAAGTGAAGATGTCAGCATCATTGGACGTTTCAGCAGCAATTTGACAGTTGCATATTGAACCATCTCATCACAACAAACACTGAGCAGATAGAGGAGCATCCCACTGTGTGTGTGTCATCACACACTTCTGCATCTCAGTGACAACTGTGCCTTCTTCCCCTTGCTTTCCCCTCCAGGGTTAAACAGGGATAGCGTTACACAATACTGCACTGGGCTGAGTAAAGCAGCACTGTTGATTGTGTGTGTGCGTGTGTGTGTGTGTGTGTGTGTGTGTGTGTGTGTCTGTGTGTGTGTGTGTGTGTGTGTGTGTGTGTGTGTGTGTGTGTGTGTGTGTGTGTGTGTGTATATAGACCTGAAGAGTGTGTCAGGGGGGTGCATGTATGGGGGAGGGAAGCCCTCTGCTTTTACCAAGTAGTAAAACCTGCCATGTAATATTTATACCCCCCTCTCTTTCTCTCTGTCCATCGTCCTCCAGATCACTCTCTTGCTCACTTCTCCTCCCTCTTTAGCCTTTACCAATCTCACTACTTCCCTCCACAACTCCGTCCTCTTCCTGTACTTCCTCTCCTTTCTCTTCCATAATGCCTCCTTCCATCTCCTCTCCATAAATCCATCACTCTTCTTGCATCTACTGCTTTCAATATCTGAAATACCCAGTTCAATTTCTCTCGTGAGTTCTCCTCTCACTAAACACTATAGGGGTACACCAAGTACCCATTCCTGACCAGGCGGATGTGATGTAACAGCATTTTCCATCTTGCAGAGCAACACTGCAGTCAATCATGTTACAATCTTTCATATGATCTGTGGTCTCTAGGCTTTTAAGGTAATACAGAGAGAAAATAGTTTCAACACCTGTGACAGCACATGTATCTTTCATGATCCACAAAACTAAAATTATAAATCAAAACATACTAATGTTTCCTGAAAATGAGCCGAGCAGCAGAATATATGAAATGCGAAATAAGTGTATCTGACACATTCGATAAACAGCTGTAGCCTATTGTACATTGCTCTTTGCTAACAAAAAAGAGTGAGGAGCGATGGTTTGTTCCTGAACATAGCTGATCCAGGGTCTTGCAGGCTGATAAACCAGCGATTGTAACCCTACATCCCTACACCCCTTTTTGCTTTCTTGCCGAGAATTAGATGAGGAGATTAATACCACTCTCATGTTTGTACTAAATATGAAACTACAGCCAGCAGCTGGTTAGCCTAGCTTAGCTTAGCAAAGATACTGGGAACAGGGAAACAGCTGGAAAGATTATTGTAGTCCATCTATACACGGTGCAGTACAGCACACAGAGGGGCGAAACTGTGTAAAAACATGTCCAGGGAGCAGACAAGGACAGAGGAAAGCCGTGGTGGTGGATGTGGCGATACCAAGCGATGGCAACATCCGCAAAAAGGAACACGAGAAACTTGAAAAATACCAAGGGCTCAGAGAGGAGCTGGAGAGAGCCTGGAAGGTAAAGGTGACAGTAGTGCCCGTGGTGATCGGAGCACTAGGGGCAGTGACCTCCAAGCTGGAGGAGTGGTTACAGCAGATTCAAGAACAACCTCGGAGATCTTGGTCCAGAAAAGTGCAGTGCTCGGAACAGCAAAGATACTGCCAGAACCCTCAAGCTCCCTGGCCTCTGGTAGAGGACCCAAGCTTAGAGAGAGGGTCAACCACCTGCGCACCCGCGGAGGGTGAGGAGAAGATTTTTTTTAAATATATACCCACAGTGGCGATTGCTCTTAGAAAAGTGTTGAAATGTACTGCTGTGTGTACATTTCATCAACTAAGTAGGCGCTAGAAAGCCTTCATCTTTTGTTCAGAATCAGCTCCTTATCACAGGTAACCGGAGCAACTTCCTTCTCCTTCATCCCCACAGCTCCACAGCTCTTTACACAGTGGGACGCTCAGCTTCTACTGACTTTAATTTACTTTACTTTAGGGCGGCTGTGGCTTGGTGGCAGAGTGGGTCGTCCTCTGTTCGAGAGATTGGTGGTTCGATCCCCATCTCCCCCCGGTCCACATGTCGAAGTGTCCTTGGGCAAGACACTGAACCCTGAATTGCTCCCCGTGCTGCGCATGGGTGTGTAAATGTGGTGTGAATGGTTAGACCAGATTAGATGGTATGTAGATGTCCACTGCCATCAGTGTGAATGTCTGTGTGAATGGGTGAATGTGACAGACACTGTGAAGCGCCTTGAGTAGTCAGATGACTAGAAAGGCGCTATATAAGTACAAGTCCATTTACCATTTAATGGGGAAGTGTAGAGCGAGTTGTTCCACTGCAGCCAAACTAGACGCTCATTGGATAAATGCTGGGCTTTGTCTCGCCCATCGGACGCTCAGCGTCTCTCGCTTCTGCATGATGATTAGATGAGCTCTCTGAGGCAGAATCCTTTTTTGATTAACAGCTAAATGAGCGACTCAGCGATCTTGAAGAATAAACATCCAGCGGAGCATTTTCCAAGTTTTTCCTTCCGTTGTTCTGAGACTTTACCGATCCCCAGAGACTTTGTCTTTGTTAAAAACGACTAGCGTTGTGTTTGGCAACACTGTTCTGTCACTCTGCGGTTTCTTTCCCCAACGAGCAGCTGCAGCTGTGGAGCTTCTCCCCCCGTTACTCACACTCACAGGCAGACACACTTCACAGTAGCCTGGCGCAGCAGCTCCAGCTGGGCCAATGCCGTTTAAGCAGCCTAGCTCTGCTGCCATTGAGAGGAAACTGGTCATGTCCCTGGAAAAGACGCCTTGTTGGTACGACAAGGTCACAGATCATTTTCTTGAAAAGGAACGAAGGGAAGAATTTACATATAAATAAACAAACACATTTATGATGTAGGCCGGAAAAATGAGCTTCCCCTCCTTGAAAGACCAGCAGCTGCCTCTGCGATGGACACATTTGTTTCATTACATATTTAGTTAGTTGTCCAGCTTTATCATTATACTGTATCCCATAAACTGCAGGTGAATGTTGTGTGCAGCGGTTATCAGAGAAGTAAATTGGATAGAGGTTGGAGAGTGTTCTTCCACTGGCTCGCTTTTCATTCCTCAAGATTTCCTACAGGTAAAAGATGACTGTGACTGTAGTAGTCCATGTAGAGTTTAAAGTTATTTGTTCAGAAGCTAAAATTTTTTGTAGCTGCATCTTTTCCCAACTGAGCCAGAGTATTATATATTTGCTTAAAGGGAGACTTTAGATGTTTTAGTGCACATGAATCCTAAATTTGCACTACTTGTTGTGTGTCTGCTACCTTATACAGTTTTCTCTCTGTGTATACTGTATACACAGATTTCGCTTCCTGCATGTGTTGGCCCAAGTATGAAGCTTTATTTCTCTCCTTTTTTTTCTTCTCGCACGTTTTCCTTTAAACCTCTACGCCTGTACAAACACACTCACATACAGTACAAATATAATTGCAGTGGCGCTCTCTTGTAATGTTTTCTCAAGTCTCAGTGGGGATCTCCTTGTCAGGGTGTATGAAGAGGGAACTTCATCCTCTGTTGTTGTTGTCACATCTCCAGTCTCTTCATACAGTGAGAAACTACTGTATGTCCTAACATGTATACATGACAAACACTCTTGCTGTTTATTCCTCTCCTACAAATCACTTTGCTGCTACTCCGTTTGTTTTCCAACAATTTTAATAGCATACAAAACACTGACAATATGGTTGGATTCAAGCTGTTTTTAATAACGTGTTCACACCGGCTGATTTACAGCACTTAGGAAATGCCGTTTTTTCTAAGCACACAGCAGATGAGTCTGCTGTAAAACATCCCAATTAAGAGCTTTTTTTTAAACAGAGTGAGTTCATAAGGAGTCTCAGAGTGCTTGCCAAGAGGAGTAAATGGATCTAAAATGAATACACTTGTGCAGACTCATTAGCCATATGTGCTCATTATAAAACAAAATTTCACTTGTTCCATGCATTCCTATCCTACACTTTATTCATGACTTATTCATACACAGCCACGTTGGCCAATATGGAGCACTTAATATTGTGGGAGGAATTCAGAGAGAAAGAGGTAATAACAGTAAACACACTAATTAGATTACACTGTTTAGTTTCACTTAGAGTGGCAAAGCAGCGCTGAGAGGATTACTTCTGATCTCTATCTTTACAGACACCACTTTATTCATCACAGTTTGCAGTCTTTCAGCGCCGTTTAAATGACTCACAGGGGCTGAAGCTGTCGTGACTCATGGTTGTAGGAATTAGCATTTCTACCTTGTGCTGTTTCCCGTAGACAGCCATGTATTGTGGATGAACACATACTGTAAGTGCCAAATGAATGGAAAAATGAAGGCCGCCACAAGCATCTGGAACTGCTTTAATGTCCCACACTTAAGGTGAAATTTAATGACAGTTCACTTGTTATACACAGACAAACTGTATTAGCTGTGTTCGAAATCATTCCCTCATTCACTCACTCACTCACTACTCCCTTTATAGTGTTTATTAAATAGTAACCTGACTCTCTCCAGATGAATTTGGTTCCTCCTTGCTTCACTCGTCCATCTGGGATCACTCGACTGGGAAGTGATTTCAGGAAGCTGGGCCTTATCAAAAATCCTTACATATGATTGGATAAAACACTTGTCCATCATCTTTATTGACGTGCTACTTCAATCAATTCAATTCAATTCAATTTTATTTATAGTGCCAAATCATAACAAAAGTTATCTCAGGACACTTTACAGAGTAGGTAAAGACCACACTCTATGACTTATTTATGATTTACATAGACACAACAATTCCCTCGTAGAGTACGGTGGCAACGACAACCTTCCCTATAACAGGCAGGAACGTCAGACAGACCCAGCTCTGTGGAGGACGGACATCTGTCTGCACCGGTTGGAGAGGAAGAAAAGGAAAGAGAAAGAGAGACAAAGAAAGACACAAAGACAGAGAAACAGACACTCACATGGAAACCAACCCGTGACGCTAATGAGAGCGACGCAGGGAAAATCCAAACCCGGTCAGCAGAAGGGTGAAAACATGGTTTCCACCAACAAAAGCCTTCAGAGCCGTTCTCTGGTCTTCTTTTAAAGAAGAAAGATTCTCTAGATTGGACAACACGGATGAAAGAGCAGCATCCATGTTGACACCTGTTTCCTTGATGCGAGCCGCCATTGCAGTCTGAATAAGATATAAGACCCTGCCCGGGCGGTCCTGATTGGCTCGACCACCTGAAATCACTTTCCTATGGTGCGATCCCAGATGGTTGAGAGGAGGCAGAGTCAAGGCGGGACGAAAGTCATCTACCGAGAGTCAGGTTAATTAAATAGTGCCCTATATAGGGAATGACCAAACGAGATTTCGGACACTACACTGTAATTTCCTAACAAATCGTTGTGTCAGTAGATGTGCTGGATATATGTGTGATGGAAGCGGCTGCGTCCAGCATCATGTTAACAAACAGAGCTGTGAAACCATTTTATAGTCGTTTATGATACAATCCTTTGCTCAGTAGCACGGTAAAAGGTTGTACTGATGTTGATGTCAATTTAAATGTTAAATACATTGTTGAAATTTTGATGGTGTTAAAGTGTGGTTTTGTTAACAATGGTTGTGTGTCCTGATTGTGAGCTGTAATAACCCACAGCTCATTGATTTCAGGAGCGAGTAACAGTAGTCAGCTCGTGAGTAACGGTTGTTGGTAACTGCTCTCAGGCTACCGTTAGCACCTCTTCTGCTTCTTCTTCTCCTCTGTTAAACACGGCCGCATTGCATTGTGGTATACAGGAGTACAATGTAGTTTACATGGTATGTACACGCAGATTAGCTGTGCATTGTGGACTATATAGTGAATTAAATTAACCACAGAGAATTTAAACACCACAATAAAATGGCACACACTATATATATAGTGCACTACTTAAAATAAAAAAATAAAGATCATTTGATTTGATCTCTTCTATGCTAGGGAACTATAGGGAGCTATTTTGACATGTTGTTTGTTTATGTCACACCCCCTACAACATTTGTGCAGGAATCTTCCTTCTACTTATATGCATTAGTGAGGAAGCACAGGTGCAGTGTGCTCTGTGCAGTAATTAAAACGAGTAAATGACAGCCACATAATGAAACATGAGCTGCATTGTGCCTGTAAAGTGTAAACAATGCTGCAAAGCAACTGTAAACTTATGAAAATGTAATATATAGTAAAATATTTGAAATGCGTCTGCTGCAGACCAGAATGCTTGATGACGCTCAGCTTGAACAAAATCTTTACCTTGTTTCATTGTAAAGGTTGGTTATCATTTCAATGCACAACAACATTTAATGTCCATTTTAGAACACTGGACACAGATAGTGGAGTTCATGAAATACATTTCTAACTGTTAAAGCTTTTAAACATTAGGAACTATAAGGTGTCATAGCCTCTATCAAGGAGTGTGTTTATTTTTAGTGCTCAGGATGGCCAGCCCCAACAGTCTGTCCCGTGCTTTTCACATATGTTTGAACTAGTTTCAGCTAGAGAGGATCTTTCGCTGCTTGCAACAGTCACACGTTGAGTAAGAAATAGTGTAATTACTGTGGCTACATCAGGTGCACTTGGTAATATGAAGTGGTGCTTTATGTCGACTTCCTGTATGAAGGACACTAATGTTGACTTGGTCTGAAAAATAGTAAGTAGAACAGTAAGTGGAGTAAAAACCCGAACCCATTGAACTTGCATGCCAATCGTGGTCCTGCGTGATGCTTCCTGCTGCTATTATAATCATTATTCATATAGTGTACATTATCGTTAGTTTTATAAATTATAATATTCATAGCCATAAAAACATGATCAGTCGTATTTCTTATTGTATCACAGCTGTAATTAGTACTTTTCATATCATTGAACATATTTACCACCATAACTATTATCAATATCATATTCTATCACCTAAGCTGTGCTTGTTTCTATTATTTATATCACTCTGGGATAATAACTGCTATAACATGTAAATCCTATTCATATATATCATATAGATATTATTATAGTTACTGTTTCTGTTATGGTAGCTTGCATCTCTGGGACTGTCTCTCTGTCTGTCTTTGTGTCTGTCTTTGTCTCTCTCTGTCCATCTGTCTTTCTTTGTGTCTGTCTTTGTCATATTCTATCACCTTAGCTGTCTCTCTCTGTCCATCTGTCTGTCTTTGTGTCTGTCTTTGTGTCTGTCTTTGTCTCTCTCTGTCCATCTGTCTGTCTTTGTGTCTGTCTTTGTCTCTCTCTGTCCATCTGTCTGTCTTTGTGTCTGTCTTTGTCTCTCTCTGTCCATCTGTCTGTCTTTGTCTCTCTCTGTCCATCTGTCTGTCTTTTTGTCTGTCTTTGTCTCTCTCTGTCCATCTGTCTGTCTTTGTGTCTGTTTTTGTCTCTCTCTGTCCATCTGTCTGTCTTTGTCTCTCTCTGTCCATCTGTCTGTCTTTGTCTCTCTCTGTCCATCTGTCTCTCTTTTCTCTCTTTCTCTCTCCTTTTCTTCCTCCCCAACCGGTGCAGACAGATGTCCGTCCTCCACAGAGCTGGCTCTGTTCCACGTTCCCGCTTGTTAAAGGGAAGGTTTTCGTCGCCACTGTGTGCACAAGATTGCTGGATTAATACTGTATATAATAACTATATAAGTCTTATTATTATTATTATTATTATTATTAAAGATAGTGTAACTTGTAGCTGTTCATGGATGAATTGTTGGGTCTCTGTAAATCATAAATAAATCATAGAGTGTGGTCTTAAACTACTCTGTAAAGTGTCCTGAGATAACTTTTGTTTAATTTGGCACTACAAATAAAACTGAATGGAATTATTAAATTATTATTGAAGTATTTTAATGGACCGTGGGTGGAGGGTAATTTTACTTTCATTTTTGAATGGGTGGGGTTGTGGAAGAGTAATAATTTACTTAACATTCATGTTTTTGATGTTCAATAGAGTAATCAAAACTACTTACAAATGGATGTGTTGAAATGTGATGTTTTTTAATTGGATTATTTTGCATGAATGTCTGCCTACGACAAAACAAAATGTTTATATTGGTGTTTGGATATGATACAGTTTGTTTAAATGACCCCCAATTTCCAGTTAATTCCAATAATTCCCATGAAAAGCTTCCAATTTAGAATATTTCCAAATTTCCCCAACTTAACTTCATTTTTTTATTTTCCGGAAACTTCCCACCCCTTTGAAACCCTAGTGCCAAATATTCATTTGTTGGGGCCATTTTTTTTTTAAAGCCATTTTTTTGGCTTACATGCTTTCGTAGTTACCGCACTGCGGCCCTGTAGGGCAGAATAGCCCATGACTGGGAAGAGTTTGGGCAGCTGTTTTTGGAGACTTTGTGAAACAGTGTTGACCGTTTATAGAATTTTACCTTCTATCACTCTTTGGAGGATGAATTCAAAAATTTACATTTCCAATTTCCAACAGACCTATTTCATCAGTGATTTCCCACTCGATTAGATGAGTCGTTATCAGTGACACCTGAAGCACCACAAACCATCCCTGTAAACACACCTTTGAAATTGAACAACTACCTTCCAGACAGAAGCTGCACCAGAGAATGCTATTCAGAGGAGTCACACTCACACAGAAGGGTTGCATTCACCAAGGAGAGTCCAGGCCACGTCTTTTCACGTCTGAAGCAACATGTAGGAAGAGGCACTGGGTTGAGGGCTTGCTACCCATTAAGAAGTAATGTTTTGTTAAAATTTGAATCATAATAGACTTAGTTGTTGACAGGAGAGGCTTGGGCCCATTTGGACTGCAGGTCCATTTGGACTACATCCTCATTCACAAAGTAAGGAAGTACTGGGTTCAACTTGTATCAAAATAGACAAGGGACCTTACAGAGAGAGAGAGAGGAAGTGGTGGTCGGGAGTGCTGGTGAGTGAATAAGAGAGAGGGAGCAGTGATGAGAGGACAAAGCGAGTGAACAAGACAACTCAAACATTATTTGTTAATGGTAAGCAGATCTGGGTAGCAGAAGCAGTCTGGTTTCTGTTTGTAGTCTGAGTAGTATTGACCAATCATGTTCGAGTAGACTCTGGTTGAATGCAACATATGGCCGAAATGCAATCTCTGAATTCATTGGTTGTTGTCTGACAATGATTTTGCTTTTCATTAGCTTTTTATCTTATTAATCTGCCTTCATATGCAGATTTATGTTTATAAAGACGACTCAACTCTAACTCCGTTATCACATCTGAAGTTGCTAAACGGGATAAATAGTGACAGTTGCACAGGAGACGAAGTCTTGGCCTGAATATCTACCGGCTACACCGGAAAGCCCCAAATATTAGCTGTTTCCCCCAGAGGCTAATTCATCATCAGCCATTGGGTTCAGAGATTGATTATTATTCTAACGCAGAAAAAATAAACATCAAACAAATCAGGAGTTCTGCACGTCTCCTTTTCATTCATGTATTAAATCAAACTCAAACATCAGAGTTATGCTGTGATCACGCGTTCCTCACTTTACTCACGTTACCTGCGACGCTTTAGACACAAAAATTGACCAATATTCGTGTCCAACGCCACCAACGTGCAAGTTGAAAATATTAAACTTGTCATTGCAGAGTGGAGCGTATCCCATGAGCGTATCCGTATCCGTATCTACAGGAGAGCTGCTGAGGCAGGTCAGCACCCTCTACAGCCACGGAGGTTAAATCCCTGACGGCCTGATCTCACTGCAACACAACGGCTCTTTTAAGAGCCACACACTTCATCTAAGAACTAATTTCTGTTATTTTAAGCACTCAGATCGCTGCTCCTAGCATCACTTCCCATTTTATCACCACAGCAGAGTAGAGCTGCAGGCAGCTAGCCGCCAGCTGCTACCTAACCGAACGTGCAACTGGCATGATGCTCCAAATGTGATCCAGATATGATCAAGCAGCGAGTTACTCGCTTTTCTTGCGATTGCATCGCGTCCATCGTGTGCCGTGTGATCACAGCAGCAACATGATGACTGTCTCAAAGTCTTTCAAAGGCAGTCATTAGTCTAAACTGCATGGTTCTTCAGATGCAGTTTAAATGCAGTAATGCTCAAGAAGGGACTTTTAGTTCCTGAATTTCCTGGAACTATTTGGTGGAGAAGAGGTGCAACATGATGCAGCAGTATCCAGCACACATCCAGAGCAGCACTTCACACTAAAATCTCTTCTGTGTCAGTTGGGTTGGTGATGATTCATTCTTGTGTCTTGTATTTACGGTTTCTTCACTCATATTTTCTCTTTTCCTCTTAGTTGTCACCCGTTTGTAGGAGCTGTTTCTCATCAGTGGTAGAGTACATCCTGAGAAATGGACCGGTTTCCTTTCTGATCATCATTCTGTCTGGATAAGTTGGCCTGCAGGGTCTTACAGAATTGTTCTGTCTCTCTCTCTAAATGCTCTCTGTCACACAATAAAACCAGATTGAAAGGACGTGGGCCACAGTTCTCCATTTGATGTTTTGTTTGTTTGAAGCAGTAACTCACAAACAAGTTGTCACACAGGCACATAGCCACACACTGCACACATGCAAGGCTTTTAATGACATTAATACTCTCTCTCTGTCAAACACACGTAAGCACGTCATCCTAGTCTGAACCTTAGCTGAGCGCTATCTGGGCTAATCCT
>NC_139842.1:25508055-25515555 GCF_963691815.1 Echiichthys vipera
TTCGGGTCAGGCTCATGGTCAGGGTTAGGGGGTAGTGCATAGGCTTATTTCCCGTGGAATTTGGCACTGATTGTGGAAAAAATAACAGACCTGAGAACATGCGAAAAGCGGCGAATAGCACCCGGGGAACATAGGTACGCTCTCAGCTGTAGCTAGCAACCTCATCTCATCTTCAGCCTCTTATCTGGGGTCGGGTCGCGGGGGCAGCAGCTTTAGCAGGGGACCCCAAACTTCCCTTTCCCGGGCCTCATTAACCAGCTCTAACTAGGGGATCCCGAGGCGTTCCCAGGCCAGTGTGGAGATATAATCTCTCCAGCTAGTCCTGGGTCTTCCCAGAAGCCGCCTCTCAGCTGGACGTGCCTGGAACACCTCCCTAGGGAGGCGCCCAGGGTTCATCCTTACTAGATGCCCGAACCACCTTAACTGGCTCCTTTCAACGCTAAGGAGCAGCGGCTCTACTCCGAGTTCCTCACGGATGGCTGAACTTCTCCCCCTCTCCCTAAGGGAGACTCCAGCCACCCTTCTGAGAAAACCCATTTCGGCCGCTTGTACCCGCGACCTCGTTCTCTTGGTCATGACCCAGCTTTCATGACCACAGGTGAGGGTAGGAACGACGATTGACCGGTAGATCCAGAGCTTTGCCTTCCTCAGCTCTCTTTTTGTCACAACAGTGCGGTAGAGCGACTGCAACACCGCCCCCGCTGCTCCGATTCTCCGGCCAAACTCACGGTCCATCGTCCCCTCACTCGTGAACATGATCCCGGGGTACTTGAACTCCGTCACTTGGGGTAAGGACTCATTCCCTACCTGGAGAAAGCAATCTACCGGTTTCCTGCTGAGAGCCATGGCCTCAGTTTTAGAGGTGCTGATCCTCATACCTCAACCTTATTAAGCTAATATTAGCTTGATGAATTGGTTGAAAACACTTGTTTTCCTGCTGACGTTAATGTTTCTAGCTGTGTCATTTTAAAATGAGAACCTGTAAAGGGTCTTAAATATGAACTTGATGGTGATTATATTTTGCTGAGGCTAAAGCTGCAGGGCCCATGCAAAACAATCTGGAGCCTCACTAGTCGATGATTCCTGTTGCTTAACTCACATTAATAAGTACCACATCACTTAAAGCACATGTAGACTATATACTGCAACGTGCAATATTATATTAAGCAGTATTAGCAGAGGCTCCTTTGGTCAAACCAGCAGCACAATTAACAGCCCTATGTGCAGTGTGCACAAGGAAAAGGGAATATGTTGATCCTACTCAGCAAACAAATCAGGCTTAACGCACGTGCGCGTGCGCTGTGGCAAACCTGATACATACCTATCAAAGTTTTTTGATAGGTATGTATCAGGTTTGCATCAGTGTCCATGCCCCTGTGTCTGTGTGTGTGTGTGTGTGTGTGTGTGTGTGTGTGTGTGTGTGTGTGTGTGTGTGTGTGTGTGTGTGTGTGTGTGTGTGTGTGTGTGTGTGTGTGTGTGTGCGTGTGTGTGTTTGCACTCACAGTTACTACATTCTTTGTCGTTTATTCACTAAATCAACAAAAGGGCAGCTGAGGATGACGGTCAAAAAATGTATGCTTCCAAAGCTACGCACAAAAGTTTTACCTTTAGCTAGTAAGCAACTTAACAATAACAATTAAACTGTCATATAGCAAATGAACCATGTTTCTCTGTTTATACTAGGCAAAATACCTAATTATTAAACAGAAATACCAACATCATATCCATAACCTATTGATGACTCTTTGAGCTGCCGACCTTTTTCCCAGTATAGAAGCGTGCAGCTTACAGGGACTTATTTTCCCTTGACATTGATTTCAAATTGTGTGACTTCAAAGGATTTTAATAAAGCTAAATGCTAATGTCATCGCCACCATGCTGATATTCAGCAGGTTTAATGTTGCATGAGGCCTAAACATAAAGCACAGCTGAGGCTGAAGAGAATGACATTAGCTTGGTAGGTATTTTGAATTGGTCCCAAGGGTTGAACAGATTGGCACTGGTTAAATTAAGGGATAACCAGAGTTATTATTTACCCTGAGGGAAACATGATTGACAACACACCGTCATTGACATTCAACAAACCCTGCTGCTAGCTTGGCTAAAAATGGCCAAACTAAACAAAGTGCATGACACACTGTTGAGTATGCTTGTGTTCCTGGCTGGATGTTCAGCCATTGGTCCTTGTGATTTTTAATTGAGGTTTTCTTACTTCTGGAGCAGTTCCTGTTTCACTTAGGCTCTTCACATTAGTGACACTTTAACATGTTGAGCTAACACCCTACAGCCTGATGGGGTACTGATCGATATCCCAGTAAAGGCCAAAGGTCAGGGAGAGCTGAAAGGCATGTTGAGTTTTAGATTGTAATGACAATGCGTAAGCAAGCATGCATGTTAGAAAAGGTTAGATATATCCATATTCCAAATATGGGACAGAGGCAGGGAGGTTAAAAGAGAAGACTACGTGGGGATTATTTGCAGTCTGCTGATTCTCTGTTTTCTTACCCCGGGCAAAAATGGGCTGATTTTATTCTCATGGGAGAGGAAAAGAGAACAGTGTCACTGCTTTCCTTAATATGCTGTGCTGTTACATAAGATCTGTCCTGGGGAAGACTGAGTCAGTTTTAAACACGTTTATTTTGTTCCATCACATGGAATACATTCACTTTAAAGAGGGGAAATGAAAAGAAAAGAAGATTCCTCAGCTCGGTTAGCTTATAGCATTAGCGCTCTGTCTCTCCAGATTTTTTTCCCTCCCTCTCTCCCTCTCTTTCCCTTGCAGTGAGGATGGAAAATAGTTCACTGGGCTCTGGAGTGCTCTTTGAAAGTAGACCTGTTGTCTTGGCCCTGATCGATCTGTCCCCGTTTCCCTCCTCTTACTATTTCAATCACCCCCTTCTTTCTTTCTTTCTCATGCAGTTGTTCTCCTCTCTGTTCCTCCATTGTAGCACTCAAATTACATTGGCAGATGTTGCAAGGCTTTTCTTCATGTATTAACCCTGCATTATTAAGGTACACTCTATTTATGAACATTCCCCAGAATAATCGGGATCATATGTTGGATCACATGTCAGGAATGTTGTAAAACTACACTTTTGTGTTGGTTTCACCTTTCCTTACTGTGGTTTAAACTCTGTACCCGATAAAATGTTCCTCCATTTATCTTCCAATAGACAAAAACAGGCAAAATATTGTTTTTCCTTCGTCTCTTCATCTTTGTAATCCTATTCCTATTGCATGGGAGCTCAGGTATTCTTGGATCCAATTGACAACGTTAACCACATCTTCCCCATGTCCCCCAGGTCCTGACGAAAGAGCCGTATGTAACGAGATGTGATGACGACGAGCTGGTATCCGCTAAATGTGTACATAGGTAAGTGTTTGCTAAGAATTTCACCATGTCAACTTAACAGGTGATGGGCAATATGTCAGTGCGTTTACAACTTGTTTAAACTGACCCCAAGTGGTTTAATACAGTGAAAATAATGTAACTAGGCCATCTGAAAATTCCAGTAGCAGCCAATAGCGTTGGCGTGGCTGTTGCCAGGGTTGTCTGTTGTTGGGTGCAGCTACTGTAGGCTGGCACTGGGTGAAATGGAGTTTGCCAATCCTGCAGCTGCTTCGGAGCCTCAGTGAAGGGGATGTTATTTGTCCCAGCGGCAGCTGAGTGAGCGGAGACGGGCAACAACCAGAGTCAATATAGGCCGAGCATTCACTCCATGGACTGAGAGAAAGCAGAGAAACGCCATTAAAACGCACAGCCCACATGGCATTGCTAACATCACTTTGATCTTTACTTAGCTGGAACGGCTAACGCTAACGGACAGTCAAACTCCTCTGCAATACGTTTTATGGTGTGATTTGCCGGAGGGGGATGGGTTCAAACAGGCTCAAGCAGGCTCCGGTCTCCTGTAGGATACTGGGCCGGGTCTGTCTCCAGACCTGGCAACCCTGGAATTATTTTTTGTGTTTTTGCGACTACGATCTCAAGACACTAGATGGCAGTGTTCTGCTCATTCTCCATATTCAACCTTCGTGGTTGATGGTAAATGGACTTGTACTTATATAGCGGCACATTCGGCCATTCACACAGACATTCACACTGATGGCAGTGGACATCTACATACCATCTAATCTAACCATTCACACCACATTTACACACCCATGCGCAGCACGGGGAGTAATTCGGTGTCTTGCCCAAGAACACTTCGACATGTGGTCTGGGGGAGCTGCGGATCTAACAGCCAATCTCTCGAATTGCATTGCTAGGTCGGTTGTTTAAATAGCTATAATTGGGGGTGGTTGGCTTGGTGGTGGCCTGAAGGTTAGAAGCGAGCTTGTGACCGGAGGGTGGCTCGTTCAATCCCCTGGACCCTCATTACCACCACTGAGGTGCCCTTGAGTAAGGCCCATAACCCCAACTGCTGTGTGAATGTGAATAGAGTGTTCCTGAAAAAGAGAGCCTTGCTCTCAGTGTTCTCCCCCTGAATAAATAAAGGTTAAAAAAAAGCACCAATCGCAGCATGTAGTTGGCATTTGAGTGTGTCTAGCCTGCCTTTGGTGAAACTCCTGCAATCTTTATATTTGACATTTCTTTGGTATTGACTGCATTTGGTTGGTAAGCTGTTTAACCCATTTTATGGGGAGGTGATGATCTTTGTGCCCTGGCCATCTAATAGAAATAACCCCACCCACCTGACAAGTCCATAAAAACATGTGAAAATACACACACAGATATGCACACAGTCAGCTGATGCAAATCTAGTTAAGATATACAGTATAAAGCCATCTCCCTCTCCTTCTTGTCTTTGTGCACTTGTGTGTGTGGGTTGAGGTCTTGTGTACTCGTGAGTGACCCCCTCGTCTTTCTCTGACATCATTAGGACATCACACCCCCGTGTCATCAAATAAGGACAGTAGCTTTGTTAGAAATGTCATATAAGGACAGAGTGGGTAAGAGTCAGGGCTCTGCCAACATCGTCCTCTGCTTGCCAGATGTACACACACAATAAATCGCCTACACGCACATTCACAAAGTGCTGTGTCATGAATGTATACACAGTGACGGGGGAACTTCAAAGCCAAACCAAATACACACACACATTTCAGTGATTTGTGAACAAGCACATAACTCTGATGTTTTAGTATAAATAGTTAACATTAATAATTTATCTGCATATAAATCCTACTGGACAGATGAGCTGTGTGTGTGTCGGGAGTGTTGTGTCAGCATGGTAACTGCAGGAGCTGTTTGATCCTCATTGACCCTCTCTGCTTCCTCCCTCAACAACACTTCCTGGACTAAGCTTGCAGAGCAGGTAACACACACGCCATCTGCTCATAGCTCTCACACACACATACACGCACTTTCAGACACATGTGTTTGAACGTAATCCTTCACAATTATATTAAAAGCACATATATTACAAGGCATACACAGGACAAAATGTATGATTTGATTAATAAGGCCAACAAATGAGCAAACATCCTGGTCTACGGTGTGTTAATCCCATGTGTTCAATCAGTCCACTGTACATGTGAGCCAATTATTATAAAACATGCAGAAATTCTCAAAAAGTTGGTTGTGATGGATCAAATGTGCAGCACTACTGGATCTCAGTGTCCCGCCAAAGAGCAAGTCCAGCCAGGAATGGCATCATGTTGGGAATCGGGGGTCATTTTGGTGTTAGTTCCACATCTGTTACTGTTTCCGTCCAAGTAACCAACACTCTGATGGGAACAGGTCATGCTGCTTAGCGCAAAGGCAGGGGATGGGTGGGAGCTATACAGTATGTAGGATTTTTAACATGATACATTTTGAATACTGGACTGTGTTTCCACTTACATTGTCCACATGATGTGATTTAAAGGTCCCATATTCTTTTCATTTTCAGATTCATACCTTTGTTTCTACTAGAACATGTTTTCATGCTTTAATATTAAAAAACACATTCTTTCATAATGTATGTGTGAATATACCTGTATTCACCCTCTGTCTGAAACGCTCCATTTTAGCACCTGTCTCTTTACGACTCCCTCCTGATCAAGAGTGCAGTCTGCTCTGATTGGTCAGCATTTCCAGGTCATTCACATCAGGTCTCTTGGCACTGGAGTGACTCTTTTTACCTATGTAGTTATGACATCACAACCTACAGAAGTCCTGACGGCTCGTTTAAAGACACAGTTTCTGAATAGGGGCTGTGTGCATTTCTCTGTGGATTGAGAGCTTTGATACTTTCACAGTATTTATACAGCACCTTCGCCTGCTTTATAATTTAAAAAAACATGGAAATCTCCCTTTTTGCAA
The DNA here is from genome assembly GCF_963691815.1 of Echiichthys vipera. Classification (NCBI taxonomy): domain Eukaryota; kingdom Metazoa; phylum Chordata; class Actinopteri; order Perciformes; family Trachinidae; genus Echiichthys; species Echiichthys vipera. Next base: position 25,514,363 of record NC_139842.1, read on the forward strand.
TATAGGGCCTTTAAATGCTGTATAAGACTAAATTCTTCATTTTCTGTAGTGTTAAGGTAAATATTTTATGCTCTGTCCCATTAAACTCACCACTTTTACACCTCCATGGTCTTCTTGCTCTCTTGTTGTCTACTGCTGTGTCGATGTTAATTCTATGCTGCCAAAAGCCTCCTCTAAGAGTGTGGAAGCCGGACCTACCTTAAGATGGCTCTGACTTGAATTCTAAAACTCATTCAGCATACTGTAACATTCGACAATCCCAGGGGTTGACCCTGGGTGGTCCCACTCAGACTAAATCAAGACACATAGACCATTTTGACAGAATTCCATAGGAAACAGCCTGGGTCCTTAAGTAATTCCCTGTCAGCTGATGTCATTGTCATACAGTGCAACAGGAAATAAACTGGAGCACATTTAGAATGCAAACAACACACCCACTCTGTCAACTGCAATTTAAAATCCAACTTCTTTTGCTCATTGACGTTTAAAGGCCCGGAATATCTACACAAGCTAATGGGATCTCTATTCAGACTGCAGCTGAATGGATACTAGGGATTCACAGAACTCTCTGGGAAAATAAGAATGATAATAAGGTAACTTGTCCCATTCTTACAGCGCCACAAAAAGAAAGCGAGTGAAGGAGCCACCAATCAAGCACAGTCCTGTTAAGAGACCCAATCAGGCAACATCAGTGATAACACCTGTGTGGGTCCACTATTGTTGTGTGCAGGCTTTATATGCAATTCCACTGACTAGTAAATATAAATTATTATAAAGCATGTAAACCCTCCACCTACATTGGTTTGCATTATGTGCTGTACCTGCTGCAAAAACACACACACACACACACATGCAGAGTATGTGCTGCAGATGCACACACCACACACAGGCTGGACTTCTTCACTATTTTGCTACCTGCCGCAGCAGATCTCAGAGAAAATACTGATTTCATGATTTCCCCCTCACACACACAACTAGGGAGCACCAGATTGCATAGAGGTGGTTGCTAGGCAACAAGCCTCCTCTAGCTTTCCCTATACATGAAGTGTGCTGTACGCACCCAGAGCACAAGGATTCAGAATCACATGCCACCCCCCCCACACACACACACACACACACAGAAAGACATTTACATTGTGGTAATGAGCGCAGTAACAGTGTGAGAGTGTGAAATCCTTATTTCCAGAACATGT
>NC_139842.1:25520555-25553055 GCF_963691815.1 Echiichthys vipera
ACGCACACACACACACACACACACAGACACACACGCACACACACACACAGACACACACAGACACACACACACACACACACACACACACACACACACACACACACACACACACACACACACACACACACACACACACACACACTGAAGGTAAACAGGAAGTGGGCTTATTGAATCAGAGAGGAGAGAATTTTCAAACGGATACAGGGAAGAAGACAGATGAATAAAGAAGGAAAGTAGAGACCGAAGGTAGGACAGAAAGCACTGATACAGGGAGTGATTATGAGACAAACTAATCAACGCAGGCAGGCTGTTATAGATTACATTATTGCTGTATTGTTTAATTAAAGAATTTGTGGATAGTGGATAGCTTGGAAGTTTTCATCAGTATCTGTTAGTGTTGTCAAAAAAAAATCGACTAAAAGTTAGTATCGGATTAGATACTAACCTGCAAAAGTATCGATACTTTCGCAGTCAACAGTGCCATCCCCGCCTCTTTCAGTGAACGTGTAACGTGACCCAGCAGTGCTGCAGACAGAAGCTGTAGCTCGTCTCTCTCTAGCAGCTGAGCACATGAACGCTGGTTCATCACGTTAACAACCCTGATACAACTGAACCCAACTAGCGCTTAAAAACAAAGTAATGTGCCGTTTGAAAGGGATTAGCATACGAGGATAACGACCAGGGAAAGGGTAAGGCTGTTAACATGCCAATATGCTAACAAAGCTAAAGTGGTGGCGACAAAGTCGAGGAGCACAGCAAAGCTGGTGAAGCATGTTAAAGACCGACACTAGAGTCTTTATGAGGAATCTCAAGAGTCAGTAAATGTCCTGTTTTGTCAACATTAAAGTATTAAACAGTTACATCTGTTAAGTTATAGTTAAGCTAGCGACTAGTGGCTTATAAAAAACAGTACCGATAAGCAGCTGACGTCATCAGTCCTGCCCGTCTCACGTGAAGAGACGTTAATTTAACAGGATGACACAAAAACGAGTCTGAAAAGTCAACTAGCACTGAGACAGAATCAGTAGCAATAATAAACAGGACCGTAGCTGAACACATTAGCATGGAGCAGATCCCTGTTTACACTGTGGAGAATCCTGACTAACAACAACTCATTCACCAACTGAATCCAAGGTTTAACCTCCTTCATGGAATCATTTAATGTCCACACAAATCCCTGAGCTCTACAACACAAGAAAACAAACAAGAGAGTTTGAAGAGATTTGTCATATACACACACCCTACAGTTATGTCAATTCAATTCAGTTTTATTTACAGTGCCAATTCAAGACAAAAGTTATCTCCGGACACTTTACAGAGTAGGTATATACCACACTCTATGACTTATTTATTATTTGCACAGACCCAACAATTCCCCCGTAGAGTACACAGTGGCGCTGAAAACCTTCCCTATAACAGGCAGGAACAAACAGACCCAGCTTATGTGTTTTCTTTCCTATTTTCAATGTCAGACAACTTTTTTATAATGTTGTTATTAATGCTGTTTGTATTTTATTGTTCTGTTACTGGGTATCGAGTATTTTCCTGGGTATCGGTATCAATTTTGAAATTCTATTATCGTGACAGCCCTAGTATCTATTCGTTTTTTTTACCATTGATCTTTAAAAGCTGTTCAGGAATCGTATTTCTACAGCATTTAGCTATATGCTATATGTACCTAACCAGTACCGACGTTTATTCAACTGAAAGAGAAAGAGAGACCAAAAGCGGCAGTGCTTTGAATCTGTAGCTGCTAAATGACTGTTTGCTAAAGCTCTCCTCTGAACAGTGATTGTCTAATCATAGTTGCTTTGGCTTTCTCCACATGTTGACAAGATGGTCACCGGGCTCCAGGAAGCAGAGTACTAATCAGCATCTGTGTTACTTCCAAGGAGCATATCATTAACTATCCTAGTCTTTGGGGCTGCCTTCACTGATTTAATTCAGCATTTTGTTAGGGTTAGGGGTTACGGTTAGGTTGTAGTGTTAGGGTCTACATAGGCCTATTTGCCAGGGAATTCGGCACTGATTTGGGGAAAAATAACAGACCGGGGAACATGTATGCTCCCGCTAGTAGTAGTAGTAGTAGTAGTGTGAAGTGCACTGAACTGTAAGACTGTAGGCTTTTACTAGGACAGTGGGTTGCTTCCATTATAACCTGCTATTTATACACACAGTGAAACTCTAACCCCTGCTTTGACCACACACTCACACACCCACGGGAGGCTGTCTCCATGGATACAAGAGTGCTCCCTGAGTGAACTCCTGCTGAAACAACTCTTTATTATCTAACCAACGTTGTTTTCCAACAGGCAGGCCACATTGAAACTTGACCACCTGCAATCAGCATGGAGAACGCCTCGGGTCTCTATCTCTGAGACACAGAATGAAGCAGTGTAGAGGAGATAAACAGAGCAGAACACACAGCATGGAGCGGAGAGGTCAAACATGCCTTCTTACTGACCTCGGTGTGTTACGACTAACTAGGGGGAGGGATGAGGGAGCTAGGGGGTATTGAGTTCTCCTAAGCTCCTCAGATGACTTGGTGATAAAAAAAAATGAAGACGAAACATGAAGGAGGGAAGAAGAAATAAATAGCATCATTCAGTACAACAAAACAATCTGTGCATTTTGTCCTTCATATATATTTAAAACAGATGTGTCATATTCAGTATATCCACGTGTCTCCTAAGATACAGTTTGTCATCCAAATGTGATTTATAATGGCCAATTATGTTAAGAAAATGTACCTTTTAACTGGATAACAACAAATCCTTCTGCTAGAAACAGTAGTGACATCCTGTAAACAACTGTGTTACCATCATTGTTACAAGAATAATCAGTGTGATGAGGTGTCTCAGTGTCACCCACACCAGAGCAGAGCCGCACACACATGGAAACCAGAAACATGTTGTTCAGAACTTAGCAGAGCGGAGCATCACGCACATCTAACGCGCCTAAGGCTCCATCTGTTTATGAGTGGCATTCTACTTCTTCAAACCACTTAAATTCCAACAATGTGTATCAAATGCTTCAACAGAAACGGTTAAAGTGTAATTTTGTCAGCAGCAGGTAATGGGAGGACTGACAGTCTCTTTAAGCAGGAGCTGTCTCCAAAACTACATTCAAGAATCCATGAAATGTTTGATTGATGCATACATCATCTCTGCCCATTAGACCTTGGACTGAAGGCGTTGCAACTACCACAGCCAGAGGTACACCGGCACTATAGTTACCTAGCAACAGCTTTCTCACCCGCTATCAAGGTTATCTCCCTGTTGGCTAATATGTTTGTAAGAGCCACACGCACACACACACACACACGCGCGCGCACACACACACACACACACACACAGATGTGTGTTTGAATGCCGTACGCATTCCTGAAAACAAGTAAGCATCTGTTCTGCAGTGCTTCTGGTGAGTGTTATTTATTCTTTTTCTTCCATGTATTGCCATCACTGCTTTGTCTGATGTTTACATTTTTCCTGAGGATGATGTTCAATGGTTTGTCTGATTTGGAGCCACAATGTGATCATCAAATTGTACGGCAATTTTCCACTAAATAGTGATAAATATTTTTTGGATGGCTAAAGAAGGTCCCCAGAAGTGTTCAAAATCCAAACATCCTCTTTGGAGCATCAATCTTCCCAATACATTTCATGGCTTCTGGCCATTTGGCTTTTATATTTAACATGTTCTAAAAACATTAGGAACGAGACCATCATGCTTTGGGGTCACACAATCCGCAACACCAAATTGGACCAAGGGCGTAAAGTGGTTGGGCAAAGGCCCCTTCCCCACTTCCAGCCCCCTTGCTCAGATCACATCCATTCTCTAACTCGGCCTTCATTTAGATCTCAACTACACACCTGTTGTTTCATGACCGTATCCTGTATGACAGACAGGCGTAAAGACAGACCAGGCTGTTCTCATTCACTGTCTGTTCATATAGACCTTTTCAACGGAATTCCATTGCTATGCAACAGCCTTATTCCTGGATAACTTCCTGTCAGCGGATGTCATTCACATGAACTGCAACAGGAAACCAACTACGGCACATTTAGAATGTTTATGTTTACATCTTTGAAAAAGTCTATACCTACAGTCCTAAAGGTAATGCAATGTAATTTTTGTGTAATCCATATATTTATTACTGTCAAGTGTGAAATTACATCAAGAGCTGGTCCTCTGACGATCATTAATATCCAAAGCAAATTTCATAGAAATTCAAGCACTGGTCGTTAAAATATCTTGGTCTGGAATGCTAACTACACCTTAAAGTTGAATTCCTTCTTAATATCATCCAAGGGTCTTCTTCGACACTTGCATTCATTAAATAAGCCATCGAGACAGTTTTTTCCGTGTATGAGCTATTAGCGGAGAAATGTTAACAGACGCTAACAGCCGGATGAGGCTAACATCAATTAGCTTAGGGCAATACAGTGAAGGCATTAAAATGTCTTTTTTAACCAAAAAAAAACTGTCTCGATGGCTTATTTAATGTATGTAAGTGTCGAAAAAGACCAATAAACTTATTACAGTTATCATGGCCATCTCACTACAAGTTCAAGATCATCAACCACAACAGCCTCCACTGTGGGGAGGTGGTGTCAGGCAGTAAGGTTGTCGCAATACCAACATTTTAAACTTCAATACTAGTTTTAAAATAGGATAACTGATACTTATTTTAATACAACAGCACAAAGAATGTCAAAAAATGTCTGAGTCACACAAAACAACATTATTGTTTTCTCTAATTTTTGAATTAACATCCTGCACACAGCGCTGAGTCAGAAAAGGTTCACTTTGTGGGACCCAGTTGAGAAAAAAAGCTGCATTTGCTGCTGGATTTTCTGCCCCCTTCTTCCCATTTCAGACTGTCATTTTACATCTGAGCTTGTTTGCCTGGAGAAATGCTCAACACAGTGAAGTCCAAGTGCAGTCACAGACGCCACTTCCAATCCATGTAAAGTTAACACGCTGAGACATGCAGACGGCATGGCGGCCAGAGAAACTTACAGGGGACCATACCACACCTCGGGGACAGTCACATGGCTCAGTGATCAATCGAGAGCATGTGTCTGCTGTAGAAAGAGCCTTCTCTGCCTGTTTTATTTCCACCGCTCTGGCCCTTACGCTTCACCATTCTCTTGTTATGTTTATTATTCCGACTCATCGTTCCAACACAATCTGTTTCATCTGAAGGGGTCCTTCACGACTCTCCTTTCCTCTTGCCGACTCTTCTTTGAATGATTTCTCTCTCTCACTCTTCAGACCTGTTTGTCTCCGATTCTTCCGTACCGTTTTGTGTCCTTGTACAAATACTTCTTAACTAGGACTGGGCAAAAAAATCGTTTCATGTAAAAACTGTGATTCCTACCTTCTTACAATCAAAATCGATTCATCACTTCCAAAAATCGATTTGAAAGAACTCTTTTTCCGTCTCACCATGCGCACTTCGCGGCTTCCGTAGTTCACTGTTGCAGGAAGCTACCGGCTCGCCAGTCACTGAAGGCAAGTGTTTGGGAGCACTTTGGATTTGCTAACCAAGCTGGAAACGACTCATTCAATACAAGGTTTACAAAAGGAAAGTCAAGTACTTTGGCAACACTGCGAAATAAATAAATATTATAATGTATAAAAAAACATTTACAAACAGGAAAAATACCAGTTTTGCAGTATTTTGTACTTTTATACAATTTTATTTTGGAAATGACCATGATCCTGAGAAATAAGCCCTATGTGTATGATTGCATCTATGTTAATAGCACTTTTATTTTTGACATAAAAACTGTGGACAATAAGCATGACTAAATTACTTTTGGTACATTATAGCAATCAGTTGATACATTTTTCCTGAAGCATGTACTAATTCAAACTTTGATTTTGAATCGAGAATCATTTTGAATCAAATTGTAACACCAAGAATTGGAATCGGAATCGAATCAAATCGTGAGGGACCCAAAGATTCCCACCTCTATTCTTTACAGCTAGTAAAACATAAAACAGCCCTTACCAATCTTGTATGTGTTCTACTGTTAGCCTCAGTTGGGCCTCAGACTGGGGTTGTTTCCAAAATAGGATTCAGAAATACAATGTATTGGGTATTACTTGAAATGTGAGCCAAATTTATGGCAGCTTCCAAATTTCAGTATTGCAGATTAGCTACAGTAATAAGGCATGGTGTCTCTAACCCAAAATCCCAACTTTGTGTGAGATCATTGACAGTAAATCTGGGCCAGTATGTACTAAACCGCTCAGAATAGGATTGCTGATCCTGCATTACCCACTAATTCATTCATAAGCATGAGAAAGGAAGACTTCTGCTAGATCAGCACTGTTGTCAGATACCTCAATATATTATGGACAGGGGTCTATATCATCTTATAGTCCAATATCTCATCCCGGTCCTGGGCCAAAATTAGGTGAAGGGCCTGTTTCTTAATCTCCCTGTAACAACAGAGAAGTCATACTGAAGGTGGTATTTGACATGTTTTCTATATTTGTGTTGCAGCTTGTTTACAGAAAAAGTGCATGTGCAATGAGCAGAGGCCTTTGAGACTGCTGTGCAACACAATTATTGTCATCAATAGTGCTGGGATAATGGAGTTTAGTGCCTGACTTATAGCAAGGCTGCATCTGCTTCTTGGGTGGAAGCCATTACAGGCAAATTTCATGAGATGCATTTGGAGGTAATTGAAAACAGAAATGCTGTGTTTCAAGGGCTGAATATCAGTAAATAGGATAAATACAAGGCTATCAGAAAATATTACTGGCAGTACTTAGATAAATAGACTTTTATATTGTAACTAAGTGTTGTCGTTGTGAAATGGAGACAGGATTAAACAAGAGGAAGAAGATCCTACAGCCAGCTGCACTCAGCCACAGCAGATGATGGAGCTAGAAGAAAAGCCAGTAGTCTAGCTCACTGGATGTACAGTACTGGGATAAAGCCCCACATCAGGTGTGTGGTTTAAAGAAATACAAACAAACCAGGGCCTTTATTTCCCTATTCCAGAATAATAAGCTGATGTAGCCAGACCACACTCCAGCACTGAGCACCAGAGTTAGTTCTATTAATTCTGAAGGGGACATGGGTGTCTGGAACTGTAATACCAAACTGTGCACTGAGTTCTAGAGATTTTTGACTTTTTTTACTCAATTCTCGAGGGGAATGGTTAAATTGTGCACAAAATCTGTGTAACAACTGGTTTCAACCCAAAGATTACTGCAACAACTAATGAGACATTAGTGAGTATGAGAATGACCTCCGCAAAAAAATCATAATGTTCTAAGCCCTTACAGCCTTTTAAAGTTTTAAAGTGTCTGGTAGAGAACTACCAGCTGGATCAACATGTGCTAGATTAGCATGTGGCTAAAGCACAACCTGATATACATCATTATTCATTTAAACATGGCTCCAATTTTTTTTTTTTGCCAATGTAATGGTCTGCCTCGGAATAAAGAGCCGCCGTCGCTACTGTCCGATGTGCCCGCAGACAGCTGCTCATCACACAGACTTTAACTGGGCTTAGAGCAGGCACTTTTCCAAGTCTTACTCTGTGCATTAAGGATTCATTTTGACCAAACCAGAGCTGATGTTCAGTTGAAACAGTGGGAAGACTAACTATGGTAGTTTTGTGAGTTTTCTTTTGTTTCTGTCCACTTTGAATGAAGTGTGTTTTGATGAGCTACCAAGGTAATTAAGCTAACGTCTCACTTCAATGAGACAAACTTGAATTCAGAAATCATACAGTGGTAGTTTTTCTGTTTATAAGGATAATAAATGTAAGATTATGTCTCTCCTTGAAAGTCGGTGAGTTGATTAGCTTATTTATCGGCGTAGCCAACCCTCCACCTTCACACACACACACACCTGGGAAAATACATGGTCGGTTGCTCGGTTAAAAACTTTTCAGTTGAAACATTTCAACATATCGCCCAACTAATCTATCAAAAAAGTGATGGAAAATCATTGAGGATGAACCTCGCTGAATGTCTGAACATCACCCTTAAAACTACACGGAGTGTTCCGGTGCTTTAGGGATCAGGACACTAACCATGAACTCTAATGTCACCGCTTCCCATCTAAGGTCACGTGCTCTGGCTTTGAACACACAGCTAGAAACCACATAAAGACATGGTTATATCCTTTTAATTTAGTCTACATTTATTTAATTCTGTAAATTGTGTGTAAACTTTATTTTATCTTGCTGGGCTTCACTGTGAATTGTGCTGCTCTGTAGTGCGTGCCTGTTTTGTTGAGTGTGACCATTGACTTGGTGGCCTCTCTTCGAGTACAGACCTCAGGGCAGCACTGTGATGACTGCACTGAACAGACAATGACCTATCACACATACACACACACAAACACACACACACACACACACACACACACACACACACACACACACACACACACACACACACACACACAATCCAGAAATTAGGCTAACCCACCATCAGAGTGTAGTTTCCACTCTGTGAACCCAAATGCCACCAAATAACTATCATTTACAAGCAAATTTACACTCTGATCTCTCTCCCTCTCACAAACACACATACACACATACACACACTGAATGGACTGCAGTTAAAACGTGTGTTTTCTCTGAGCACTCACTCACAGATACACACAAACACCATGCAGACATGAGGTTGCCTAGTAATACGTTGCCTTTGACAAACACATGCAAACAAAAGAGGCAACTACACACACACACACACACACACACCTGGAGTACATTAAAATCACAGGACACCATGAGTCCCGCTCTGTTCCTTCATCACAGGAGCCACATGTTTGTCATTGAGCAATATTACACAGTGGTAAAGTACACACTGTATGAAGAAATCCAAGGAGAAGGAGGAAAACAAGACCTACAAACTAGAGTTAGGGTTATCCCCCAAAAATTACCCTTTGAGCTTTTACTGATAAGAGGACATTGTCTGTCAGTGCCTTCCAAAACTACAAATGCCACAGATACCCCTTGGTTGGGGCTAGAGGACGATCACGATCAGGGCTTAAATAATGAGACAGAATGCAAACAGCTGTCTTCCAATAAAGAGTGAATGCAGTTATTCAGTTGTCGGTTAATCAACATTAAAGTCCCTGTGAAACAGAAGTTGGAGCATCTTTAGCTTCAGTACTGTGACGTGTTGGCCAATCCAACTGAATATCTGAGTAATGTACAGTTACAAGAGGGATGATAATCAATGCATTTGAGCTAGCACGGTACACACACACACACACACACGCACGCACACACGCACGCACGCACGCACACACACACACACTGAGAAGGAGGATGAGAGAGATGACAGGGACTTTAAACCGACTCCGCGTCAGCAGCACACGCAGACATGCCCGGCCTCCCAGTCCCCTCAGGCCTCCAGTGGCCCGGAGCTCCTCACTCACCCATCTGCAAAAGTGAGCATGTACTGCTCTGTATCAGCCCATGGAACAGACCTCAGCCACGTTGTTTTGGAAATGAAAATGTAAGTTTAGTACAGTAACCCCAGATTCTAAGATTAGAACATTAATAAAAGAAGAAACTTTTTTTCTTCTGACACATAAAAGTTATTATTAGCACGGCCATGAGAGCTCTTTATCTGCTAAATGTAAACAGTTCCTTTTCAACACTGGTTGTTTGAGGAGAGTCTAATGAAAGAGGAACTGGAAAATCTTAGGGTAAAAGTGGGAGAGGACAGAGAAGATATGAAAAAAAAAACAGACCAAAAGCCTAGATGAGGAGATGGAAGAACTTCTCTGCAGGCTGTGTAGAGTGGAATGAGAAGGGGAAAGAGAGAGAGAGGTGACACATTCATCACAAGAGTGGCAGTGATCATGGCCAGGAATAATCCAAAGCTCTGGATCAGAAAACACACTCAGAGCTGCAGGGTTTAACACAACAACAAACACACACACCTCATCCTGCTGGTTTAAATTTGCCCTCCCCATTCCTTCCCATTTCACCCTCTCAGCTTTAAGTTCTCCATTTCTCTCTGCTCTGTTGTTCATCACCTATCCCAACAGCGTGGGCTCAGGCTATTATGGAATAATGTGATTGCTCACTACATTTAGACTGTGAGAGGAGAGGGGGAGGTGAAATCGAAAGATACGGTGAGATACAATGCACAAAAATAGAGATGGAGTGAGATGAAAAAAACTTGGAAAACCTTTTGCATAAAGCTAGTTAACTAGCCTTGGGGCATTAATAAATGTGTGTGTGTGTGTGTGTGTGTGTATGTGTGTGTGTGTGTGTGTGTGTGTGTGTGTGTGTGTGTGTGTGTGTGTGTGTGTGTGTGTGTGTGTGTGTGTGTGTGTGTGTGCGTGTGTGGTTGTGTGTATTTTTTTTATTTATTTATTATAAATACTCCGCCCACGGCCCATGTTTGGCCAAAATCGTCCATATTGTCCATCATACGATAGTACCCATGTTCCACCCCCAGTCTCCTTCAGTAGTCCAACCAGTACTGGCACCGGCTCCACCGCACTAGCTTCAAGGGCTCGGTTTTGCCGTGTTAACCAGATGGCCAACTTTGCGGAGCCAGACATAAACTTCCCCAGTGTATGCACTGCCTTCTTTTTAAAACTATACTTTGTCCAAACATAAAAAGACTAAAACAAAAGCCCCCCAAGACTCCTTCAGCCCTGTTCAACACTTTGACAGAGACCTGATACAGGGCCTTCTTTCCTGCAGTCCTAAAGGAGAGGAGAGGAGAGGAGAGGAGAGGAGAGGAGAGGAGAGGAGAGGAGAGGAGGGGAGAGGAGAGGAGAGGACTGTTGTGTCCCAGTTTTACTATGACCTCTATCCGTCTGTCTGTCCCTCTTCTCCCTGATGACACCACACACATATTAGTCGAAGCTCCAGAAGGCCTTCTAAAGCCTGAGACTGTCAGTGAGCTGTTTTCCCAGCGGCACTCAGCCTCCCTAGGCATGACTCATAATGAACATCCCCCCTACACATCACCACCTCTACTCCTCCTCCTCTCTCCCTCCTCTACCAAGGGCCCTCTACTCACTGCCATTCTCCACTCCAGCTCTCTCCAGCTCCCATCCTCTGCTGCTCTCATCACACCCTCTTCTCCCCTTTATAATCCTCTCTTCTTCTTTATAATCTCCCTCCTCCTCCTGCATCCCTTTTCTTCTCCCTCTGTTTTCCTCTCTCTTATTCTTGCTCTCACTCATCCAACTATCCCATCCCCATCGGCCTGTAAACTCCCGTTTCCTTTTCTCTCTCAGTTGCTTTTTCGGCGCCCCTCTCTGTCATCCTCTTACTCCCCTTCCGAGCAGTGCTGTGTTATCTCCCGCTTTCAGGCTGAAAATTGGCTCTGGAAAACAGCCAGCAATGGGTTAACCCCCCTGCACACCCACACGCAAACACACATGCACTCAACAATTCAAACACAATAAACCAGCTCTGCAAATATGAAGTAGCACTGCTGCGTGTTCACAAAAATGCAAACACGTGTGCAATTTACCGTTCTATAAGTGCAGCACCTAACTGTTGCTACACTGTCCGTTCTCACAGGGTAGATGACGGTGGCACTTTAATCACTTAAAATTATTATAGCTTTTGAAATAATGAATCATCTGTTTCAGACAGATGTAAACAAACAGAGGCTTCCGTCGTTTTCTTTTGTTGAAACGACAACTTGTCCCTGGCACATTTCATCAGCTGTAGCCAGCTCACAGGAGTATACCTTTGATCCCTGGGTCCTATGTTCCCCTCTTTGTTTGTGACCGCTTTTCACAGAAAGGGTCCTATGTTCCCCGGTCTGTTATTTTTTCCAGTGCTAAATTCCACGGCACTAGCCCAACACTATGCCCTAACCCTGACCCTTCCCCTAACCCCTAACCCTAACAAAATGCTGAATTAAATCCACGAAGGCAGAGGCTTATGCGACCGGGGAACATGGGATGACCCCCTAGCAAACTAGATTAGTTTAAAATGTCTCCAGGTGATTTTACTGATTCTAGTGGACTAGTTTTATTCTAGAACATTGTAAAAGGATCTTAAATATGCACTTGATGGCTACATAGAATGGGAGGCAGAGCCCTCAGCTACCAAGCTCCTCTCCTCTGGAACCAACTCCCAAGTGTTATTCAGGAGGCAGACACTGTCCCCATATTTAAGAGTAAACTTAAAACTTTCTTTTTTGATAAAGCTTACAGCTAGGGCTTACGAGCCCTTAACAATGTTGTTATTTTTAAAATTATTTTGTTCTGCTTCATGTTGCTGCTATAGGCCTAGTCTGCCAGGGGATAATCCTTTTCCTGTTCCTCTGAGCTTCTCTCCTCTCTGTTTGTATCATTCATGTCTCATCAATGCATGTTACGAATTCAACTTCTTCGTGGTGGTGCCTGCTGCAGTGGTCCTGCATGACGCCTACTGCTTCTGTTATTACTACTTATATATACTATCACTAGTCTACTAAACTTTAAAATTTGTAGCCATAAAAACACCATCAGTGGTATGTCTCGCTGTATCGTAGCTGCTCATCATTGATCATGTTTGCCACCATAATTATTATCATTGTCATATTCTATAACCTTAGCTGTGCTTGTTTCTACTATTCTGTTGTATTAACTGCCATAACATATAAGTCATATTCACATTACTATAGATATTATTATAGTTACTGTTGTTTACATCTCTGGGACTGTCTGTCTGTCTGTCTGTCTGTCTGTCTTTGTGTCTGTCTTTGTCTCTCTCTGTCCATCTGTGCGTCTTTTCTCTCTTTCTCTCTCCTTTTCTTCCTCCCCAACCGGTCAAGACAGATGTCCGTCCTCCACAGAGCTGGGTCTGTCTGACGTTCCTGCCTGTTAAAGGGAAGGTTTTCGTTGCCACCGTACTCTACGGGGGAATTGTTGGGTCTATGTAAATCATAAATAAGTCATAGAGTGTGGTCTTTACCTACTCTGTAAAGTGTCCAGAGAAAGCTTTTGTTATGATTTGGCACTATAAATAAAATTGAATTGAATTGAATTACATATTTTCACTTACCTACAAAAGAAAAAATGTAACACTATGCTGGGTAACGTTGGTCTTGCTGACTTCACCAGGCTAGCTAATGATAGCTTTGTTATCAAGGTGCAACCGAAAGCACAAGAACAAGACATTCTTGGATGACCAAGATGTTTGATGAAGTGAAAACACACTGTGAGATGGTGAAAGGCTTTAACACTGACAACAACCAAAAACAAGTTTGTGGCTGTTTTAATTTACACACACAGTGCCATGGATATGCAGTAGTAAACCTGTAAACTATCCTGGGGAGCATACCTATGTTCCCCAGTCACATACAAAGCAGCGAACATAGGACCCTTTTTTCTCAGAACAGGTCTGATGTTCCCCGCTTTTCACAGAAAGGGTCCTATGTTGCCCGGCCTGTTATTTTTTCCACAGTTAGTGCCAAATTCCCTGACATATAGGCCTATGTAGACCCTAACACTACCCCCTCACCCTGACCCTAACCGTAATCTCTAGCCCAGGTGATTTTAATGATTCTAGTAGACTGGTTTTATACTGGAATATTGTAAAAGGATCTTAAATAGTCACTTGATGGCTACATAGAATGGGAGGCAGAGCCTTCAGCTACCAAGCTCCTCTCCTCTCGAACCAACTCCCAAGTGTTATTTGAGCTAGTCGCTAGAACAGAAACCTGTCAATCACAAGGTAGCCACAGCCTAAAGCATCCCCCGCTTTATGGTCTGTTTGACTCTAAATGGGACCAACATTTACTAAATGACATGCTGTATTGAAGACTGGACATTAGAGAGAATTTAAGGTTTAAGGCATTGACTTCACTTTTGAAGTTACTTCCATTTATAAAGGTCTAGTCTTTAACTGTTATGGGTCTTTGTGACATTATTTTATGCGTTTTGTTTACATATGTGTTTAGTGTCTGCATTACACTGGAACAGAGTCGAATTTTTTGTTGTGGGACACTTTTGTGAGTGACGGTTTCCAGCAGGAAGACAAGTGCGTAGATATATTTCATCTTCAAGACTCTAAGTTAGTTCCAGTGACTCATTCATTTCAGTTGTGTGCAGCCAGAGAGTTCGATAGTGAAAGCCAGTCAACAAAGAACTACTGTGGTGTATTTCCTGGAGGGAGTGATACAGTCTATGGTTTTTACTTAACCTAAACCTATAAACTAAAGTTAGATAATGATCTGCTCTATGGCCTTGGTGACAACGCTAGATTACTACCGTAGGTAGCAAGCTAGTTAGCCAGATATGCTAACTCTTGTGTTTTTGGTTTTGGGGAGGCTTTAAAAATGACATCCTCCTCCAAACTCTTTCAATGCCATGTATCTCTTTTATTTTACTTTAGCACGGTGCACACTGTTTTATCATGTTGAGACATCCAAATCTTGACAGTTGCTACAGTGAGCCGTTACTGGGAAATCGCTGTTCAGGGTAGGGGTGAGCGAATGGTCGATTAGGGAAATGTAATCACTTGCAGGCACATAAAACACACACACACACACACACGCCACACACATGCACATTCACTTACACGTGACACTGACTGACATCAGCAGTCCCTGAACTATCAGAGCGTTGAATTCAGCAGAGAGGGACTCTCACATCTGACTCCTAATATAGCTCATAAACCAGGCTGGCTGCACTGATTCAGCACTGGATCACTCTGAGTCTCTCTCGGTGTGTGTGAGTATGTGGATGCAAAATGAGTCTAGTGTATCTCTGATTATTGTTCAGATCAATTACCCAGCAGTAAACTATCCTGCCGCAATACTGACATAATTATCAAAGACACAAATGACAGCCAAGCCTGTGTGTGCTCTGTGCAGGTGTGTGTGCAGGGATTCCCTCCATATATTGATTCTAATCTTGAAGAATCATATTAATTAAATGTCTTCTAACATTTCATAAAACACAGTTTTTCATTCTTTTGGAGTTCGTTAACGGAAGTCTTTTGTTGTTCAAGTATAACATTTTACCTAAGATGGAGGAATAGATTAGTAACCTAATATGCACATTCTGAAACATACTGAATCATACATACAACAATCGAGCATATCAGAAGCACAAGTATAGATGAGATGAGAAATAAAGTCCTCTACTGACTCAGTAACAATATTAAAGCCCCTAAACCAGACCATGTAAAGTTATAGCAACACAGCCCCTGAATGTACTGAATTGAGCAAATGTGTGTTTTGTTGCTTATGGATTCAGTTTTTTATTTGTAAAAAGAAATAATGTGCAATCTCGTCTTTCAAAGGTTACAGAGGCTCACTTTAAAATGAACTGCGCCAGTATTGGCTATATAGAAAGAGAAAAAAAAATGTATCATACAACAGTTAGTTCAGAGCAATATAGTATGTTGATATAGATAGAGTACAACATCACTGGGACTATATAAATCACTCCATCTTACATGACTTCTAACCGTTTATGACATTAATGGAAGTGAGCCTATGCATCTTTGATCATAACAAACTTTGCATGGTCAAGATGAAGAACTTTACACTAATTTGAGTGAAATTATAAATGGTCATCAAAAGAGGATGAAGGGACGGAAAGAAGCCTGGATACTTCAGGGCAAACATCCAGGTGTGCTCATATGACTCACTGCGGTAAAGCACCGCATCAGTCAACCTATAGGCTTGTTAGACAACGCTAATGCTAACACTGTAAGACAAACAACACTGGTTGTGAACTGCTTCATTGGCTAAGTCTCAGATATATAAACATGGACATTCAGTTTTCTAAGTGTTATTTGGGCGCAAAATCATCCCATGGTCTTTTTCGGCACTTGACATATATCCAATAAGCCACCGTGTAACAACTATTCACTGAGAAATCCTGGAGACTCACTAACAGTCGCTAACAGCCCATAAGTCATTCAAAGGTCTTTTTTAACCGCTAACACTGCTCAAATAACAACAAACCTCTGCAGTAGCATGAGAAGAGTCCCTACACAGAAAACAAAGCACCAACAACGTAGTTAGTGAACCCAGAGTTTATTAAAAGAGTCTTTGAAAGACTTACCTACTGGCCCCTGTACCAGCTCCTCTCATAGTAAAGTCCATTCAAGTGGATTACCAAAGTCAATCCCAAAAGAGAGGAGCCCATGGGTGCTTCAGTAAGGAATCGGTCGTCTCTTCCAATTTATCGACTTGAATGGACTTTACTATGAGAGGAGCTGGTATCGGGCCAGTTGGTAAGTCTTTCAAAAACATTTGTTTAAAAAACTCTCTCATGACTCCCTTTTGTGATATTGCTTGAATCAACAGTAGCTATGGAACAGGTCTTGATTAACCCACTAATGGGTTCAAGGGCAAAAAACAGCCATGAGCCCCTATTGACCCCTCTGTTCATCCCACTCTTTGTCTACTGTGAAAGTATCAGTTCGAATGCCCATCCTACACACAGACCACATAGTAGATTACACATAGCAACTTCATTATCTCTTGCACAGAATTTAAGATTAACCCATACTCCAGTGTTCAAACCTGACAATGCACCAGGTCAGGTTATTTAACATGGATATATTCTATTTTATTTACTATAGTGCAAGAGCTGGCTCAAGGCCCTACTCATTTAGCGGTAACAAATGAAAAATACTAGCAATACCACCAAATTACCCCAGATTTCTACAAAGTAATTGCTACACAGTGAACCTATTAAGCGATGGGACATCTGAGGTTGGTAATGTTGCTGTTTTCTTTTCTCAAAAGCTGTTTTAAGGAGACAAGAGGTGATGTAGCAGCAAAATAACCAAGATGTACCAAGGCATCAAAGAACAATAATTGACATGAATGTTTTAATACAAAAATAACCTTCTAGGCTGGAAAAAGAAACATGCATCTCCAAATAGCAAATGTTTGGTGTTAAAATGAACAGACTGAGAGGGCAAAAGAAAGGCCATGTTTAGGAGGGCTTTGATGTGCAACATGGTGCATCCGTCCCAGAGTGTAAATGTCAGGCTTCTAACAGAAAACGCCCAGGGAGAAAGTCTAACCCTGTCTGTGTGTGTGTGATGAGCAGTACTGTAACACACACATACAGTGAGGTCCTGGTATGGATCTATTCCAGTTGACTACTGGTACACACAGGGCTATTTCTGTCTGAATGCTGGGAAACCAGAACACAAATGGATAGATGAAGATTGAGGAAGGGGAGGAAGAAAGGATGGAGGAGGACGTGTATGAATGAAAGAGGAAGGAAGGAAGATGAGAGGAGAAGTGGAGATAAAAGCGGTCACTGATAGATCGTTACTTTATTAAAGCTTCTACATGTTGCATTTAAATATCAATAAGTCATCATTACAAGTGTTTTGAAACTTTATTTTAATTACAGTGAATTAACATGACTAACACCAAGAGCACTGGCGCAGTGACAGGCAGTGATGCTTTAAAAAGCTGTTCATAGCCTAGTGTATACTGCTGATATGGTTCCAACCTAAAAATATCCAAAGCAGCCCTAAAAAGCCCAAATTCGGGTGAAATCTCAGAGTAGAAATGAGGTTAGAAGGGAGGGAGAAAGACATTTAAGGAAGGATTTGCAGAGAGACAAACCCATTCTGCCCTTGCCTAACTTTGGAGCGTTATTTAGCCCTCAAATGACACCAAATGACATCAGTCATAAACATTCATAAAGACTCGTTCATGTTCATGACATATGTCATGTCATGGTTAAGACAGTGTCATGTCAGTTTTATGTACACCCCTTCAAATAAAGTGCTCCCCATTCCCCATCAATTTTATTTGTAGTGCCAAATCATAACAAAAGTTATCTCTGGACACTTTACAGAGTAGGTAAAGACCACACTCTATGACTTATTTATGATTTAAAGAGACTCAACAATTCCTCTGTAGAGTACGGTGGCGTTGAAAACCTTCACTATAACAGACAGGAACGTCAGACAGACCCAGCTCTGTGGAGGACGCACGAAAAGGAGAGAGAAAGAGAGAAAAGACGCACAGATGGACAGAGAGAGACAAAGACAGACACAAAGACAGACAGACAGACAGACAGACAGACAGTCCCAGAGATGTAAACAACAGTAACTATAATAATATCTATAGTAATGTGAATATGACTTATATGTTACGGCAGTTAATACAACAGAATAGTAGAAACAAGCACAGCCAAGGTTATAGAATATGACAATGATAATAATTATGGTGGCAGACAGACCCAGACCCAGCTCTGTGGAGGACGGACATCTGTCTGCACCGGTTGGGGAGGAAGAAAAGGAGAGAGAAAGAGAGAAAAGACGGACAGATGGACAGAGAGACAGACACACTTCCAGAGATGCAAGCAACCAAAGAGTAACAGTAACTAAAACAATATCTATAGTAATGTGAATATGACTCATATGTTATGGCACAGCTGATAGAATATGAAAATGATAATAATTATGACAAACATGATCAATGATGAGCAGCGGCAATAGCAGCTACGATACAGCTAGACATACCACTGATGGTGTTTTTATGGCTACAAATGTTATAATTTATAAGACTAGTGACAGTATATATGACTAATAGTTATAGAAGTAGCAGCAAGCATCATGCAGGACCACGGCAGCAGGCACCACCACGATCAGACCTGAGAGACGACAAAGCACAAACAACTCCGGGGGTAACATGCATTGATATGAGACATGAATGATACAGACAGAGAGGAGAGAAGGTCAGAGTATTGAGAAAAGCATTATCTCCAGGCAGACTCGGCCTATAGCAGCATCATGAGGCAGAACAAAATCAGCTTAAAAATAACAACATTGTTAAGGGCTCGTAAGCTCTAGCTGTAAGCTTTATCAAAAAGGAAAGTTTTAAGTTTACTCTTAAATATGGGGACAGTGTCTGCCTCCAGAATAACACTTGGGAGTTGGTTCGACAGGAGAGGAGCTTGGAAGCTGAAGTGATGTTAGAGATCAAGGAGAACCGTAGCGATGTGGGCGTGCGTTTGAATGGCGTTTCTCTCCTTTCTCTCAGTCCATGGAGTGAATGCTCGGCCTATATTGACTCTGGTTTTTGCCCGTCTCAGCTCACTCAGCTGCTGGGACAAATAACGCCCCCTTCACTGAGGCTCCGAAGCAGCTGCAGGATTGGCAAACTCCATTTCACCCAGTGCCAGCCTACAGTAGCTGCACCCAACAACAGACAACCCTGGCAACCAGCAACACCCAACGCTATTGGCTGCTACCATGGAAACACAACAGGACAGAAAGTCATTGTCAAACCTGTCAAAAAAATTAAAATATTAATTCAGACTTAATATGTTTTTTTCATGGAAAAGCAATACTTTCATTCTGTACCCCTCAAAACGGCCCGTGGGTGTATTATTATTATTATATTTTTTTAAATATAGCTTTAAATAAAGATTCTACATATTCAACCTTTAACAGCAGAAGCAGCAAATCAAAATGTAAGCAGGTGAGAAAACAGGAAGATCTCCTCAAAGAACCTGATCAAATATACTGGTGAACAGGGAAGGCCTGGAGAAAAACAAACAGGTCAAGAGTTTGATGCTCTTCTTTGAAATTCTGACGACACACCCTGATCTCCTCCTCCTCTCTCTCTCTCTCTCTTTCACACACACACACACACACACACACACACACACACACACACACACACACACACACACACACACACACACACACACACACACACACACACACACACACACACACACACACACACACACACACACACACACACACACACACACACACACACACACACACATCCATTTCAGAGCAAGGGGATACATTTACAATCACAGGAAGCCAATCCCACAGACACAGAACCACCAACCCTCCCTGGTCTGAACCTGATCCAACAGACAGAAGTTTAGGCCTACATAATACTCTCTACATCAATTATCTGTTTCACTTTCATGTCCTTAATGCAAAAAAATGCTTGCAGACATCTGTAAAACATAATGAGTTCACACACATACGGGGACTGTAAGGGTACGTCCACATGATCGAAAACAACCTTTTTTTTCATCCTAGAGAGAAATGTGTCCCTGTTTCTGGTGTTAGTGGAGACTTTTGTGCTGTTTTGGACTCTGATGCACGAATCACTGTGCAGTTAGTGTCCTCAACGAGCAGAGGCT
This sequence comes from Echiichthys vipera, assembly GCF_963691815.1. Taxonomy (NCBI): domain Eukaryota; kingdom Metazoa; phylum Chordata; class Actinopteri; order Perciformes; family Trachinidae; genus Echiichthys; species Echiichthys vipera. The sequence goes on from NC_139842.1 coordinate 25,540,666, forward strand.
GCTGCTGTGAGCCCCTTCCCCGTCCCAAAGCACTCACAGGCAGGCACTTTCTCAGTACATTAAGGGCGCACTCACACTGTCCTTCTGTCCCGGGCCAAAACCGTTTTTTCAGCTAAAGCCTAGTACGTTTAAGCAGTGTGAGTGCACCCGTTCCGGGCATAACAGCCGACAGCGGGCCGCCCACGGCCCGCTTGAAAGAGGTGGGCTTTAGCGGAGCCGTTTGCACATGTACGAGCACGAGCGTGCGCACGTGTACGAGCACGAGCCCTGCGGCGGTAGCATTGTGTCCGCCTGTTCGGACATAGAAAATGGAAGGAGGGACCATGCGCGGACATTTAACAACAACAACAATGGCGGTGAAAGGTTCACGTTGGTGTGATGCGGAGGTGGAGTGTTTACTGTAGATTTGGTCGGATGAAAATATTCAAAAACAGTCGACAAGACGCACAAAAACTCAGAGGTCTGTGGAAAGATTTGTAAACAAAGCCACACACACGCGATCAATGCGTGTGACGTGTTACGGCGTGATGGCGTATGGACAGCAAGAAGTATTGGCCGGCCCTGGCAGTGTGAGTACAAACGGGGCTGGGGCGCGGGGGAGAGGGGGGGGGGACAAGTACCCTAAAGCCTGGTCCGCGGTGCGGAAGGACAGTGTGAGTACGCCCTTAGAGACTTTTCACACCTTCTGTGCGGCTAAAGTTGTGCAGTGACAGGAAAACGCGTCGTGGTATGTTGGGAGCTATATCACGGCTAAGATAACTATGGCAATATTAAAGTGATATAGACATATTCCAATTTAAACGGTGTCTATTAACAAAATCATCTATAAAGCATTGTTCTTACAAAGTTATAGGCCCTCGTGGCTGGCGGTTGCTCTGGAATGTATTATCTTGATGTAATTTAGCATGTTACTGCTCTGTTAATTTACCTGAGCATAGCTTAGTATTAGCGTGGCTTGTAGACATTTTGAAGTTTCTCAAACTGAATAAAAACCACACATATAAACACTAAACTGCTTTGCTATCTCAATCGTTTTGTAACTAAGATATCTGCTGGAAAAAAAAAAGATTTTTCTATAGGCAGATTTAAGCAATGGAGACCGTTTCTACTGCCCATTGAGTCGCCAGTCAGCTTAAGCTAATGTTAGCTTGCAGAGCTCGTGAAGTATCTCAAACAGAATAAAGACCACACAAACACTAAACTGCGTTGCTAGCTCAATCCTGTTATAACTAAGACATCTGCTGTAAAACAAATCATTTCTATGGACAGACTTACTGTAGCTAGTGCTGTACATATGTGACCCTTTATTGTTAGCAGCTAAAGATAGCACTCCACCACCAGGTCACTTACACATCGGCCCAGCTGATTGACATTTGCATTAACAGAGAGCATTGTTCGAAATAGGGATAACCAATCACTATATAAATCAGTTTATAAACATGTTGAAATCTTCTGCAAGTTTATTTTTAAGTCCCTACACTGTATACAAAGACGACAGCGGCGTGATATAGGATTGTAACAAGGAATTGGACTTCATAGCCATGGTGACCATAGAATATTTGATTTGGCGCACAAAGTTTGGTAAATGAAAAGATAAAGGTTCAGCGGCGGCAGCTCACTGGCCGTTCGCGGCTTTGAAAGGTGGTAAATATTTCCATGGTAACAGCGAACTCCACCAATCAGAGACTTCGCTGTTATGCTTAGGATTGCGGCTAGTGTAGTACTTCACCATGACATGAATAAAACTATTCACAATGTGGTCGACTGTGGTAATTCTACATTTGATGGTTGACACATTAAGGGTTAATAATCCAAATCTTGGTGCAGAGTTTGACGGGACTGCTGAGCTCCAAGTACAGGCAGACAGGTACAATAAGGCTATTGTTCTCCTGTAACTCTACCACACACACACACCACTCCAGTCCTCACAGTCTCTCTCTCTCTCTCTCTCTCTCTCTCTCTCTCTCTTCTCTCTCTCTCTCTCTCTCTCTCTCTCTCTCTCTCTCTCTCTCTTTCCCTACATGTCTCAGTCACTCACTCACTCACTCTCTCTCCCTCTCTCTCTCACACACACACACACACACACACACACACACACACACACACACACACACACACACACACTTTCTCTCTCAGGGAAACAGTCCAAAGCTTGCCATTGGTTAGTGTGTGTGAATAGGTAAGATTCAAAAAGACATTCGATAGGTTGACAATTCAAAGAGAGGGAGAATGAAGGGAAGAGTTCCCTTGGGTGCCTGGTTTCCAATATCTCAGTGTGCTCTTTAAACTCAGGATAGATCCGTTTAAAAACCTGCTTCCTTAAATTTCACTGCTCCAAAACTCAAACGAGAAAGTTTCTCCTCTTTTGCATTCCAGGCTCTTTAAAATCTGTCTGTGTCCATATCCAGAGGCTCATAATGGGGTTCAGAACACACACAGAAGTCAGACATTTGATTTTAGGCACCCTTGGAAGAAGTGATGAAACTGTTGCTTCTTTGTGAGTTAAATCAGATATATTGTTTTATTTAGGCCAGACAAGGTGAGCAGTATATTATAGGATTGGAGTTGTGCTCATTGGAGGGGAAAGAGAGCTGAGAGTACCATGGCTACATAACAGTTCTCTCCTGTACCCCTTTGAAGGAGAAACACAACCTCTACTTGTTCTTTTTTTTCCCCCCTTTAACTGTCTGAGTCGACGTGTAACTCTCTCTGATGGTTAATCTATAGTAGTAAATTGAGGGGCTGCTGCTGACACTGCATGATATCAGTTCATTACATGCCCCAGTGGATTCTACATACAGTATTATCCTCTCCTCTCCTCTCCTCTTCTGTTTCATCTCCTCTCTTCAAATTTGAGATGTTATTATTATGAGTGAATTCAAATTTGCCTCTCTCATTGACAAGCATTATTACATCATTAAATCCTACACATAGGGCCTTTTATTCTTCACATTTTTTTTGATATTCATATTTCAGCTCAGACGAAGAAAAGACCATCTGCACTATGATTGTTTTGGCAGAATTCCATAGCAGGTACAACTAAGTCTCAAAAATGACAGCACTGTCGCTTTAAGTGATGAGGTACTTATCCATAGTCAGTGGAGTTGGCGGCGGTTGGCCGGTCAGCGAAGCATATTTTAGACACCTATATAATCTATTCAAACACTGTAGCAACATGCCCACGGATGAAAGTGGGACCAAACAATGTATTCCTACAGCTTTAGCTACTGCCATGTTGGATTGTGAGGTCGGGGCTCTGAGAGATCTCCGACTGGGAACTTGGAAATTGCAACTTCAAGTAGCGTTCCAGTTGAAATTTCCAACTGGGATCTTAAATATTCCAACTTCTGAATTTAACTGGAACGCCACATTATCTCCACTAGGCACAATTATGAGCCACTTAAGTTGGGCATGATACGCGATGAATAAATCCCTGTTTTTGTCAGCTTTGCGGCCATCTTGACTTTAGAGCTGCTACGGCAGTGAAGTGACGTGTCCACAAGTCCATGTTCAGGGCTTTATAGCGGAGGTGCCCCACCTCACCTGAAATAAAGATAACACCTGCAGAGGGTGGTGGCATTCTGACGCCATATCAAGCTCACCTCAACAGGCTCCTCTCAGTGTGAAGGAGTGGTGGTGGTACTGAGGTCCCCTCAGGTCACTGAAGCTCTGTCACTCTCAGTGAGCCTCCATGTTGAGGAATGATCATCTTAGCTGCTTTTATCTGCAGGGGTCAACGCACTGGTTCCAAACGCACATGACCAAAGGTAAGGATTGTGGCACAGCTCTCTCTTCACCATCGCAGTCCAAATCATCCTCACCTATCATTACTGCGGCCGATTCATCAGGTCCAAACAACTACACTTATGGTTTTTAATTAGGCAGCGATGCCTATATTATTATCCTTTCTTTATTGATGTCTTTACATACTTCTAAATAAATTCATGATCAAAATTAAAGAGACAAAGCTGATGAAGCTAAAAAAAAAAGAGGAAATTCAGTTTCCCATATGGCTGCAGTCTCTAGTGGGATTTTTCAGTAGCGGGGAGAAAGGGTTCTCCCCGACTGCCCTGACTCTCCACCGAACCTGTTGCTGCCTGCCGTTGCACAGACTAGACCTAGTGCTGGGGTTTGAACTGTCCGACTGCGAGTTGCTGCAGCCGTTAACTGAACGTCCCTATCAGAGCTACCATCTGCTCACCTCCTTACTTGTGCTATTAGATAATCTTTGTCCCATTTCTGGTCTGATAAACAGTAAATGAATTAAATTCAGTGCCGCTATTTTGCAAGCTACTGCAACTGTCATATTTTGCGAGACTACATGAGTACGGTTTCCAAGGGAACGCAGGCATAAAGGCTTACATCTATGTTTGTCACTCTGCCCAAGGAGAAATGCTTTTATTATTGTTTATTTGGTCATGACCTTGTGAGTGATTGATTTTAATTTTACAGTAGAAGAGGGCTACGGGACTTAATGACATTTCATAACATTCTGAAGCAATGGCTACAATCATTTTGAAGCAACGGGCCAACAGAAACACTGGGCTGCAAGTAACAATTTTCTATATTGATTAATCTGCCAATTCCTAAAGCTGCAGTCGGCAAGTCTGGCGATCGAGTTGACTCAGTCAAATTTTGAATGTTTACAACTCTCATGTCCAGCCCCCTCTACCACCGAGCTCCTCAGCTCCCTCCCATTGAGTGCTCGTCAGTGCATGTGCACCAGATTCCTGTGAACGCACCCGTGTCTCTCTCATCAATAAACAGCATGGAGTACACGCTACACTGAGGAAGGTACTCATAGATAGCAACTGCTAACGTCATTTATCGTGTGCCTGGTTTGAGGCTTGTTCCTGTGACATTGTAACATGCGTGAGGGGGTGGGGGCATGTGCACCAACTGTGACCTGCATTGAGTGGACAGGATGATACAGGCGCGGTGGATTTTTCCAAAGCAAACAACAGGCTCTATGCGCACGTAGAAGCAGCATTTTTTTTCTAAAACCGGAGGATTTGTGTTGTTCTATGGGAGCAGAGTGTCGGTTCCAGTGAATCAAACAAATGGTGCCGACAGAGAATTGAATCTGCCGAAGTTACATTTTCAAATAGTTGTTCCATGCAGGTAAAAGTCCAAAACCCATAAATATTACATTTACAACAAAAATCCTCACATGAGAAGCTGGAGCCAACTGATGTTTCAATTATCTAAACAGTTGAAGATGTTTTTGTTTAAAGACTTACCGATGAATCTACTAAATATTTCATCTCTGTTTGGAAAAATGATCCTGTCCAGTATTGACTCAAGCATATACTAGAGAATTAAAGTGCATGGTGAGAGTTCTCTCCTGACATTTTACTCATCCATGGACCTGCTATGTTGCATCTTGGAGCAAGTAAACTCAACTGAAGAAACTAAAGAGAGAAAAAATGGAAGCACAACTGCACTAAACTGAACTCAAACTAGTTTCCCTTTTGCTACCCGCCCAGAACCATCCCCCCTTTGTTGGCACTTGGCCCTGCAACCATAGTAGCATGCAGAGGGGGCCCAGGGTTCCCCCACTAGGGTGACTGGGGGTGGGGGTGCAGAGAGAGGAAGAGAACAAAGAAATGGAAAAGAGATGATGCAGACAAAAATAAAAGTCTGGAGATCAGGAGTGGGGAAAAAAGGGATTTTCTCCTCTCCAATCCCATGAGAGTTAAGAAAGAGATTTGTATGAATGAGAGATGAGAGGAGGGGAGTTGGGTGAGGAGGAAGGAGGGAAGGAAAGAAGACAGGAGGATGAGAGTCAAACTGGAAAAGGCAAATGAGGCGAGCAGAGGGAAGGAGAGCAGAATGGGAGGCATACAGAGAGAACAGGAGGGAAGAGAGGGGTGGGGGTAGAAAGGATGGATGCAGAGATGAAAAGGAATGGAGGGGGGGCATGAATAAAAGAATGGGGTGAGAGGAAAGATGAGAAGAGATGAGACAGGACAGGGGAAAGGAAAGAGACCAAAGACGGGTGAGAGAAACTGGTGAAGAATGATTAATGGAAGAAAGTGAAAACAGAGATGTAGGGATGATGATGATGATGATGGTGATGATAAAGATGATAATTGTTATCGGAGAGAAAGAATGAAAAAGAGAATGTAAAATAATCCGTATTGTCAGATTATAGTATAATCCCATGCTAAAACACACACAGACACGCACATTCACACACGCAAACACACACGCACGCACACACACACGAACGCACGCACGCACGCACGCACGCACGCACGCACGCACGCACGCACACACACACACACACACACACACACACACACACACACACACACACACACACACACACACACACAGCGCAGGGCTAAAGTGTCCAACTGGACCCTGTGGTGCTGAATTGGAACAACTGTTGGTGATCCAGAAATTTCCTGGCCGGTACTGTCTGCTTGTTGCTATGGCGATGGCTCCAGGAAGAGGAAGACAGAGTGACAGAAAAAAGAGAGGAGAGCCTGAGAGCAGGAAAGTAAGGAAAGATAAGAGGACAAGAGGGGGAGGGATGGAAAAAAGTGAAAGAAAACTGAGACCAGAACCAGTCGAGGCCAGAAACCCCCCCCCCCCCCCACACACACACACACACACACTCAAACACACACATACATATACTGTGTATATATATATGCATGCACACACACACACTCACTCACCATACACTGATCCTGCAGAGCCTAACCACATGTTCTGCATGTGTTGAACAGCTGCATACAACCAGCCCATTAGCCAGAACATACAAACAACATGCTCATTGGCTCAGGGACGCCACTACTTCTCCTCCATTGGCTGACAAGCTGCAAAAAAAACGCCTGATTGGCCTGAAGTAACACACACCTACTATAACAGATGGATCAAAGGAGGTGAGTTAACTGAACATGGATGTTGGTATGATACGTAAACACGCACACATGCTGCACAGACGAGCTCATACAAGCTCTTACATTCATGCTAAATGTCTTTTTTCTGGTTTTAATTCTCCTTTTTTGCAGTGTGTGCTGTGAATTAAGCCTGAATATGCTTTGATCTTGGATTTATAGCAAGTGCCCCTCATTTCTTTCGAGTTAACTCAACTGTGATCTTGCAGTAACAAGACTAAGAGTTTTCAGCCATGCTAGTTGCTCGCTGTGAGGTTTTAGGCAAAGGGGGCTACTTTGAGCTAAATGCTAATAATGCATGCTAACATATTCAAAGGGAAAATGTTACTATATAGATGTTTAGCAGAGATGTTAAGCATCTTCACCTTGTGAGTCCACAGAGGGAATCTCAACACACTGTGAAAACACAGAGCTGGATTTAAAGTTGTATTAGATAACATGTTTCTAGCGGCCACTGTGGCAGTAAGATGTAACTGCAGGTCAGCCTGCTCTTTTAGAGCCTCCATCTAGTCATGTTCACGGTCACTATGTGTGTTGACTTTTTATTTAATTTTTTGCTCTTTTGTAAACTTTATTGAAACACATACACCTCTCTACTTCCAGTCCGTCACCTATATGTCCCCCTCTTATATACAAACACACACACACGCAGCATAACTGTTGGTGAAAATCTGGGCTGACAGACCAACCGCTGTCACAGCAGTGTCACTAACATAGCGGCTTATTTCCATCTAGAGAGGGAATGTCTCCACAGACACTCAGATGTGAATACTCGGCAAAAAGGCAACAAGTGCTTTCATTGGTGGGTCACATGATCAATCACCATTGTTTTAACTCACTCTTTGATAGACAGTAACTTTAAAAAACAATTAAATAGATGAAAATCTTACAGAGTACAACTTTATAACTTTATATTTTTAAAATATCTCTTTAATGCTGCATCCACAAGCTATTGTCACAACATAGGAAAGCACATTGCTATCCACATGAATGATAACTTTGGTGGTCTCATTTTCTGTGACCACAAATGCATGGTGGAATTAGCTAGCTAGCAAGCCTCTAATTTGTTTGTTGTTCCCACCAAATGAGTAAAGTGCAAATGCTTCATCCACACACTCTTGTCACAGTGTGGGAGAGCACAGTGTTATTGCATCATAATGTGTTACGTCATCTGTAAAACTCAGACCCCGAGGCATGCTGAGCACTGGTAACTACACTGTCATAACTGGACAAATTAAACATTTCCAATAGTTCCTTTCCTTCCAATAGAGCCACGGTGTTTGCTTAACACACACACACACACACACACACACACACACACACACACACACACACACACACCCAAACACAGTACATACACTAGATGTTCATACATTAGAGCAGGGATGTCAAAGTCAAATACAAGCCGAGGGCCGAAATGGTTCAATGTTTATTAAAACATATTAAAATGACTGCATATAACCTGTTGAACCAAGACCTAACACAGTGTACCGTATTATATATAATAATTAAATGAATAATTTTTAAAAATATTTTTGAATGGGTCCAGCAGTTATTTCAGGTGAAAACATTTTTCAACAGGCTCACAGACAAAAACAAACTTCCTTCAAAGAGAAAACATATGTCCTGTACATGAAATGAATAAAGCAATATTTTCTTATGACCTTAGTTATTTCAAGGAAAACATTTTCAACAGGCAAACAGCAAAAAAGAAAATGTCCTTCAAAAATAAAATGTGTTCCTTAATATCAAGATAAAGACACACAGCTTTGCCTTTTACCTCTGTGAACATGCACTCTGCCTCCCACCGAGCTTGAAACACCCTGTGCTCATCGTCCACCTTCCGTTTAGCCATTATTGGGGGGGGGGGGGGGGGGGGGTTGCTGAAAGTTGACATCTGCCCTGAATGCTGATGAATAATGAAGCCGAGGCGGCCCACTTGCGGCGCTGCAATGAGTTTGCGGGCTACCGTTGCATTGTGGGTAATGTAGTTTTGGTGCGTGACACCAGCAGGCGGCTGTGGCGTGCGGCACGGTTCTAATACTAATGAAATATCATCCCGGGGGCCAAGGTAGTTCATTTGCGGGCCGGATGTGGCCCGCGGGCCTTGACTTTGACACCCCTGCATTAGAGGGAGTTGCATTTAAAAACACATGTGCACACAAACTGTACTCTAGAGGTGCAACGAATAAATTATGTAGTAGCCAAAAATCAATGAATAAATTATTTGCCAAAGAATTGAATCATTTGAATATTCATAAGATTTCAATAATCCATCATTTCAATTATCAATAGATTGTTCGACTATCAAAATAGTCACACGTAAACACAGCTTTTTGTGGCCTAAGAAGCAACACACACTCATAACCCACATACTCTTTTCTAGGACAAAAAGGAAGGACAGCTGTTGGCCCATCGTGCTGGCTCATCTGGATGAAAGGTGTACTGATTTAGAATCTGGTCTGGGGCTTCTGATGCACGTCTTTTTTCACCCCATCTTCCCCCTCTCTTCCATCCTGTCTTTCCACTGTAAACATTTAAATACAGTGCAAAACAAGTTAAAAAAAAAAAAGAGAAGGGGGCAGCTGTGGCTTAGGTGGAATCTTCCAGAATCTCTTCTTTCCTGTTGTCAGCTCGGGCCGTCCAGATCCTGGCCCAGTTTGACATGACTAATCACCCTCACCGCCTCCCTGACAGGAACACGCAGCCAGCCAGACGGGGCAGGAGCAAGAAGGAAACAGAGATGTTGAGAGAAAAAAGATGGAAGCAGGCAGTGGAAATGACAGACCCTTCAGGCAGCTATGATGTGTGCACCCACACTAACAAAAGCAAATGTAACCAGTCCATTCAACATACATCTTTTTCTCTCTCTTATTTTTCACAAAAAGACCAGATCAGGGGCGGCCGGTGGCACAGTCGCCCCATGTAAAGAGGCTGAAGGTCCTCGAGGCAGGGGCAGCGGGTTCAACTCCGACCTGCAGCCCTTTGCTGCATGTAGCGTGTACTCCATGCTGTTTATGGATGAGAGAAGACACAGGCACGTTCACAGGAATCTGATGCATGCGCACTGACGAGCACTCGATAGGAGGGAGGGGAGGAGCTCAGTGGTAGAGGGGGAGGGGCGTGAGAGTTGTAAACATTCAAAATTTGACTGAGTCAACCCGATCTGCCAGACTTGCCGACTGCAGTTTTAATTTCTCTACTACTCTGAACAAGATTTGCACTTTGTGCTCCTTGCAAATATTACCATAATAACCCCTGTGAGGCTGTATTTAGACACACAGCTGCACTTTGAACATCAGCATGCTAACATGCTCACACTCACAATGCTTACGTGCTGATATTAGATATGTTCACCATCTTAGCTAGTTAGCATGCTGACATTCGTTCATTACTGTAGCGCTAAACAGCAAATAGCAGAGTACTGTCAAGATAATTTGCTGCAGGGGCTGTGGGAAATGAAATGGATGCAGCGGAAGAAATCAACTTGAGATTGGAAAGATTTCAGAGTGATTAATCACTGTGTGTGTGTGTGTGTGTGTGTGTGTGTGTGTGTGTGTGTGTGTGTGTGTGTGTGTGTGTGTGTGTGTGTGTGTGTGTGTGTGTGTGTGTGTGCCCGCCTTGGATCACGTCTTGGCATGAGGTCTGTGACACTAAAGCACTAAATGCAAGATTTACTCTAAATACAACTCTCCATTCTCTCTCCATCATTTTATCCTTCTTCTCGCTGATGTGTTCCTTTTCTTCTTTTCCTTTCTCTCTCTGTCTATCTTTTTTTCATTAGGTAATGAAGGCTTCACACTCACTCAATATGCTCAAGTGTTCCCAGCTGCTCTGAGGATTGGGCTCAGATGGTCTGAAAGTCCTCCAGTCATAAGTTCACTGATCGTCTCTAACCGTCAGTCTATGCACATATTTTAGAAGAGTTCAAGCTACTTAGAAAATAAATCTGACCCAGATATCTTCCTCCAAATCAGCAGGAGAGGCGTCAAATAGACTACACAAGGAAATTCTGAAATATTTAAGAGTTAGGTGAAGCTATGGGACGCTTTTGCACAGGAAGTCCACTTTAACAGCAAAGCACCGGCCATACTCCATTTTAATGTATGAATAATCATTTAGGCATTTAAACACTGTATTTAGAGAATAAAATTGAATTTTTTAGTAGATGTAGAATCTATCAACAGTAGCAACAGCTGTAGCTTCTACAAACACACCTGCTGCCAGGCTGCTGCACCACAAAGATACCTCTTTAGTAAGATCCTGCAGTGGTAATGCATGATGGGGGAGTTCTACAGTACATTGACAATCAGTGCGTGGAGACGTAGATGCTTTGTTTGCTCTTTTAAAAGGGACTGAAGAAGGTTAATATGAGAGAGAGTGATTTCACGCTGCTGATTTTTATGAGATGAGAAGCATCCAACCAGAGTAGGCAGAGAGAGAGACACTGAGTTACAGACAATTATAAAACAAAAGAATCATACCTGGGTCACAATCGTGTTTAATGGCCTTAAATAAGTAAGTATGTGAAAGCTGGATGTGGATGACCTTGCACAAACAAAAACACACACACGCACACGCACACACATACACACACACTCACACACACACACACACACACACACACACACACACACACACACACACACACACACAACACACACTTAATGATACACAAATAAAGCAAAAAACTGTAAGTGCATGTATTAGAGGTAAGGTACTTTATATGAAATCTTTTGCAAATCTGCAGCTGTGTGGGCAGAGAACATCTGTTCAACCACTGGATCACACATGTACAGCCATGTACTGTATGGACACACACACACACACACACAAACACACACACACACACACACGCTAGGCCAGACTTAACAACTGTCCAGCTGGCCAGTCCCTTCTGGTCTCTGGACACTGTTTCCTGTATGAGGATGCACACACGCACGCACGCACGCACGCACACACACACACACACACACACACACACACACACACACACACACACACACACACACACACACACACACACACACACACACACACACACACACACACACACACACACACACACACACACACACACACACACACACACACACACGCCCCATGAAAGATGCAGACGTGCAGATACAGTATTTTGTTACACCAGATGGTGATGTTACAGCATACGGTAGCACTAACAGCTACCTTTTAGTAGAGGTCGAGTCAAAGAGGTAGGACCACACAGCCCTTCTATAGAACAACATTTGGCTTTTAAAGAGTTCAGAGGGTTAGAGCAGTAGATTTTTTCTTAACAAAGTCAAAGGCACAACCACAAAGGGGTAAGGTATGGATTGAACTGTGTTTATCTACTCTCATGCAAGCTGCAACCATTAGCATGTCTGTAGACCTAGCTTACTACCTGCAGTAACATACGCATATACTTTCAAGGCTATGGAACACTTCATTTACACTCTTCCATCACATACAGCTCATTTGCAAGCAT